>NC_047557.1:33331721-33648507 GCF_012275295.1 Melopsittacus undulatus | reverse complement strand
TTCCTGTGTCTAGTAAAAACTATTAATGTGCAAGGGAGTCTTCCTCTGAACACAAAACCAAGCCTTTCAGAAAATTCACTGCATGTTTGAAATACAAAGCATGACTTACATTTTAGCTTAAATACTTCCAAATAAATTTTTTTGCTCTGACCTCACATGTCCTTTAGAGCCAGGATTGCTTGACCAGCTGCTGGTACAGAAAAGATATGGGTTGCATTTTAAAATGGGCTCTAAGAGTCTTGCTATGTGGGTTGTTTGCTGCCAAAGTCCAAAAGCCATGTTTTGCCGGGTTTTGATAGCTCCTCAGTGCCGTACTGCAGTTCCCTGGGCCTGTACTGTTCCACTCTTCTTCCTTCTCTTGGCTTATTTCTACAGAACACAAATTACCTGTGGTCACTTGTGGGTTGTACACATGTAACTTTCCTGTCATGCAGCTCATTCTATTTTTACATGTTTTTCTCACCCTGGACATGCTGCTGAGGTTAACCAGCTTTTAACAGCACCAGGCTCATTAAAGGGTTTGGTTGCCCTCAGTGTGATCCTGACTTACAGTTTAATTTTGGTAGGTGCACAGGAAAAGAATACTTACAGCAAAGCACATTCAGAGATGCAGATGACAAAGTCTGCTGTGATTTCAGGGTGTGCCATCATAAATCCAGTGAAGAAATGCAGTTGCAAAATATGGTAACAACACACCTTGCTGTGTGCCTGAAGCCATGAAGCATACAGCTATGACTATGAAGGGCCCCTATGACTGCCTCAGGTATCTACTTTTGACCTAAAGTTTTTATTTTATTTTTTTAAATAAAACTGTGAGTTTTGATTTAGCTATGACAGCTTCTTTTTTTTTCTCCAGTGCTCCCTGTAACATTCACACCAGTACAGCAGTGTAGAATGATACTCCTAGAACATTGTTTCCTGTAGATCACTGATGTTTGCATGTAGTATAAGTCTCCACCCAAGTACGTGGAATTTGGCTTCCTTGAGGTTGTCCATTCACAACCTCACATCCTAGGAGAAGATAAATTTGGCAATATCTACAAAACTTAACCTTAGCCTTCTGTCAATGGCTGCTTAAATTTTCCCTCTTCCCTACTCAGGATGCTAGTATGTGCCTTTAGCATTCAAAGTTTAAAATATCAACAGTCAGTAGGCTTCTTGACCAGAACAAACTTACGTAGCTCACCAGCCCTCCCTTTAACATGGTCTGCTAGTCACTCAGAGGCTCATGCAGGGACATGTGGAGTTTTTTACACCTGAGAAAGTTACTTATCTTCTTACTAGTAATCTCTCCTTACTAACATCCTGGAATGACCCCTCAGTCTATTTTCCCCAAGTTTTCTTTCCAGTCAGTTAAGAAACTAATCCAAAATCCCTCCCATGATTCACCCATGGGCTGGGAACCTTGTTGCAAGCAGATGATGTATGGGGCAAAATGCAGGGGAAAGAAAGCAGTCTGTGGTGTTGCCATGTCAGAGAATATGAAAGAGCAATCATTTTGCTTCTGTAAGTAGAAAACAGATTATATAATTTGCATTTTTCCTGGAGGAACTTTCATCATCTTAGACTGGGTCAATAAGCAAAGCAGAATCAACAGAGTACAATAAAAGGGCTCATAAGATGCATGAAGTACATATCAACTCTAGATGAAGTCGGATGAACATTCAAGCCAGCCAAGTGAAGAACAGCAATGACTACAAAAAAAAAATAGGGGACCTGTGGAAAAGGAGGAAGATAGAGTGACCTCTCTTCAGAAAAGCTGAGATGCAGCTCTCTTACCAGGACTGGAAGAGCACTCAACAAAACAGAAGAGGGAGAGGAGCTAAGTGGCTGGTTACTACCACAGTTTCCAAGGTGAGGATTCCCACTCCTGAAGCTTGCCTTTGTTCATCCCAGTCAAACAGATCTGACCCCAGTACTTCACTGGTGCTCTCCTGTGTGCTATCTTCTTGCACAGCCAGTGCAGTCTTCACAGAGTGTAAGATTTTCAGTGACTGGAAGCAGGTACTGCTCCCCATTCACTCTGTTCCCACACAGCATATTGATGGGAGATCAAAAGGAAATAGTACTCTTCTGAAGTCCTTCTCAAGCACCAGTGTGACTGCAGTACTAGCTCTTAGAAGTATATCAAATCTGCATCTTTGAAAATTCTTATTATAAGGAGCTGGAATACCTGTAATGGTTCCCAAAATGCTTAAATAGCACATTATTCAAAATAATATAATCTTCTTTTAATATTTTTGTTTAATAAATTGATTAGACAATCTTCACAGGTATTCCCAAGCATGTGAATGTTCAGGAGAGAAGTCAGGAAGACTCCAACATATTCATGATTGTCAAAAAAACAATGGAAAACATATCCATGGGTACTGGACGAGTGCGCCATGTACCATTTTATTTTCCTAGCATGATATTTTCTCTTGCACATTATAAGCAGTGTGAGGGTGAGTAAAGACAGGGCTTTCCTTAAGTTCTTTCCCAGGTTACTGGGCCCTGCTCCACCAATGATAAGTACTTTCTAGCCACCTGTCTCAGGTCTCCTGCACCTTGAAAACTGATGGAGACCCTTGGAGATTCTTCTCCTTAGAGACATTGTGCAGGATACTGCAGAATGCTGGAGTAAGAAATGAGACTTCCATCAGAAGTGATTTGATAAGAAGGAGTGTCTTTTCTTTAGCCTGCTGAGTTGACACTCTACCACTCTTCTCCAGGTGACAGTCTTCGACTGGTTGCAGTGATTCCAGCACGAAGAGAGCAAGAGGCATTTCTAAAAATGACACACATGCCTTGCCAACATCCATACTCCTGGAAGGGAGCAAGGGCCCTGCTGTTCAAACTCGTAAATGTCATCTCTGGGACAGCATCCTGCTAGTCATCTTTCTACTCTGTAGGTGACAGAGCTGCCTTTTGGGCTGAGATAGCTAGGTTTTCTCTGTGATCAGTGAACTGCAGCATCCACAGTGTTAACACTGGCTGCAGACCAGTTTGGGAAGCCCAGTCTTTCAAACCTCAGCTATTACATTAAGCACATTAGCAACAGAAACAAGATCATCAATCATGTAAAAAAATCTTTGCTATCATGAGATCCTCAGTTGTCTTACTAATGCCATAATGACACAGACCTGTAGAAGTTTGGAAGAAAAATACACCAGGTGGCAAAATCATCCATTCCGGACAAAAATGTCTGCCCCATAGGTAGATTCTGGAGATGGGAGGGCAGGAAAACCCAGTAGTCAAACCTCATGCATATTTCTTGCAGAAATGCTGAATGTCTCTAGACCACACGCTGAGAATATAGTTTTCTTTTGCACAAGCTGTCATGCTGGTGTGCCTACAGAGAGACCATAGTGACTGCGGCATGCCATAGGTGTCTGCCAGGTTGTCACATCATCACCCATTAGCAGAAATAAACTCTCCTTCATTATTTTTCTTTTTTTCCTGGAGATACCAGTGTAAAAGTGAGATATTTACATGAAAGCAACTTTTGCTGCCTTCCCTAACTTCTCTTGCATCCTGCTACAAGAATACTTCAGCCACATTCATGAGTGGTTGATCCAGGTCCAGGCTGATTTGATAGGAAGGACAGAAATGAAAGCAAGAAGCTAGGTTAGCAGGCTAAAAGCACTTTTTCAAAGGAGCTTGGGAGAGGCAAAAAATTTCTTCCTCTGGCCACTTGGAAACATGCTCTCAAGCTGATGTGGATTAAAAGCCCTGAAAGTCATGCTTAGAAATCCCAGTGTAAAATCTATCCCAGGACCAAATACAACCATCTGTGTAACCTGTAACACAGAGTCTTTTACATGAGTGTGAGCCATGCGCATCTTTTCAGGTGCTCATTCACATATGGGTTTGTTTGAGTCAGGTAAGCATGCTTGTGTCCAGAGCAAGAAATATTCTGCCAAGTCACTCTGGATGTTATAGGATCCATCTCAGAAACAGTGTAGTATGTGAAGGTCAGTGGAATGAGACTCCCTAACTGGAGCAGGAAGAAGACTTACATCTGGCAGATTGGTTTTCAAAAAATAAGAAACCAAGATAATCGTCCTCCAAGGAACTGCCCTGGCTCCATTTCACAATGTTCTGCCATTCCTAAACCTAAAAAAAAAAAAAAAAAAAAAAGGGTAAAACCCCCACAACCTGCTACAAAAATACAGCTGCTACAAAGTTAGTTAACATGCTCCTGGTCTGTTCACATAGCTTGGCTGAAAATGCTGCAAGGCAAAAGTAACAACAAAGATGTGCACCCCTTCCCTTCCTGTTCACCTTAAGGAGGTGTGAACTCAAAAGGCTCTGTAAGCCATTTAAATGCTACCATTAAGCTTTGCCTTTTTTTTTTTTAATTATTATTTTTTTAAAAAGTGATGCTACAGCTCCTCAGCAGTCCTGTATAGGGAGAGAGGCAAGTGTCTGGGGAAGATATTACACTTTGCTATATTATTAAGGACAACTGAAGAACTGAAGGCAGTCTGCTGTGTGGAAGATATAGGAAATTTTATGCTTCACTCTGTAACCTCGTAGTGTTTCTTCAGTTTGTTCTGGTGATGATGTGGCTGTATGGTGATGTTGTGATTGTGCTTCCAGCAGATTTTAACAGAATAACAGGATTAAAGTGAAAGCACAATAGTACGAGATTATTAATTAGGAAGAAATAGATGCTGTGCATCAGGATTCTGCAGCTGCTTCCCTGGACAAGGAAAGGGAGACCTGCTGCTGACTCTGAAATTTTATATGCTGTATTTCCTCCCCTGTGTTGCTCTGGTATCCACAACTCTGGTCTGCTGTAATCGGTAACAACTTTGCTACTACTTGCTTTACGCTTTTAAAAATAATGATACAACATCTCCTTTAATTCTTTCTTACCTGTATGTCAGAGCAGGGCTTGGAACGAATGGCACTTTTCCCTCTTGTAGCAAGTGGGAATTCCAGGCTTCGGTTGGCAATACAGGGAATCACTAACACTTGTCTCTGTGAGCCTGCTGACCAGCACCGCACATCTCTTTGTCCAGTGCCTTTTACCCTGGACTGCAGAGTACTTGCCTGGGGGAAGCAGCAGAAGAAACCACTTTGGTGGTGCCAGGCTCAGAGTTATAATTCTCCCTAGTTGTTACAAAACTATGCAGGAGGCTCAGCAGGGCCAGGAGCCCATAAAGAGCACAATGGCAAAAGTATGAACTTTCAGAAATAATGAGCAAGTGTCGTGCACATGTTCAAATCCTTCATTTTCATGGTGTGTGGCTCAGAAAAACCTGAATGTAGGAACAGCAAGCAGCACCTTTTTAGCTACAGCAGCATTTCCCTGAAAAATGTGAAGCTCCTACTTGAAAGCTGGTGGGATGACAGCAGTTTTTTACATGTGGAAAATTATGGATTTGCCCTAAGCTACCTGGTTTTCTCTGTTGTCCTGTTATGCATGAGGATAGCTGACCTGTCATGCACACAGCTGAACTGCACTGAGAATCTGCCTACCCTACTGTTGCTTGAAGTGATTCTGTTTACTCAGCTTGTTCTGTGACTGTGCTACTCACAGACTTTACTGTTGAACAATTGATATGCCAGATCCTCATTCACTCTTTTTATTTTCGTGTCCTGTTAGTCAGTGAGGAAACCTTGAAAAGGCAGAGACTTTTGCAAAACAACTTATATTAGCAGCTTTGAATTGAAACATTTGTCAATTTTTACAAATTCTATTTTAAGGATGTCAAATAATTGATTGTTTTAGTGGAAATTCTGCAAACAAGTCTTTCTCACTTCAGATTGTTATCTACTCATATCCAGATAGGTAACTGAGCATGTTAAAGTTATCCATGGAGGAAAACTCTTTAGTCTTTTCATGTTTCATCCCTTATGAACATTAAAAAGTATCAAGTATACAGATATATAACAAAAACCATGCAGAATCAACAGAACTTAAGGTCAGCCTGTTATGAAACATATGAGCTTTTGATCATGTCTGTGTAAAAGAAAGCCATAATCAAGACAAGTTAGAGCTGTACAGCTGAGGAATGAAAGGCAATGGAAATGACACATAACAACTTCTGGACTTAAAAATATGTTCAAGGAAGTTGCCTATGACAAACAACCTAGGCTTAAACTAAATTGAGTAACTATGGCAGCTTTGGGTAACACCATTTTTCCTCCTAAAAGACTACAATATCTATAATTGTCCCTTAAGCTATTATTTCTCTCATCTGATATAAAAAGTTCCCAATTCATTGCTAAATCACTTGCAGAACTGAGCTTAGTAAATATGCAGGCTCAATAATAACAACAGTCAATCAACTCAAAGACAGAAATCTGTAAAGAGTGATGAGCCTGTCTAGCAGAACTTGATTCTCTGTCAGCAATCACAACAGCATCATGAGAATTAAACCTAGGAACAACAGAAAGCCTGTAAATCTATGATGAAATATTGCTCAACTTCTTGTAATGAACTCTGCTGAGTACTGATGACCAGCCCAAATCATTGTATGTGACTCCAACTCAAAGCTTGAAACGTAGAACAAGGAAAGAAAAATAGTAATTAAAAAAATTAACACCCCCAGATTCCCTCTGGTGTGGAGGAAGGTCTGTTCTCCACTCGACTGGCTGTCATACAATTCACAAAACCTGTTCCATGCAGCATGAACAATCATTTCTCCCAATCACTGATCATGCAAATTTGTAATTTAATTTTTCTAGATTTGATTTTTTCATAAGAATCAGAAAAATACAAATAAGAAAACCTCAATGTACTTGATTGATCTTAAGTCTGAAAGCTTGTGTTTGGCTTTTATTATTATTATTTTTATTATTATTATTATTTTTCCCTATTTCATGGCAACTTGTGCTCAATTTTAAGTGTGGAATGTATTTTAGAAACTTAGAGTGTTTTTCTTGAAGCAAAGAAGGTAAAATTGACTTCCTGAGAGGCCCCCATGTTCCCAGCAATGGTCTCTAGGCAATTATGAAGATTCTTTTAAAGTTTGTACTCAGCAAACATTGCTGGTTTGGATTTTTTTTTTTAAACGGAAAATAATGTGCTTGCTATCTGACTGATTAAAACTCTTCACACACTTTTGCCTCATGCACTTCTGTTTATCTAATAGTTAAGCGCCTCAGTTCCAAAGGGTGCTTCAGATGCAGAACCCTTCCTTGTGAGGTGCCTTACTGCCTTTCTTCAGGTTTGGGCTAGAGGATCGCAGCTCCTCCAGGGTGGAGGAGTTAGTCCTGCAGGGAGGGACTGGTATGATGTGGTAAATTTACAAAAGGCACCTGAAGCAGTGAAATTGCACAACCTGTCTGCAAAAACCTGTCATAAGAGCACGTGTGAAGAAACGTATTCCTCAAGCGTGGCCTGTGAGGGCTAAACTATTTTGGTGTAAATCTTCTAGTTAAAACTTTAAAATACAACTCCAAGCGGCTGGGCTCTCCCTGTGCCCCTCGCCCAGGCACGCTCATTGCCCTGTCGCCCCTCACCGGCCCCGCCGACCCCCACCCGGCCCTCCGGCCCTCCGGCCCTCAGGCCCCCAACTGGCCCTGCCGTCCCGCGTGAGGCCCCGCCCCACGCTCTCCATTGGCTGCTACCCTCCTAATATGTAAATGACGGCAGCGGCCTCAGTGCGTGCGGCAGCCGCCAGGCGGAAGTGGAGAGCCGCGTGCCCCCGCCGGCAGCACCCGCTGAAGCGGGACCGGGCTGCGGGGGGAGGCGTGCGGCGGCAGCGCGGTCAGGACATGCACACCTATATCGATATATATTGTATGTATGTGTGTAGCTCTGTGTGAGTGTATGTGTATGTATAACTAAAAATACATATATATCAGTTTAAAGAAGTGTGGGGAAAAAAAGTTCTTGGGCCACGTTCAAGCCAGCCGCCACTGAAACGTGCTCTGCAGCCTAGCAGCTCGAAAGAGGAAGGAAGACCAGGAAAGAAAGAATGGGGGGGGGGGAAGTCGGGGGGGGGGGGGGAGAGGTCGGGGAGGGAGGGAGCTGGGGCTGCCGGGGGCTGTGACTTTACCGCCTTTTCCTTCTCTCCAGCCAAGAGTTTTTCATCCCGTTCGGTATCAGGCAAAAAGCCGGTAACCAAAATAAGATAAAACCAAGCCAACAGCCAGCCAGAGCAAATAACAATAATACTTAGCCCGCCGCCCCTCACGAAAACCCAAACACGCCCCCCCCGAGAAATCAAACCCCAGCAACAACAAAGAAAGCAAAAATACCGCAACCCAAACAGAAATACAGAAGGCCACTTCTGGAAATGAAAACCAATAATAATAATAATAAAAATACCCAAACACACCGAGTCCCTGAGAGTATAATAGGTCTGTCTCCTGGAGAATGTGAAGCAAATCGCCCGGTGGTGTGTGTTACAGATTTCGAGATCTCCATTATTTAATGCCATACATTGCAATGGTACGTGGTGTTTAATTTTTTCTTACTTGCTTGCTTCTTCTTTCGTAATTCCTCCAGGCTAAGACTGTCTCCGTCTTTTGAACGTGGTTGTTATACCCTCTTCTTAAATGTTGATACCACTTCTGCTTTACAGGAGGAGATCCAAGTGCTAGATTGTTTATATTTTGCTTTTATTGTCAGCTTTTGTATATGGGTCACACTTTTATGCCAGGAATCAGTTGATGGAAGTTTAAGTCCAAAAGTGCTGAACTTGGCTCATTTCCTGTTTCAAGTTTAGCTCCCCCCCCCCCCCCCCCCCCCCCCCCCCCCTTTCTTCTCTTTCAGGCAGCTATAAATTAAATCCTGGAAAGGATTAATGCAAATGCTACTTTGTTTGTAGCTTGAAGACAGTTCTTTCCCCCTCTTTCTTTTTGCTGTAGAGATTGCTTCTTTACTCACTTTTTAATATATTTTCTCTCTGGCTGTCTCAGTGGTTTTCGTCGTTAGTGCACTGCAGTGTTAATGTGTAATGTTGAGGAAATGGCATTGCTGTTGTGTATGGTCTGCTCGATAAATTGTCTGGAGGCTTGTGCTGGTCTCTTTCACACTATATTGCAGGATGCAGTGTTCGGGTGGCATTTCTGGCTTGGTTTTTGAAGTTACATTAGAAGGTTTCTCTTTGTTCCTTTTTTTTTCCCTGCTGTTTTGTTGTGGGACCTGTGTGTGTATTTTAATTCATTCCTTTCTCTCGCGTGTCTGTTTGTGTGTGTGTGTGTCTCTCTGCTTTCCCTCTTGTCCTCTCTTTGCCTGTGTGTCTGGGCCACATTTTAATGCACAATATCCCATCCATTAAGTTGTGGTTGAATGCAGAGTGTGTGAAGACTTGGCAGCTCTCAGGTTGAAGGGGGCGGGGAAGCCAGTTTCGACTCTGACACAAGATGCCGATGTGGCGTGATGTGAATTACTATTAGGGCTGCGAACATGGCCATCCTCTCCTCCCGCTGCTGGGAAGTGCTGCCATTGAACTTGAGACGGGACAGACAACATCTCTGGCTTTTTTTTTTTTTTTCGAGTACAGTAGCTGGCAGAGAAAAGGCGCCAAAACACACAAGATTAACTCGTACCGCTCTCTGGAGCAGCGCTGAGCCGCAGTGCGCACCATTATAACCTCCAGTCACAAGGGGGAAAAATAAGAAAACAAAACAAAAGCAGTTTATAATTCTGATTTGGGCAGACATTTAAATCCAGCTCCTAGACACCATGCCCCCAGCCCACCGTGTTCTCAAAATCTGGCAAGTGATGCAAATTGGTAGAAAAGATGATGCCAAAATGTCGTTGTTGTTGCTGGTTATATGGGGGCATTTAAGATCAGCAAATGTGAATTTTTAAATAATTTATTGCACTGGGGTAAGAGGGTTTCCTGCCTCTGTAAGGCTGAGAAAGTAACCCACAGCAAGGACAAAAACTGCATACTTGTGTAACCCAAAACTTTGTGGTTTACAGCTTTACACTTGAGGTTTGGTGTTTTCATTTGCTGGTCTGGAAGCTGTGGAAAGCTCAAGTATTACAGCCCCCATCAAACCATATGTGGACAGGGGTCAAGCATGCATACCCTTCATGCATACATATGTCACTGTGTAGAGTCAGTAGTGAGTCTTTTTGCTTCTGATTGTGTGTATGCACAGTTTCTATGTGATCATACATATACACAGTTTATATAGGGTGTGTGTTTTCTCTATCACTCAGAAAAAAACAAAAGTGCTAGTAAATATTGTGATACCTACATTTATAGGTGTGATAATACACGACTTAGGAGTTTTACTGATTGCTGTTTGCATTTTAAATCATAAATACCTTACAATTCAGCCACATATGAAATGCAACATATTATCAGTTTGCTTATTTAACTAGTTATGTTAATTCCCTGAATGTTCTCTACTCAATTTACTGTGCACATACATGCATTAACACATACATACATATGTATAGGCATACACAATACACGTGTACATAAGAACACTGACCAAAGCTCTGATTTTCCCAGAGGTGTGAAACTCGATTTTGTAGTTTAATTTGGTGGTACAAGAAGTTTTGCAAGCCACAAAGACTGGTCATACAGGCAGATTACTATTGGATAACACTATGGTAATACAGTATGGCTAAGATTATTTGTTACTTGTAGTTGGCATAAACCACACTATATTGCTGTTACTCAGTATTTATGTATATATCTAAGTAATTGTATATGTAATGGACATGTGTGTGAATGGCATTTTCTAACAAAGGGTGGAAGAGAAGTTAACAGTATCACTACTGAACTAGGTAAAAAATCACTGTAAAGCTTGTATTTTGAATCTCTGAGACTTCTTACATAAAAATTGCAGAGCTGGTTCACAGATATTGAATCATTTAGATAAAATGCCATATGCCAGAAGCAGTTGTTTCTGATTTTCACAAAAAGATCTCTATAATTTTTATGAAAACTTAGTTTCTTGGTTCAGTATATGTATGTTTATATATAAACTGCCCGCCAAACTGCCCGCTTGTATTCTGAGGGAATCTTAGGCTGCACACTTTAGCATTAGCAACACCTTTCTCTGATTTTTGATGTATAATAGTAGTTTTGTGCTCCGAAACTTGAAACAGTTGTGCAATTGCCCAACCAAAATCAGCTGAAATTTGGCTTTAGGAAAGATACAGGTGGCCTAACTGTCCTTCCCACTCCTTAGGGCTGCTATTGCTGAAGTCCAGGAGTGCCACTTTGCAGCATCTGGTAAAGTTTGAGATCATTGTCTGTGAAGGAAAGAGGGAAAACTCAGGCTTCCATTGCAAGCCTGGCATACTGAGATTTGCACCACTGGAAGACAACTGCTCTGCGGAGCTAGGATGCATGGTGGGCAGAAAGTCCATATGCCTATGGTGTCAAAACCCCTTTCTGGTTCTTTCCTGAGATGAAGTGTCTCAGATGCTGCAGTGTGGGCAGTGGGTGTCCATCCATCCTGGGCACCCTGACCAGGGGTGGGTGGGAGGCATGGAAAAGGTGCGGGAACAGTCCCCCCTCTGAAAATGACCCCTCAGTGAGGATGGTTCACACACAGTCTCAGCATTTGCCACTTACTGGTGTGGGAGGTGCATTTTCTTCCCAGGCACCTGTCTTTGCTGCAGATGAGCCCACCTGTGTGTGTGTCCAGGAGTGTCTTAGCAGTGCTGATACACACCTGAGGGCAGGATCCCTCAGGCTGTCCCAGTCCCATGGAGTTGTGTCTCTCACCATGAAGGCTGGATGGTGACTTTTGTTTTCTCAGTTGTCCACCTGGGAAGGATAGCTGTATTTCCACATACAGTGTGGAGGCTGGCATAACTGGCAGTGAGGACAAAAAGCAACTGTTCCCTAGACTGGAGCTTCAAGGGTAGAAAACGTGCAGCAGCAGCAGGGTTGTTAGTGTGTGGGGTGGGAGAGAAGGGTTTTTAGGGTGATAGGGTTAATGTGAGCCGGAACATGAAAGCAATTGAACCCCTTTACCACAACCCTATCCCACATGCCAGTACCCAGCCACAATGGCTGCTGTCTTTTTATTTATACTGTTTCTCCAGGTTAACCCAGTTCCCAGCACCCTTGTAAGGAAGTGGTAGAGAATTGCTCTTTTTAAAATTATTTTAATGGAACGCTCTCCATTCTGCAAATAATCTTTAACTTGCTTTCCTGTGAAAGAAGTTTGTGTGTGTGTAGTGAGAGAGGGGGCATGTGCACACGTGTCTGTTTGTGTGTGTGTAGGGTTCTCCCAGGACAAAACGTCCCTGTGGTATGGGTTCCCGCTGGGATTAACCAGGAGGAGCAGAACCGAAACATGCCTTCTGGGTGCTCACTTGAGCCTGCTATCACTGATGCACTGGGAGCCTGTGGGTTAAACTGGAGACACACCCATGGCAAACCATACCATAGTCACCTTGGCTTCTGGGTCTTGCAGAGAAGACGCTGCTTGAGCTTTGCTGGCCACGCAGCTCCATTTCTCACAAGCATGCCTTCACATGAGGGCCTTCTCAATCCTGGCTAACAGATGGGCTCAGGGGAGGGACAGTCTGACTTTTCTGTGATCCCCAGCAGTGCTGTTCTGGGGGTACAGGCATTTGCTGATAGGCTGGCTGGGCTCAGCCCCTCCCTGACCATTCTGGGTAGGGATTCAAACCTACCCTTCTCCTGCTCTTGTGGGGATGCAAACCTAATTCCACCTCCTTGCAGTAAGCAGAGAGAGATGCAGAAAGTAACCAGCCTGGTGTCTGCCCTTACCTTGCTCCTTTTGCTTTTTCCTGCTTGCCTCTCCTTGCTCCTCAGACCTTGCCAGACTGTACTTGCTTTTAGTGCACAGGCCTCTAGCACAAAGTGGTTCCTTAGCCAGGACCTGGTGGGGAGGGGGGGGGGGGGGGGGGGGGGGGGAGAATGAGGCCTTCTGCAAATGCTGCTTGGGAAAGGTGATACTTCTCACATGTATACAGCTCACAGGGACAGCTTTGCTGATGCAGTGTTGGCGGCTTGTCCTGATTCTCACAGAGGGGTGCAAGAGAGAAGGGGGACAGAATGGGATTATTATGCTTTTAAATCAGGTCTGCAGTAATGGCGTGTTGTGTAAGAGTTCAAGTGCTCAAAGAGGTGTGTTCAAGGACATCAGTGCATTTGTGCCAAGGGGAATGTCTTTTATGGTAAATTAACTCCAGTTAAATTGAATATTTATTCAAAGGGAAACTCCGGTATTTAAAGCTGGTGTTATCAGCTTTTTGCAGTGTCTGGGTAAAGGAGAAGATAGGATTTGGGGTGTATTCTACACCAGATATGAAAACAAATGTTGCTCATTGTGGTTAACCCCGCGTCTGCCTCATCTCTCCTTGCCTGAGTGTATGCTCCAAACTTGTCACTTACCAGTGTGATCTGTAGGAGGAAAAAGCCGTGGCTGTTGCTTGAACTCCGCAAATCTGAGGAAACCGGGCAAGTGCAGCCAGAAACCAAGCTGCGAGGTTGCGGTGTGGATTCTGCAAGGGGTTAACGAGTTGGGCTCTCGCTGTTTCCTTTGACATTACCTGTCTCGTGTGGGCTATCTCCTTCCCCGCCCCCCTATCTCTCTGCTTCTTTTGGTTTGTAAATTTATGGGAATTGCAGCTAGTAGACTTGGCAAGCTCCCCTCATTAAGAGCCCTCTTTGAAAATGGGCTGTGTTTGAGCATTTCCCTAATGAGGACAGGACGGGGTTAAAAAGTGACCATTTCATGGTTGACTTGAACCTGCCTACTTTTCCTTGATGTGCCGTTGTGAAATGCCTGACGTGAATAAACTCTCACTTCGGGCAGGGAGGAAGTCAGCGGTCCCTCCAGTGCGCTCCGGGGGCCGCGCACCGGCACCGGGAGGGAGGGAGGGAGGGAGGCAGCGCCAGTGACGCTCAGCAGCCCCTTCCCACCGCCGGCGACGGGGGGTGGGGTGGAGAAAGCTCGCACACACTGAGCCCCCCTTTACGCGCTGTACGCTGCTCTCCTCACGGGAGCAGGAATGAGTTTCCTTCACTGCTTCCCCCCCGACTCCCCTTCTCCCCTGGTAGAAGCTGCCCCGGGAGAATGAAACCGGACCCCGCGCCCTGCTGCTGCCTGCGAGTGGCGGGACAGCAGCCACCGGCGGTGCCGGGTGATGGGGTGCAGGGAGGGGTGATGGAGTGCGGGGGGGAGGCTCTCCGTCCCTCTGTCCTCCGCGGCGGGCCGGGGCCGCAGAGAGTGCAGCAGCGGCATCCGAACCCTACCGCCAAGGACGAGATCGTACCCCGAACGGTGGAGAGGGAAGAGACCTGCAGATGGCAACCTTCCCCCCGCGACGCCTTTCTCTCCCCGCCGGCTTCCCCCCCCTCTCTCCCCCCCCCCCCCCCCCCCCCCCCCCCCCCGCAACTTTCTCCCATCAGAAGAGAGGGAAAATGAGGGATGTTCGCAAAACGTGCTAGCTCCTTCTGCGGCTCTAACTGGTGATTAATAAAGGGGGAGGGCAGGGGAGGGGGATCTGGCGGAGAAGGAATGTGTTTGCAGGAGGAGGAGGAGGAGTGTAAGCGGTGATTGTGTAATTAAATAATAATAATAAAAAATACTTGGGTCTCATCTGGGCAGACCGCTGCCGCAGCAGCGGGGTCCGCAGGGTGTGACCGCTCCGTGTTCCAACTCCCAAGTTTTGCGGAGCGAAGGGACACAGGCGCGCACAAGCGGGACGCTGCGCTGACGCGCCGGGAGCCACCGCGAAGGAACGATTTGCCGTCTGAATTTCCGAGGAATCGTTTCTGTTACAGGGACCGTTCGGGAAGCGGCCCCTCGCCATTAAGCCCTCGGCGCGAGGGCGGGAGCTACCAGGCCGCGCGCTGCCCGCCCCGGTGCGCGCGCCCTCGTCCCCGGCTCGCGCCCGCCGCCCGCATGGTCCTGCCCGGCGAAGTTTTGGGCTGCCGTCTCTCCCAGAGATCGTCCTGCTCCGCTGCGGGCTGTAACCTTGAACTTTGGCGAGCGCGGTGACAGAGCCCACATAACAACACACGGCCACCGGCGTCTGTAGGGGGGAAAAAGAGAAAGGAAAAGAAAGGATAAAAAAAAATCCCAAACAACAACAACAACAAAATCCTCCCGCCCACCCCCCTCACCCCCCCCGAGTCCTTCCCCCCTCATCTGCAAAACAACCACCAGCAGCAGCCGCAGCAGCAGCAGCCAAAGCAAGACTCCTCTGCGCCGCCGACTACAAGAGGGTTAAAAGTGTAGATTGGATTTCACCCCGGGAAATCTAGCGCACGGAGTGAACTTGAATCTTTGGCTATTTAAGGAGGACTGGGGTTTGTTGTGAAGTTCTGGTGATACAGGGCAGAGCCCCGTCCTGATTGATTTCATATTTCTTGAGTCTCAGATGACTGTAAAATGGATAGATGAAATTATTCCTTTTTGAGGCTTTTCTTAGGGGCTCTCCTGGCAGCGTGTTCTCAAAGCGAAGTCATGATGTATTCTCCAATCTGTCTCACTCAGGTATAGACGCGTTTTATTTATTTATTTAAACTTTTTTTTTTTAATTTTTTTTTTTAATTTTTGCATGTATGTGAGTTGGTAATGAGTCATTTCTAGCAGTTGTAATGGGTTAAAGCACAGTTGTAATTTCTTGTCTGATCCAAACTCCCTCGCAGGAGGGAATAGTAGAGAATAAACTGTACCAGGCCATTGTGTTGGGGAGATCCATTCAAAGTGTCACCCGCAGACAAGTACTGTTACTTGTTGGTGCATAAGAAGTCAAAGGTTAAGAAAATGGAAATGAGCATAATTACGCTAAGAAGCATGTTTGAAAAGTATTGATTTATTGGGATCAAACGATTTGCTCTCTTTTCAGCTCGCCAGTGTAATGAAAGGGTTTGAAAGGAAAAGTGGTGGTTTTGAGAATAAAAAAGACCCCAAAACCTAACGCTCGCCGGTGCGAAGTAATCCTGCCTGATTCTTTCTTAATAATAATAGGTAGCCTGTCAGCACCGAGGGCTATGCGAGCGGGACGTCCTAGCCGTGCAGCCTGCCTGGGTCGGCGGTGCCAGGGCATGGCATTTCCCCGCTCCCAGCTACCCAGCGACGCTGGCAGGCGGGTGCCTCCCCCCGAGGGCCGGGAGGGAGCCAGCCTTTCCTCATCACCGCGCTTGCGGCCGCTTTCCCGGGCGGCGGCTGTCACCGGGACGGCGGGAGGGAGCCGGGCGAAGCCGCGGCCGGCTCGGCGCGGTGCACGGAGGGAGCGCGGAGGCGCAGAGCGGTGCGGGGAGAGGAGGGGGCAGCCCGAGCGGAGGTCCCCGCAGCGGCAGAGTGCGGTTTTTGAGGCTGGAGGGAGTTAAGGAGCGGGCTTGGGGAATTCCCCGGCTGCCCCCGGAGCGTCCTTGCCAGGCGTACGGTAAAGGGGAGCTAGTGCCGGGACACCGGAGAGCGAACCCTGTCTGTAAAGACCAGGGATAGTTTTCAGAGGTTTTTGTGAAAGTCTGTTTTGGGAGGATGTGATGTAAACTGATTAAGCGATAACTGTTGGCTTTCACATTGGCGCAACAAATGGCTAAAGAAGCAGAAAATGGGAGAAAGTAACGTCTCCCGCAACGCTGTAGTTCGGCGGCCAGCGATGCTCCTACAGTGGCACGGTGAATAAATAAATATGATTTAAGTTATTCTACAATTAGAAAGCATTGCAATTCAAAAGGACTGAAGTATTCATAAATTGTGAATGAAGATGGAAACAGCGATAAGGCTTATGCAGTGATTGGATACAGTCCTCTAGCTTTTTGGCTGACACATTTTTTATTGTTTATATTTTGTTTGGCATATAAGTGTGATTGACTTAGATATGGATATTTTCAGCAAGTAAACGTGAGCTGCAGCGAAGCAAAGATGGAAAAGAGTACTGTTAAGATACTTCAGCAGAAAAAATGAGTGCATGTAGGAAGTGTTATGCGTAACAGATACGCACATGCTTGCAGGTACACACATAGAAATAATTACTTATGGTGGAATCTGCAATTAGTAAAAATTAATTCTGTGTGGGCTGTCCATCCTGTGAGATTATTGACAAGCAATTAGACCTATGCACCGGAGTATAAACCTGAGAGAGCAACCTGAGAAAGTGAATTTCACATTGAAAACATGCAAGTTTTTGCTACCACCTCTATTACAATGGGTAGTTCATGTTGTTTCCTGCTGTAATGACATTTGCACTCCCCCCTACCCCCCCCAATATGTTGCATATTGGACTCACAGATGTAATAGATTTCCTCATTCTTTACAAATCTGTGTTAAAATACTTCACTGACGTGTATACGAAAACACTGCACTTCTACAGCCATAAATATAGGAAAGCAGTTCCTGGCTTTCATGTGTTGGTAACTTCCCCACAATATTTTACAATCACGCTGTGTCATGTGCCATGCAGAGACAGTTCCCATTTAGTGTTGCATACGTGGTACACAGTTGCAGCAAACTCTCTGTAGTTTGGAATCGTTCTCTACCTGTTTGGAACGGTAAAGGCATTTTAGAAATCACCTCTCTTCTCCATAAACTAAAAATGATGATTTCACTGGTAATGAGAATTTATACTTTGTGTTATTTATTTATTTAAAGCAAAAAAGTGAGTTGCGACTGAATTAAAATAGCACTACCAAAATTGTTCTCTCTATTGTGTTCTCAGTCTCTAGGGCTCTTGTGATGCATGTTGACTGTGGTAGTGTATGCTCAGAGGAAAATATTTTGGTAAAAGTTCTAAACACAGAACACCTGTTTGAACTGAGCTCCTGGTAAAAGCAGTAGTTCAGTTTGTGCTGCAACAGTGCTGAAGAAGCTTTTAGATACAAGTTTAAAACCCAGAGTACAGCTTTAAGACAAACCTTGGCATTTTGAATGCTACCCATCACTCTTTCAGAAAAAAATAGGTGGGTGTAAAATAACTCCAAGGAAGAAGATGACTTACCGAATGCAATTTAAAATTTGTTGGGGTCCTCTCCTCTCCTTCCCGCATACCTCTTTCCCCCTATTTTGGAACAAGTGGAAACTGCATTTATCTCTCTTGCTGAGGTGTGATAGGATGCAGTTACTGCAAACGTTTAAATGCTTGGTCTCTTGTGATATTTTTGCCGTGGTTTATTTTTATATTATGGTGGTCCAGGAAACTTAGAATATGTTTTTCTTTTTCTTTCTATTTTTTTCCTTCCCTCTCCTAGAATGTTATGCCCAGAGAAGGGAAATTGAGTACATTAAGTTTTCCCTGTAAAATTCCTGGGCTTCTTAGAGCAGGTGTATTTATTGTGTGCTCCTTAGCTCAAGCTTGCATGGACTGTTACAAAGTTTATAAAAGTGAAAAATGGGAGAAGGGCACTGCATTTACCCTTTACCTTTCACCAAAAGAAAACCTGGCCTATCTGTCATCATTAGGTGACTGTTATTTTTTCCTTTATTTACAAGCTATACAGATGTTACACAATAACTTGCACCTTAATTTAAATTGCCAGTGCACAATGGTTCACCTGAACTATTCGATATGACAGTTGGAAATCTTACCTCCATAAATCACTTTATTGCAAGAGCAACTGTGGCACATGAGTAAGAACCACATAAAAAAAATTTCAATATTGCCTGTATGAATATTAAGGGGTAAAAAAATCAAATTCTGTAGATGGCTTTTTAGGAGGTTTAGTGGAGAATGTGTGTGATTAATTGCAAATCTCCATTTAGGATCATTTTTATGGGCACTTCTTCTTGTCAAGTAATGTTTCATTTGAAAGGACTCCAGATGCACAATGGATCTCTCAAAGATCTCTGATAATATTGCTTTAGAACAGGATGTTCCTTAGTGTGTTTCTCCTTCACACTCTTTCACATATATTTTTATCTTTAGGACTTACTGATATTGTGAAAGAAAAGCCTGAATTAAAAGTCACATTCCCCCTCTCCTTTTATTTTATTTTATTTGCTTTTTTTCCTCAGTTCTCTTGAAAGGAAACATTCAACTGCTGTAGACAGGAATTTAAAAAGTTCATTTTTCCTCTATAACATTTTCATAGATAAAATGCTATAGGTTATTAGTGTAAATGCTATGTACATTACCTGAAGACACAGCCATTCCAAAATAGTTTGTGTTGTTCTTAGGAATAGAAGAATGTTCTCTTTCTTTCTTAGAAAATTAGAAGTTCAATATTCTAGTAGCACAGAATATTTCCAAATTAATTTCATTTCCATTTTCAGTTGTGAATGCTGAAGTCTGTGTAGATATAGGGGAAGTCATTATATTGGGGCAAAAATTAATTTCTACCAAAGCTCTTCAACCCCCTGCCTTCACTCCACCTTTAGCCCCAGCTGTTAGAATTTTCAAGATCTGTAGTAGATGTGTTTTATTCACTCTAAAATGAATTATAAGGATTTAACACCATGTAGACTTTATGCTTATGTTAATTAAAAAAAAAAAGATAATATTTGAATACTTCTATTAGGATGACTTCTGTTGAAGGAAATATAAACTTTCTTTAGTAGTTATAATTGAGGGGGAAAAAAGCATGGCATAAGAAAGCGTATGAAGATAGGGAAGTCTTATCATGGGCTGTGGTTATTCAGAGCCGTATTGCCTTCCCACACAAAGAACAGATTGAGGTTTAACTCTTTCCATGGCCTAGTTTTATGTGAAAGTATAGTATCAGAATTGTTCAAATCTCCGCTGGAAACTACTAATCAGTTTAATTACTGCCTTTGTGGCTCTTTGTCAAGCATCAGACTGTAATGCAATCTTTTATGTCCTGAATTATCTTCCGATATTGTCTCTCTTATAATTTTTGTTTTATTTTATTTTACTATTTAATTTAATTAAATTTTATTTTATTTTTTTATATATCTTTTTTCCCCTCTCTAAAGGTAACATGCTCTTTAGGTAATCTGCTTGCAACTTTCCAGTTGTTATTCTGTTTGTCTTGGGAATGGTTAGGGATAAAAGGTAACTAGATCTAGTGGGCTTTTTTACCATTCAGTAAATTTTAAAGTTTATTTGAAATCTGAAGATTTAAATACTAAATTCTTGGCCTGAAGCTTCTACAATGGCAGTCTGAACCCTGTATAATTGAGACCATTAGCTATACTTTCATCATTTTTACCTAATGGAGTTAATCAGCCTATTGATTAAACGTAATTCATTCCTTGTCTAGCAGCGTGGCTAAAATATTAGTTTGATAATTGTATTCTTGAATATAATTGTATAAAAGAGGTTCAGTTTTAGTTTGATTGCACTGTGCCACTCAGTATGATGAGCAATCTGCATGGTATTTAAAACTAAATTTGCTTGCACACAGGAAGAAAGATACCTCCCCTAAGGTCTCTCTTCCAAGCCAAAATACAATAATGTTTGATAAGCAGATCATGCAGGGGATTTTCTCACAAAAAATAAAGTTTTTGGGAAAGGCCTATTTAGATATTAACATGAATGTGTAGGATGGTACTTTAAGCAGACAAAATGAATTAATTTAATTGCTATAGGATGTAGTTGTAGACAACAACTAAGCATTGCCTCCTTAATACAATCCGTATCGCTGCTAGGCAGAAGATAAGAACTTGCAGGTGAAGCCAGATGTCAAAAAGGGATATTTTGGAACTGTAAATAAATTACATGGATTTCACAAAAGCAGCGTTTCACCAGAGGTGCACTTGTAATGTCACTCTGCCACAGCATGCAGAAACACAAAGAATGCAAAGTTTGTGCCAAGTTGCCATTTTTCATTGTACACCTTAGATTGATTTTTAAGGGGTTTAGAATAATTGCCACACTCATGTGATCAGTTAACAAATTAACTGACTTTGTGAAGCCTCAAAACCCACAGTGAAGCTGCCGGAAGAACATAAATGTGATTTTTGTTTTCAACTTCATAAACTTTTATTTTATGCAGATTGGGGGTGGTGGGAGGGAAGCCCAAAGAGCTGAAAGTATTGAAGCTTCTGTTCAGGATTTGTATACGACACACTGTCTTTTGCTTGCTTTTCCTTACTGTATACTGGTTTCTGTAGTTACCACCACTGGAATGGTGCTGTTTCAGTGCTGGAATGCTGGACGTTTGATAAGAAAATGGATCAAGTTTAATGGCGCATGCTCTTTGTGCCACCAGCAGTCTCTTGCTGAGAGCATGCTCCAAAAGCGGGAACTGTGTGGCATTACACTGAGCATGTATATGCTTTGTGTTTCTGTGCCACAGAGAAGAGAAATGAACTGTGGCATTCGCCTCAGCGTTCTGAACATTTCTGCTCAGATTTTTTAAAACCGTATAGTGTCCTCTTTGTGCAATGGTACTTTTCTTGATGTTAGCCATTCACTCAGATATTTAAATGTTAGGAACAAAACATCTTGATAGGGTATCTTTAAAATGATGTTTCTGCAGTGTTGTGGGAAGAAGTGAGGGGAGCCATACAAAATAAAATGTTCACATGGTTCTTTTGAAGAGTGAAATATGGGGAAAATGCAATTCTCTGTGTACTTTTTGTTTGCCGCCTGACAGCGGTAGTAATTGCAGAAAAGGTGTTATGCAGAAATTTGCGTGAATTTTAAGTGTTTATCTTCTTTGTCTTGGATTTAACTTTAAAATTTTCAGAAACTTTGATCGATACTGCTTTGATTATGAGCATTTACTGACTCTGAGTTTTCTTCTTTTCTTTCTTTTTTTTTTTTCCCTCCACTTCTTTCCACAGGATGAATTTCACCCGTTCATTGAGGCACTTCTTCCACATGTCCGTGCAATTGCCTATACTTGGTTCAACCTTCAGGCTCGAAAACGCAAGTACTTTAAGAAACATGAGAAACGAATGTCAAAGGACGAGGAAAGAGCAGTCAAGGATGAGCTACTTAGCGAAAAGCCTGAAATTAAACAGAAGTGGGCATCCAGGCTCCTGGCCAAGCTGCGCAAAGATATTCGCCAAGAGTTCCGGGAGGATTTTGTGCTCACAGTGACTGGGAAGAAGCACCCATGCTGTGTATTGTCCAATCCTGACCAGAAGGGTAAGATTAGGAGAATCGACTGCCTGCGACAGGCTGACAAAGTCTGGCGTCTGGATCTAGTCATGGTGATCCTGTTCAAAGGCATCCCCTTGGAAAGTACGGATGGAGAGCGGCTCATGAAATCCCCACATTGCACAAATCCAGCACTTTGCGTCCAGCCACATCACATAACAGTATCAGTCAAGGAGCTTGATTTGTTTTTGGCATACTACGTGCAGGAGCAAGGTAGGAAGCAGATTGTTGTTTCTGTGTTAGTATGTCAAACTCTGACACCAGGTAGCCCTGTTTCCCCTATGGGCTGGCTTCCAGTGAAACGTTATTCTGCGGTCTATAGACGTAATGTGGGTATATATCCATATGTAAATCAGCATGTATACGTATATACTTACACACACACACATTCCTATACATCTGTGTAACATGTATGTTTCACATATGTGCCTTGCTCTCTTTCAAGAGATAGCGGGACATATTGAAGCAGTGCTTTAGTTTTACTAAAGTTGCCTTTTCTTTTTGTCAGAAAGTGGCAATATTAGAAACTATAGTTTTTCCCAGTGGTGACTTCAGAAAACATTCTTCTTGTTTTTCAATGTGTTGTTTTGGGTTTTGTTCCCCCAGTATTGTTAGTAACAGATGCAGGTATGTGCAATTGCTCAATCACAATAAATACTAAAAATATTTATTACCGTCTTTGTAGTTACAAATATTCATTAATTCATCCTTAGACTGATGAGCCTACTACCATTTCAAAGAGGACTTGTAGACTTTCTCATGTCTATAAAATAAAATACAAAAAAAACTTTAGCACAGAAATAATGCTTTCTAGATACCATTTGCAGTCAGAATTACAATTTACAGTACTTAACATTTTATTCATACTTTACAACAGTAGCTTATCTTACCTATCCAAGCTTTAAAGCAAAGATCGAGGTTGGAATATTTTGAGAGAATTTTCCATGAATAGTATATTTTCATAATCACACTTGAATACTTAATTCTATCTGGAAGGTAATTGAAATGTGAAAAATTGCAGGAACACTGTGGAAAAGTTTCTTAAACTTAGTTTTAGGAAATGAAAATAAAAACAGGGCTTCTAATAATCATGTATTAGGGAAGAAACTGCTAGTCACATATTTAGATAACAATAACTTTTTGGCAGGTTCCCTCTAATAGATGGCTGTAAGTAGATAAAGTTTTTTTCCTCTCATACTAAGCCTTCTGAAATGCTTTTTCTCTGTGAGAGGTTATTTTGGTTCTTTCTGGTAATTATAACACCCTCTAGATGACTTTCTGGTGCTGACTGATCAGCAGGAATAGAGCATTTATTTTTTAGCCACAGATCTCAACTAATGAAAGTTTGTCTGGCTGCAGATGGTGGGCCATTTCACAACTTGGCCTGCAAGTAGGCATAGGTGGCCTGCAGAAGGTCAGATGACAGACTGTTATATGATGCCTGATACATAACTGCAGTATTTAACTGAAAAACAAATGGAATCGATTTTGTTAGTAACAAAAAGTTAAAATTGCATGTTTTAATTCAGTGTGTATTTGTTGTTTAAAAGAACAGATAACACGAAACAACCTTCTTGTTTTCAGTGAATTGGTCTTCTAGCATTTACTCATGCAAGTGGAGCACTATGTTTATGTGAATGTATAAATAGGGTTCAATTTTTTTGATTATTCATCATGAAAAAATACGGTCCATTGTGTTTTATTTAATTTTTTTTTTTAATTTCCCTGCTTGTATTTTTTGTATTTTTTCTCTCCACAGCAGTAAACAGCACTGTAGATATTTTGCAGCGACTATAAGTAGCTGCAGAGTCTGGTAAATCTAATCCCCAATAACACAGAAAGATTTCTTTGATAGCATTAAGCAAAATAGCTTAATTACAAACAATTTGTTCCTTTAAACTCCTTTGTGAGGAAAAATTAAAATGATATTTTGAATGCATTTATAGCAAGACGTAGCTTACTGGTTAATTCTAATGGATTTACCTCTCTCTAAAAGTCAAAACTACAAAGGGAGGCAAAGCTGTTTAAGTAGCTCTTGAGCCAAAGAAGCTGGGGTCAGAGTACCCTTAGACACTGTCGACTTTTCGTTGCTGGAAGCCAGTAACTTGAAGTGGGAAGAGGAATTGCAGGGCATAGCTAAAATTCATTTAAATAGATTGAGAATATGAGTTTATTTAAAACACTTGTCTAACCAGAAATTAGTAAGATAAGCATGCTGTAATACTATAACTTTCAAAGTTATACGCTATTACTTTGACAATATACTGAAAGGTGAAGCTGGTTACTTTCTGTATATGAAGGCACCCTCAGTAGACCCTTTTGTTTATTGTAAACTCCATATATTTGTATGTCTTGCTGTTCACAGTAAATCTTCCATTAACATCTGTTGGCTGTTTTCTTCAAGAAGTCATATTAAGTTATCTTTGTATTTTTTCCCCCGATTTTGTCAAAATTTGATTCTCTGTCCTCATTGAAAGCAGGTTAATAGTGGCACTTTGTGGTGCACCTGATTAAGAGCACAAGGCTTTGCAAAAGATAAGCATCAAGTCGACCAAAATGCTGCATTATACACATGCTGGTTAGCCTTTTATTTCTCTTTTAGAGTATATAAACCCGCCTAATGGTCACATAAAAACTAAGCAGAAACATAGAAATAATTAAATCCCAGAATGAAATATGAAGAAGGAATTAGCACATAAAATGAATAAAGGGGCCAAGTAGTTTGTTTTTTTGTTGCTTTAAAAAAGAAGATTAGGGGAAAAAAGAGGAGGAAGGATAGTTTGAGTGCCAGTGATGGTTGCCAGTGGCACCAGGATTGGCATCAGACCTTCTTTGTTTAGCCTAGGATGCCTGTGATTTGTTGGTTGGCATCCGCATTGCAGTGCAGAGTAATGTTACAATATATTGACAATTTCCAGATCAAGAAGTGTCAATAATCCTTTCAGTTCTTAATAAAAAGAGCTTCTACTTCCATGCCTGCCTAGAAAGAAGAAATAAAGACCAACTTCCGAAGTTGACTGACTTCATCTGATTCTACTTTTAGCTCATCTTCCTCAAAATTCAGCATCTTCTCCCCCCATCCATTCATTTTCTGCCATCCTCATGTGCTTTATGAAGAAAAAAAAAATAGAAAAAGGGGCTTGACATAGGTTGCAAAGCTGCTTCTTTGACTGAAATGAAGGAAGAAAATGGGAAATACACACTGTGATCAATGTTTAACATCAAAGTAACTCTTAATCATAACACACTTCTAGGGTGCTCTGCTTGTTGTGTGCATCAGGTCCACCCCTCCCCCCCCGCCCTGAATTTTTAGAAAGCCCAGAACTTGAAAATAGCATGAACATTGCTTTCTATTGACAAAAATGCCTTTTCTTATTTTTTTTTCCCTTCTGTCAGGCATCAGAGAGTGTCTATCATTTGGTATGAAACACATCCCAATCCGTAAAATCATTTGATGGTATTTGATTCAGTGCAGTGCTTATGCTGTGTTTCCGTTGCTACAAGAACCGCCATTTTGTTTGTCGAGTGCCAGGAGAGGGGGAAAAAAAAGGCAGACAATGTGCTTGATGCCAATAATGGTTGCCAGTGGCACCGAGGTTGGCATCAGACCCTCTTTGTCTAGTTGCTGAATGCCTTTGATTCGTTGGTTGGCATCCGCATTGCAGTGGGCACATTGGAAAGTTTTTTGACAATCAGTGAATGAAAGCTGCAGTAGTTGTTTGCTGCAACAGAACCCAGATAATATAAATCCCTTCTTCTGGTAGATGTTTTACTTGCTCTTACAATGGCTAATAATAATAAAAAATAATTAAAAATTGCCTTGCTTCTTTTCTAAACCGTAAAATATCTACAGCAGTGTGCCTCATCTGCAGAATTCCTAATCCCTGCATCATCTCTGCTGTTTTTTTGCAGCATAAATAAAATGCAAACTTGATGCTAGCACATACTGAATGAAGCATAGTAGACCTTGAGAAATTCTTTAGGAGTTTAAAGGGCTGAAGCAATGGTACATATAAATGCTAAACATTTGTAAGTGTTTTTAATGCACATGCCTCTTGGAGTACATTTCTCTGATCAGTCATGTTGCTGTTTACACTCTCCTTTGTTCGTGTGTAAAAGTGATATAATTGGGGGAGCCCATATACCCAGCTGTTAATAAACTCTGAAATTGAGGGAGGGGAGGATCTTTTAAACTATCCAAGAAGGAGGGCAGAAAATAGATGCAGATGTCCTTAGTCTGATACTGTTCAGGCACTCTTGTTTTTTTAACTTGTTAAATCATTAAGATGCTGCTACAGTTCCAGCTGCATGACTTTGTTACCAGGAAATCAGCAAACAAACTAAATAATTTCTGTTGGAAGTTCCTAGATAGTTAGCATTACTATTGCTTTCCGGTTAACTGCTATTATCTCATTAATTAATAAGAAGGATTAGCAGCTCTACCCAGAGGGCTGCATAGAAGGAAGCCTGGCCTGTGTGAATCGCCAGGCTGTGTCCTGTTTCTTAGAGACAGGGGAGTGAGGGGAGATGCAGAAAAAAAATCCCCAACCCAAAAAACAAGGGAAAGGAAGAGAAAGAAGAATAGGGAAGAGGGAGGGCTGGTTTCTGCAGCCAAGGTAGGGGAGAACTCTTTGTGCAGGAGGACCCTGTGCTGTGCTGCCAGGATGTTGGCAGGTGCCCGGTGCTGGCTGCAGGCTGGTGCTGCCTGCACACCACATGTCTCCCACTGCAGCCGTGAGGGCGAGGAACATGGGCCACCTGATTTCGGGTAGTGTGCTTTGTACTGATAGTAAGTACCCTTTCAGATAGTCCCAGCAGCAGGGCATGGAGTGCCACATTTGTGTTGATCTGAAACTGTTTGCTTTCCCCTAGCTGAATGCCAGCAAACTGCTAATTGTTAACCGAACTGGGATACCAGTTTCTCACTAAAGTAAGTCCTGGCAACATGTATGCACTGTCACACTTTCAAAAATGTGTCCTTCTTCCAGGAGGAATGATATTTTTTCTTTCAAATGCGATATATGTGAGTTATAGGAGTGAGTGGGTAAGCTCTCGGTGTATCAGCTGTTTGATCTTTTTATTAAGCTTTTTGACTTCTGTGAATTTGTTCCTATAGGGAGATCAAATTTTGAAATAGGTTGGTGGTGTCATTTTCATGTTGTACTTTGGTTTTATCTTGTAGGTATAGCAAATGGATGATACAGTTATATTATAATAATACTTTTCATATTTGAAAATGACAAAATTATTTTGGTTAGTTTTTTGTGATCACAAGAAATTCCACTTAAAATTACAATCAAAAGTACGTTTTAAGCAGTCTCCTGTCTAAGTCTTTTAATGATCATATGTCCAAATGTCACACCACCCAGATGGATTTTGGATGAGGGTTTGCATTTCTACTGTGCACTGATGCTTCCACTTCATTCCATTAATAAAAAAAAATAATAGCCTTAGAAGAATCAATCAATCCATTGAACTGCTGATTGTTCCTACTTCCATTCATTTTAATGATTTGCCTCCTTCTGGATACTTTACCTGGGAACACACAGTAGAACATTTTTACCCGTTTTGCAGAAAAATATGTCAAAGTACCGGGCGATTTGCTGGAGTTTACACAAATTATTAGTTACAGTAGGAACAACAGGAAACAGGGCTTATTACTGCCTGTACTTATAGGCATCTAGGTGCTCTAGGAGCTTCTTACATAGTAAAATGGCATGCTGATCCCTTGTATCAAGTCTCAATTTTGAATCAGAAAGCCAATGCAGAAGCAAGAGTTTATAATTTATCTGCTCTCGTATGAGAAGAGCTTTTTGTAGTTTAAGCATCTGATAGGGAATAATAAGCCCTTTTAATACTTTGCATTACTTTGAGCAATTCCAGTCTATTCAGGCATGTGGAAAACATAGTTTTCAGAAAACTTTTTGTGTCAACTGAAAAAGACACTGTTTTGTTTTATTTTCTAGTTTTCTAATGTAAAATTTTGAATCACTGCTTTGTCGAGTGTCTCTATTGTGCTGAAAATTACAGGCAGAAGACAATTGTCATTGGGAGATGGAAGTTAATTTGGTATGTGTATAACAATGTTTTTCAGCTGATGATTGTAGATGCTTTGTTTATGAAGATGTAGGATATTAAAACATTAGAAAAGGTCACCCACCAGTTTTCAGTTTTCAGAATGCGTGTGTGAATTGACATTTGGACAATAGATCTGAAGAATTCAAAATGTATATTCTTTGTAATTTTGGTTTCCCTCAGAACAAAGCTGTGGGTTTTATGACAGGTTCATGAGAAAGAAAAGGGAATTTTCCATATTTAATTTTACTGTTGCAGTTAGGAATTAAATATATATACATTTTAGGAAGGAGCTTTTATCCCATTCTTTTTCTTACCTGATGCACCAAGGGGAGTAATTTTCACAGGGTTAAATTAATTGTGTTTAAGACAAAAGAGGCTATGGTTAAGTAAATTCTGTGCAACCAGTTGAAAATTTAGAGGCCAGTGTTAATTTATGAATGACATTCATATTGACAGCAAGAAGCTATAAAGTAAAGAAAAGAATGGGAAAGAAAATGGAAGATTCCTGCTTCATAGTAGTCTCAGGCAGAACAATGCTGGGAACAAAAAAAATGCCTAAAAACTATAAATAAAGCCACTAATTCATAAAGGAAATGCTTCAAATAACAGCAGTGATTTATGGTTTAAATTTCTTAATTTTCATGCATATTGAATTCATTGTAGCTGTGAAAACTTCATTAAAATAATTAAACACTAAATGCTACTGCAGGTTGGATTTTAAAGTTAATTGCATAAGAGTGCTCTCATGTCTGCTTCTTTTTCTAGCTTTCCCTTCTTCTCTGCTTTTCCTACTTTTCCTCCTCCCTGCTGCTAGCATAGTAATGTAGACGTCTCAAGGACTGGTGGCCCTCCAAAGCTCTGGTCCTTGGAGCAGCATAGCCAAGCACAAGCATTGCTACGCACAGTAATTCAAGAGGCTTCCTAAAGCGTTATGTTCCAGTCTCAACAGCAAAGTGGTACATTGATTTGCTGTAATCACTCGGGATGGGGTGATCTCAAGATCAAGTTAAATGGCTAACTTGACTGAATAGCTGCTCTTTTTGTTGTGGAGTGGAAAAGAAATCCCTTATCTGGAGACACTTTCCAGATGCTAAGTGAATGTGAAAAAGGAATGCCTGTGTGATTAGCCAGTTTGTTAGACAGATGTCAAAACAAGATGTCATTCATTATAGCAAGGTTTCATGTTTTTACTCTATCTCTCCTTTTATCTATCTGTTTATCTTTCTATCTGTCTATCTATCATCTATCTATCTATCTATCTATCTAATCATCTATCTATCTATCTAATCATCTATCTATCTATCTGTCTATTTGTCTATCTTTGGTAGAACTTCTAGAAGCAGTTGCTAAAAGCCTGGCTCAGGGCAGTGAAGCCTTGATTATAAGAGGTTTGAAAGGCTCAGAACCTAAAGGGGAAGTAAATCTTAGATCGTTAGCTTTATCTAAGAGAAAAGTGTTCATTTGGGTGTGTATATTCTACTGTCTGGGAGCAGCTAGTTGCGTATGAAGCTGGGAACATTCTTCTATCACAGCCTCCCTCCACCTTTTTATTTAAAAAGATTGCTTTCCTACACTCCCCCACCAAACTCTCCTTTTAGAGAGGTTCTTTCCTTTTCCAAAGTATATAGTGCTTTTTAAAAATGTAAATAAATACATTTCTTTAGCAGTTTCTTAGGAGCCTCATTATTGGTGTGTGACTTTTGTTCTAGTTTTTTTCACAGCCGGTGGGAGACAGGCACTTCAGACTTGGCTTTTGTGGAGAATTCTGTATGAGGAAGGGATGATAGACTAAAGTGTAGGTTTCAATAATAGCATTTCAAATATTTTTAACTAGCCTGAGGACTAAAGCTTTTGCATTTGTGTCCCATGACTCCTTTGTGTTAAACCCCTCTTGCCCCTATGCCTTTCCTCAAGTCAAAAAGGCACCTTAAAGTTATAAGGACATTGGAGTAATTGTAATATTAGTTTCTTCCTTACTACTTATGGTGTCTAAGGCCTTTTAAACTACATTTTTTACTCTAAGTAAAAGAACTGAAATAAGGAGAAGTTGCTGTGGCACAGCACTGGGGAAAGCACAGTGCACAAGCTTATCTGAAGCCCATTCAACCATTAAATGTTCTTTTCCCTCTGAGAAACCTTGCACTTTTTAACAGTAAACACCTATTTCTAAAGCAGAAAGGAAACTTTTATGTTTTCTATTGGCCTTCCATAAAGGCATCTTCACTAAAGGCATTTCTGTGGCTTCAAGTGGGCTTTTAATTATTTTGCACCTGAAAAAAAATACATGTAGAAATTGAACAAAGCTCTTCCCCTTTTCTTTCTTAGAGAGTTAACAGGAAAGACAAATGCAAAACTGAACAGTTAGTGAACTCTGCTTGAGAAACTCACTGTGTCTGTTGAGAAATCAGGAATAAAGATAAGTTTTCTGATGTTGTTTTGATGGAAATGCTGTCTGTGCACATGTAAGTATATTCTGTATTATTTGAAGACATTTGACAATTGCGAATTTTAAACATTTGTGTCTTGAACATATTTCTTACATGTTTTCCCAATCTTAAAGTTATAGTAATCTGAATTACTTTTCATATTTTCATAAGGGATGAATTTAAACAAGTGAAAGATAAGTATGAACTATTTACATTAAAACTAGTATTGTATTTTAATTTTAGTTATCTTGCTGTGTCTGAGAATATGTCATAGGATTTAGGTATTTTTCTTTAAAACAGAAACACAGAAATGTGCACACGTTAGAATCTAGTAATTATAAACTCCATGTCTTTAGAAATTAAATGTAATGAAAATATTTACAGAATATATATTTTTCACTTGAGAATTACATTGGCCTAAAATGCCAAATCATTTTCAACTTTTTTTTTATGAATCGACTAACAAGGAAATGCTGGATTTTCTTAGAAGATTATTAAGGAGTGCCTTGTGCCTGAGAGATAGCAAGTATATTTACTGCAGCATCAGTTTTCCATTGCATGATTAACGCCATTGAAAATGATGCCAGGCTTCTTGAAAGGATGACTACACTCCAGTGTCCCTCATTTAAAAGACTGAAAATATCTCTTAGTCAAGACAACTTGTATTTTATTATTGTGACATCTGCAGTTTCTGACGGATTACCTTAAATTTGTTATGCCATGTTAAAAGACATGTTTTATGAGGCTGGCCTTAGCTCCTGGCCTTAGTGTCAAGAACCCTGCTACGTGGATGCAGCATGTCTTGTTAGGTTTAATTGACCAAAGCCGATTTGTTAAAACAATTCATTTGTGCTGTAACTCATGCCCACGCCAAGTTGCTACCTGAATCTCTTGACCTTGACTTGTCTGGGTCATGAAATGGCTGCGAACTGCTTGACCTCTCCATTGTTCAGCAGCTGCGACACTTCCTCTGCTTCTTTGTGGTTATCACTGACAAGAAGACCTCGGCCCTGAATTTACACCCCAGTGGGTTCTGTGGTGTCCTTCTGGAGCAGCAAATGTCCTTCCTTGGGCGTGCTGTGATGTTGCCACCTTTTGTCTGCTGACAGTGGTGGGGACAACTTGATGGCCCTCTGTAGTGGAAGAGGTGGAGGGAGGATTTCTAGGGGCTGGAGGGAAACTCTGTCCTCTCTCAGGCTGCAGTGTGTTTTTCTTCTGTTGGGGCACACAGGTTTGCTACACTTCTCAAGGGCAAATGCCTTCACTCTTAACCCTGTTTCACTGTGAGCATTGTTTGAGTGGAATGTGCTGGGTAGAAGGCTTTGTTTTGAACATATTTTGTGATGAAAATGTAATGTGTATGCACAGCACTTAGATTTTCAAGAAATGAGCAATCAAAATAATTTCTTGATGTGAAATGGAGGGGCAGATTTGTCTTCTGCCTTTTTTTTTCTTCTTTATGTGGAATGCTTTGATTTTAGGGAAAAATACTTGTCCTTAAGGATTACTTTTGGTGAAGGGGGAACACATTGGCCCCACATCGTGACAGGCTGCCTACTGTCAGTGTCCCTGATGCTAATGTGAGCTTCTTGCTGTAGGCTTTGTGCATCCTGTAATTACCTACAATTTGACTGTTAGGACAGTTTAGTTTTTTGAGGTGGGTATTATGCCTAATCATCTGCTGCATTGTGCTGCGGCTTTAGGAAGTCATGCCTTTTGAAATCAGTGACTGGATCTGCTTAAAACTGATGGCATGATACAGCCTTGCTGGGTTAAGAAAGCTCATATGCTAGTACTGGTAATGTTATAAATGAAGTGAATTTCTAATCCAGTGGTCAACAGATCATTGATATGTCCGTAATGTAAGGCTTTAGCCTGAAAACCTTGCTCACATGAGTAGTCGATCATAGTCGATCAAATTGACTTAATTTAAAACATATTTTCCTTCACAACAGTATACACTGATTTTGCAGCCTATCATCAGGTTTGTATTTCTACAGTCCACCTGATTTCTCTGTGGACTTGTTCTATTTTTTTAAGAAAAAAAAATATACCAGATTGTATATGTGCATGCAGTGTGCATGTGCTGTTACAAACCACCAAACCTTTCAGTATGAAACTCCACAATCTAGGTGTGATTTTTAATTGCAGTTATATAGATCCTTTGAAGGAAGAGGGTGGGAATGCTGACGCAAGAAGCTTGAATGCTGTCACTGTGATGATAATGTAAAGTATGACTCAATGTTTAGATGTAAGGACTTTAAAATCCTTGTCCTGGTCCCCAGCCCTACTGCAGCCCCCAGGTGACGGCAGTCAGGTTGGTTAGTTTCTTGTGTTTCCCGTCCCCACTCACATCAGCGAGGTTTGCAAAATACTGAGATACGTACTAGCTGAAAAGTTATAACCCTACCTGTATTTCATTGCAAGCAAAATCCATGTGCCGGTGCCCAGCCCCCAAGTGGGCTCTGCTCTGTGAGGAAATGTCTTACTGGGTTTTCTCATGCCTGGACAAAAGAAACTTGCCCAAGCAGGGAGGGCCAGCACAAAGCATTCCTCCACCAGAAGCCCTGCGGTGGTGCGGCTCTGTGAGAGACGGCGTCAGAGAGGAACTGTGCAGCAGCAGTCAGCACACCACAGGACACCAGGTCTGTGGTGGGAGCACTCAGGTCACCCCTGCTTCAGTCTGCAGAAGCCAGGGGCAGGACCGGCCCCCCGAGGATGACACTGCCGTGCAGGGCCTTTTGTCTGCTCAGAGAGCTGGGTTTTCTTGCCCTGTGACAGTGAAGGGGAAAAATATTTTAGACAGATGAAAGAAACAATCATCATGGACAGTTATATATATGCTCATCCAGCTGGCTCACCGTGGAGGAGGCACCTGCAGTGCCTGAAGGGGATGGTCTTTGAGCTCAGTCTGGTTCCCCATCCCTTGCTCTGCTCTCAGCCTATGGTTTTTAGGGTGGCACAGTTGCTCAAACCAGAACACAACAGCATGGGAGAAAGATGGATGGTCAGGAGTTTGGACTGAGTGCAAGATGAAACCCAAGCTAATGTAACAGTGTGCTTGTGTTTGGAATATGTTGGTCATTCTGTTTCATCTCGCAGACTTGGGCAGGTCTGGTTTGTAAGGCAGCTGCAAGGGAGACCTGATTTATAAGGCATTAGTCCTGGGTCTTGTATTGGAGGGCCTACCTTTGCCTGAACCCCCTGCTAGTTGTATCGAAACTCTCCTAAATGCTTCATTAGTTACTTGTGGTTTTTGGACCCAGTGTGCCATTTAATTTTACTCTTTAAGTCATTACTTTCCTCATCCCTTCCTTTATGATGATAATTTAGGGTTGGTAGTGAGCCAGCTATAACATCAACACCCACAAAATTACTATGTTTACTTCTCAAGAGTGGGAAGTGACATTACTTTACAAAAATGAGAAGTCTGTCCATGCAGTTTCCCCAGGTGACAATGAAACAGTGCAGTCTACAGCTAACCAAGGGTTAACATAAAAGTTATTCTATTGTTTATCTTTCAGTTAAAGAATAACCAGCTTGTGCGAAAGGAGAATTGGAAAATTGATGAAGCTGTCTAGATTCAGACACGTAACTTAAAGTAATCTATATAATGTTGTGATTTTACCATATATGCATTCATAGTTCAGTCTATGCCTGAAGTTCAGTCATCACCATTATGTTGTAGTCATGGACTTTTGGTTTTATTTATTTATGAGGGATATTCTTTTAAAAAGCTATGTGTAATTACTTTGTCTGGCTTAATTGTTGGTGGTTTTTTTTTGTTTTTTTTTTGTTTTTAATTCAACAGATACCACATTTTTACACAGTGCATAGGATTTTTTTTCTGCATTTTGACTACAGTGAGAAGTGCTGGTATGTTTTAAAACATGTATCTAATCTTGCATTGTCATACACAAATGCAGTGTGTACATATAGTCGTCCTTGGCCTTCCACATATTTTTTTCACTATATCTCTGCTGTAACTTAAATATTTCAGGATGAGAATGATAGTTGTCCTGTAATGATTTCTGTTCTATTTACAGCCTCCAAATAGAGGAAAAGCTGCTTATAGTAAAATGAGGATCACTGGTCTTTCAGTAATTAAATAGACTTGTTATACTGCATTAATCCTTTTTGGAACATTTGGAATGACTTCTTAGCACTCACAAACACAGCATTAGGGCCAGCAATTAATCTGTTGTTTGTCCTTCAGCATTTGTGTGATGTGAAGCATGTACGTTTGAAGATGTATTTCAGATTTAGGACTAGGATCATTGCAGAGGCAAATAATGATATTGATCATTCAGTAGTTTGAACCAAATATTAGAATGAAATAGCAACAGTCATTAGAAGGACCCCGAACTGTGTCCAGCTGAAAGGACTTGGAGGGTAATGGTGTCCAATGCTGTCTAGTTTCAGGTGTGCTGCACATGAAAAAAAAAGTGTGGATTATTTGAAGGTAGCCAGAAACTTTCTAGATTTCAAGATTTCTTGTCCTAACTTCTTTGTAGATAGGAGAAGGAAAGGCTTAACATTTCACCAGTTACGACTGTGTTAAAATAAACCAGCAGTTTCCTGCTGATGAGGGTAGTATAGACTGGGAGAGAGCAACAAGTTCTTTTTATCAAGGTCAGGTTTAGGAAGCATCTGCTGTCTAGCAGAGAGGTGGTTCAAGTTATCTCTTTATGTACTTTTGTTACTTCAGGGTCCAGTGATGTTAAAGCAATAGTCAAATTTACTCCAATTCTGAGCTTTTGGCTTCACAAATAATGAGCAATTAAAATTACCTGAACATTGTCTCAGACTTTTGCAGGTTTTGTGAATGCTTTCCTAGGCAGAGCCTCCCTAGTTTTCTTTGATCAGAAGGGTATACTAATTCTGTGGTGCTGTGCTGGAGTCCTGTGCTGTTCTCCTGCATTGTTTGGCAGTAATTAACTTGAAGCATGGCAGAGCATTAGCTTCTGAGACTAGGTTAAATCAGCAGAAGAGTCTTATGCTCCCGCAGTATATAGCCTTAGAACACATTATCCTATTGCAGTAAGATAGAAGTGTTTTTAAATATAGTCCAGCCAGTTTGACCTTGTCAGAATTCAAGCCATGTTAATGGTAACTTGAGCTTGATGATGTGTTGCCCAGTAGGGTGAGCATTAACAGAACTTCCTATTCCATCTGGTAAGGAACCTGCAGAGAGGGCTATACTTATTATAGACTTATTCTTAAATTCCATATTATGGTATAACGAGACATTTTGTACTCCCTGTGCTCATGACACTTCCCTTGCCATTGATAGACACCCTGTGTCTGAGAATAACAGACACAATTAAGAAGAGACTCTATAAAAGAACAATGTTAGAACACGTAGGTATGACCACCAAATAGTAATAGTTGAGTTGTACTTTGGGAAGCAGTGATTAGTGACAGTTAATTCTTTCAGGTAGTTGCAGAGTGATAAGATACCCCCTAAGCCTTTTCTCCAGACTAAACAGCCACAGTACCCTCAGCTGTTCCTCATCTGACTTGTACTCCAGACCCTTCATCAGCTTTGTTGCTCTTTTCTGGACCCACTTCAACATCTTTCTTGTACTGAGGCACCCAAAAACTGAACACTGTGTGGCTTCACCAGTGCCATGCTTGCATATGTCTCGTTGTCTAGATGGCAGACACCTTGGCAGCAGAGTAACTGCAACTCTGGACATCACAGGTGATAAGTAAAGTGCCAGCATTTCCCAGCTTTCCAGACTAAGTATCTCCACAGAGGCAGCTGTGGCTCATCAGCATTTTTGGAGTCTGTCACAGTTTTCTTGGTGGCTGTGGGCTGTGTCCCCCTCCTGGCCAGTGGAAACTGGAGCAGTAACTTTGCTCCAGCCAGAACCTGGACTGAGGTGAAAGAAAAATATGCATGTGGTGTTAGGGAGGAGTGGAGTGTGAGTGACTGTGAACTGTAGAGTGTGCTAGGGGATGCAGTGGAGTGTGCCCAAGGGTGGCTGTGAGGAGGGGATAGTGGAGGACACCATCTCAATTGCCAACAGCATTAGTTTTGTTGACTTTTGTTTGACTAGTCTAATGACTTTTGAATAGTCTCTCTTCTGTCTCCATGGTGACCCAAAGTTATGGTATGCAAAATGGTTGCGGCTCTGGGTTTTAATATTGGGAGAGGACAATATGCATATCCAATACTGTGCTCCATTTAGGAAATAAAAAAATAAAGGAGATTTGTTTGTTTTTTGGTTTTTTTTTCCCCAGTTTTGTAAATGCAAGGGGCATTCTTGTATTTTCTACTAATAACAGATCAGGTCTGATGTCTTTGAACCTCATTTGACTCAGGAGGGGTTGTTTTACAGTAGTGTAAAGTCATAATGCTGAATTTATGTGGCAAGGACTGTGTTCAGATTCGTACCACTTCTGTAAAGGATGTTTAACTTCTTCGGGAGCTATTTTCGTGTACTGGGTTCCCAGGCAACAAAACTAGAATACGTATGAAGTACTGAAGTACTGAAGTACTGTAGACTCTCTGGACTGTAGACCTAATCCTGCAAATCCCTATTTACATAAATCCCACTGATTTCAAAGGGTCTGCACATGAGAAAGCAGGTTTCATAGGATCAGGCCATTCTTCCTAGAGACCAACATCTGTTGCACCAACTGTGATAATCTCATGACTGTTAAAAAAACTCTGAGGAAACATTTTATCTGGGCTAAAAGAAAACAGCAAAAAAGTAACGCTGTTGTTGCTATAAAGTGGATTATTATTAAAAGCAACTCTCTGCATATACTGTGTCTCTCCTCTGGTCCCACATATTTTTATTTACTTGAGAGAAAATGCTATATGTAGCAGTGTGCAGTTGCTGTTGTTCTTCACCTGCGCTGCATAAAGTTTGTGTGCCAGACTACAAATACTGAGAAGTGCTTAAATAGTGAAAGAAGCTTCTGGCACATAGATTAATGACTGCCTATGTCTTGCATTTTTTAGGAGTTTTTGGAAACTGAGTAAGAAATGTCTTTAATGAAGTTTTAAGGCATTTTGGGTCTTGCAGTTCAAGTCTAGGCAAAGTTTTGGTTTTCGCTAAATTCACTAAAGTAGTACATTCAAAGACTTCACTTGGCATTCACTGTGGAATGGTGGATGGTCAATTGGTAAGACTGTAAGGAAGAAAGAAATCTGAGCAAAAGCAGATGGTAGTCATGTTGGGAAGAATAGGATTCACTTCCTTTGCTCCCCTCTAGGAACAGAGAACACCTGCATAGCTGTGGTAGCACTTGCTGGAGCTGGAGCCGAGTATCTTTTGTGACTTCTACTTGGAGGTCTGGTGTGTAACAACAGGCTGCTGCCTTACCCTGCATGACTCCCTGTTCCTGTGGTCCTGGTTTCTTGACACGCAGGAGTGTATGGAATCAGAGTGCTGGGCTCATTTGATGCGTAGCCTGGAGATTTCATGTTTCCTGTATGCCTTGGGCTGTGCAGCTAAAGATAGAAACAAGATGTTACTCACTGTCCCTTGCAGCACAGATGTTATAATAAAACAGCTTTAGAAAATATAACAGAAGGAGCTTGGCAGCTCAGTTGGGCCCTTTATGGGGCAGGGGAAAGACCTCCCTGAAGTCCAAAAGTGATGGGAGTCTACGTCAGTGATGCAGTGCATGTGCAACAGTTCTAGCATCTCCCTGCATTTTGGATTCCTTCCACTTTACAGTCAGTCTAAACATGGTGGACACAGTGATCTGGGATTTTCATAAGCCATATAATGGGCAATAAGTCTCTGCTACTCATGTCATCAGACCAATGGAAAAAAAGAGTAAGACAGCAAACATGCTGACAGTGCTAGCTTGCTGTCAGCAGCTGCAGGGTTGGTGGACAGAGGCATGATATTTCTCTAGGCTGTAGTACATTCTTGAAACTTTTCCTGATAATTTTGAATATTTCAGATGATTATTCTTTTACCACCCCGAAATTAATAAAGTAATACTCAAAGCCTAACAGACTAGGCTTGTGGTGTGGTGTTGGTGTTGTATTTTGGCTCATATGCAAAAGCTAGAATATAAATAAAGCCTCTGTGCAGTTCAGGTTGAGAATGTAACATGTTCAAAGATGGTCCTTTTATTCACGAGCTGTAACGTTATAGCATCTTTTCTTCTCAGTGTCTTTTCTGCTTAGTATAACTCAAGTTTCCTCACATGTGCAAGTCATAATGAAGCAGACTTTTCACTAGGGGAACAAATGCTTTCCTATTGGTTTTCTTCTATGTCACCTGTATCTCCACACTGTAGTTACCCCAGTTCCACCTTCCCTATCATAGGTCTGCATTTTCTGTTACGTCTAGGTGTGAAGTCATTGCGAATTATATTCTTAATGACATAAACTGAGATTTTAACCCTTTCTTTTTGCTCAGAAGTAACTGCTTTTGTGAAGTGGGCAATAATTTTTAGTATGTATTTTCTAGATGTTCATGGAGCTCTGTGGAATATAAGACCTATGGTAAATGTGCAATTTAAATCAACTGTACTATGCTTAAAAAAAGCAGAATGTAGAGGATTACCAACTGAAATTTCCAAATGTAAACCTCCAGGGAGCAGGTCTTGGAACTGAAGGCAAAGCAATTTACACATCTATTTTCATATACATTAGTACAAAATATTTGGGAAAAAAGGGCATGCAGAATCTCTCTGAAGATTATTTATACAGAAGAAACATATCAAGAGAACTCTTGTGCTAATTTTCTGTATTGGGATATTGTCATATTAATTTTCTAGGAGCAGTTAGTTAATTCAGGCACCAAAGTTGTTTTTTGTTTTTTTTTTTTTTTTTTTTTTAACTTGTTGTGGTTTAAGCCCAGCCCTTAACTGCTACAGCTGAACCCAGGACAGAATAAGTATTCTCAAAATATGAAGTGTATAAGGTTAGTTTGCTCAAATGTTCATCCTCCTCCCCTCCCTGAAACCCCAGAGAATACTTCCAGTTCTCTAAGGTCTGAATTTGTCTTTTATTTCTGCTAGATTAATCCAAACATTGTGACAAACATTTGTAGTAGTTTTAAATTTTACTGACTCTTTTCTGTTGTTTTTGTTTGGGATTTTTATTTTGATATCTTAGAACAATCCTTGCCAGGATTTGCAAATATAACATTACAACAGATTGTGGCAGCATGGGAAGAAGATGAAACTGGTTTTAAATAGGAAGAAAACTAATTAGTTCTGATGAACAGTTCATTGTTTTTTTGTGTTTTTTTCTCTGTTCCAGAAGACTACTTGTAACAAGTGATTCCTTGTCCCATTCTCTATAGATTTCTGTACTGCTGTCTTGCATCTCAGGAAATGAGATACAAGATGTTCTTGTATGTAATGTTCTTCTTCATCAGAACTAATATACTTCACTAAGTCATTAAGATAACAGGATGTCGTGTTATTCTGCAGTGTTACAGGGCTCTTGCTGAAGGTGAGCACCTTTGGAATGCAAAAGAAGTTTTGCATTATTTTCATCTTAAAATAAAATTCTCTCTCTTGGCTACATAACTGAAACAACAGTTATGTATATAAACATACTACTTAATCTTGCTGCTTCTAGTAATGCTTTTACACATATTTGAAAGACAGTGTCTGAGAGGAGAAGGAATGCAGGTTTTTGAGATTGGTGTTCTTTGATGCCTTAGTTTAGCACCAAGCACAGTGAGATCCTCATCCCTGTTGAGATTGAGGTTTATGGTGGTATTTCAAACACTTAGTATGGAGTCTCTGTGCTAAAGCAGTACTTGGGCATGCTACCGCTGCATTCCAACTTTCAAGCTGTGATTCTCAGCACTTTCTTATTGCTAGATAAAACAGATCATTAAACTGATCAGGTCCATTTGTTTGTGATAATGTATTCTGAACATACATTCTACAGGTCTTCTGTATGAATAAGAAATTATTTTTTTCTGAGCATAAAAAGATGTTCTATGTCACATTCTTTACAACAACTATTGCATTCGTGTATCTTGCTTCTGGCATTAAAATCTCAAGTCAGTAGAGAAATACTGCTCTCATGCTTGTAAATGCTTGGATTTTTAACTTTTTCCCAGAATAGTTGCTAAAATACATGTCAATAGTGGAGACCCTGGAAGCAGATAAAGTTTGATTTTAGAAAAACAGGTTTCTGTTAGTCATAGTGAAGAGTTAGATTTCTTAATCTGTATAGCTTAAAAGCTTAATACACCTAAACAGATAGCAAAAGGCACTGTAGATAAAAATGGTTATGCTTTTAACCTTACTAAGACAGAAATTAAATAGTTTTTCAATAAAATTTACTTGTTTGAAAAAAACAAACGAAAACAAGTATAAACTTCAAGGATGAATTCACTTTAGTGGGTTGTGCTGAGAATGCCTGGTAGTCTTTGAGAGTTAGGTAGCTGGTGCTTTTCTTTTGAGGCTGTCATTGCTACTGATGCAAATAGGATAATTTCTAAAAGGCTCTGACCCTAAGAAATTCTAGGACCACAGCACATGTTTCTGTAAATTCACTTTATATCAATCATTCATTTTAATTGTACTAATAAATTGTCTTTTTTAAATGGCAGTATCAGATTCTCTATTTTTTAATTTCAAAACTCTTCAGACACAGCTATGAGTTTTTGTGTTTTGACTGGCAACATGCACACATGCATAGATTTCAGAAGTGAAAATATCCAAAAGAGGGTTTTTCAATCTTTAGTGTTCATCCATGGAATTATATTGAATTACAGTGTGTTTAATAGCCTTTTTAAATTAAGCATTCAATTCCAAAAGCATATGGTGGCGTGTAAGAAATGGTGATTATTAGCATAGTGTTTGTTGATAAAAAGTGTTTGGTTAGCGTGGACAGTTCTTTTGCAGGCAATTCAAACTCGCTGTAAAAGAAGTAAAAAAAAATTACACAAATCAAGAGTATATTTCTAACAGAGCACTTAAGATGTTCTTCTTGGAAACCACAAAAGTATGATTCTGACACAGCTTTAATCCAGATAATGGTATCAAAGTGTTTTACAGACTTTATGAGTTGAAGACACCTTTTTTTTTTGCTACACAAAGTAAATATTTGAACATGCATGGCAGGTAATATCCTCACACATTTGTTGAAAAGTGAGAAATTTGAGGCATCTAAGCAAGTCCAGATTTTGAAGAGCCTCTCTTTATAATGTGAATGCATTCGTTCATGAGAATGAAATGAACTTCTGGCCTGCAGCAGATTAGTGTAAGACATTAGTGACCTCTATGCACTTTTTGGCATAATCTATATTATTGCTGTGATTGGCTTTCCTTTTGGTGTTTCAGGTTTGTTTTTTTTACTCCTTTGCCTATATTGTCAAAACATGATTATTTATAGTGTGTATGTTCACTAATAGCAGTTTATCTCTGCATGGTTAACAGAAGCCAACAACGATAATTACACGCATGTTCATGTTCATAGCTTAGCAGCAAGCTAGGAGAGCAAAGTATGACGTTAATGCAGTACATCCAATAAGACTTGTAGTGTAAAATCATTGCTGTACATTCTTTTGGTTTCATGATAATTGTTACTTAGACTTGGTTTTGGGGGATTTACCACTGTCTGTTGTGTTTCTGTGACCACATAAAAAGAGCACTAAAGTTCTGTGTTTTGTGACTTCTTGTATTTATTTACTACTTCTTCTTTCTGACTCAGCAAAACTTTAAACTATAGATAATAACTTTCTTCAGTAACCTGGCATTTGTACTGTGTGGAACTGGTGCAGTTTTTACCTCTAGTGGTGCAAGTACAGAAGCAAGTTTATAGCACGTATGTCAAAATTCAGCTTTCAAGTGTCATAGCCACTATTCTCTACCTGGCTTACTTGATAACGTTTGTTAAACACGTTTAAATAAGGCAGCTGCCTGCAAGGTTGAAATGACTATAATTGAGACTAATATCCAACAACAGGTTTTCTGCAGTGATGGAAGCCTTAACATTAGGAATTGAGCTCAGTTGTGTGATGCGTGAACAGGTATAATTATTTTTTGTTATTTGGCAGTTAAATCTGCATGTTCTTTGAGTATGTGGAATAGAGCTTATTTGTTGTGGTTCATTTTTTTTTTTACCTTTGACATAACCATGCAATTATTTAAATATTATTTTCTTACTGAGGCAGACTTGAATTCAACAGAAGAAATACTCAATTTCCTGAACAACCCTCCAACGGATGAAAAGATGAAAATCTTCTATAATTTATACTATGAAAAAAGTTCAGCCAACTATGGGAAAATAGTGCAGACACACAGGGCAGGTTTACGTGTATAGGACAGGCAGCAGGAGGTATGTAGAATATATAAGTTTTTCAATTAAGGTATTAAGCAACTCTCCTCAGGCCAAACAAAAAAAAGTCTGTGGCAAATTGAAAAGGAAACTCTTAACATCCAGTGTCTGGTTCCTGTGCCCATTCAAATCAGCCAAGCTGCATTCTAAACTGTCGAAAGTTAGGACTTGATTTTCTGCCCACATGGATCAGTATGCTTCCTGTTGGTCCTCTAAGATTCCACCAGTGATTCCCTTTTCCATTAGTCTTGTATGGTACTATAGCATTGAGTTTTAGGAGCCAAAGCTCAAATTCCATTTTTAAGGATGTTTCTGAGTGCTAATGTAAAGTGTGCTGTAGCTGGGCATTTTTGTCAGAACCTAATCCTTAGACAAAGAAGTCTAAGCTCACCTTCCAGGGAAGCACTTTGTGCTACAGTGGATTAGACAGTAGTTATGTAAAGAAAATTGGAGCAACATTAGGACATATTTATACTGCTTTTTGTAAGCAGACGTAGCAAACTTTTTCTATGATCTGAGCCAGCAAAACATGTTGCAGCAACTGCAAGGCACCTGGTTCTGGCCAGCTGGCTCATGGCACAGTCAAGGCTTGCGTACGGCTGCCTAAAAAATGCCATGTAAATACACCCATACTCGTAATAGCAACGTGAATATGGGAGTGGACAGCATTGACCTCTCAAATAGCTGCTTTCCAGCTCAAGAGGCAGGCCATGTGTCAGGGGCGGGTGATGGTGTTGCTTTTCAGATGCAGCTTGTGTCTTGTAGCAGGCTGTCTTTGAAGTTCCCAGCTGCCACTTAGCAATGTAGCCCACCCTTGTAACATGACCTAGAGCAGCAGCATCAGAAGTGGCTTCAGCTAATTATCTTCCTTCTTTGCATGACCTGGTTGCCTGTTTGCAGTATGCATGGAGGGACGGGCTTGCTCTAGACTACTTCGCTCTGTGTTTCATAGTTGTAGAGCTTTCTTGTTTAATTGAATGTTAATTTACAAACATTATTTCAGAGCACATTTTGGATGCTTTTTAGTTAAAAGTCCTAGTTTCTACTGGCAATGATTGCAGCATTACCTTTTCTGTTTCAAAGCAATCCTTGAAAATGTATGTTTGGAGAAACAGGAGAATTTACAAGGTTTTAACCTTCAGTTTCCAGCTGTTCCTCTCTCTGTAGTCTCCAAACACTCAGTTCTTATCTAATGGAAAATTGTTTGAAAATGCCTATTCTCGTAATAAAATATAAAGAATAATCTGAAATAGTTGAATTATGTCATTGAAATAACTGTACTTTTTCTCAATATTTGTCAGAAAATTTAGCGTGGTCATTCTTTTTTAGGGACTGAAATGAGACACTCAGATTTAACATGTGTACCTTGTTAGCAATGTTTTGACAAATAGCAGCAGCTGTATAAACTAATCTTTCTGTAGCTTTCACACATGGGACTCAATTAACAATAAGCCACTGTCAGTATCTACTCCTTTCTATCTTTTTTTAAAGTCTCCTGGTTTCTGTACATTTTTCCATGTGTACCTCAACTATTATTTTCACCTATAAAAATGAGGAAAGTGACAGACTGTAAATGGATTGACCTTGTGTGACATTTTATATGTGATTTTTAGAAGACAATAACACTCGTGTTTTTATTCCTGGTAAATTCAGATTAAAGTGGAGATTAAAGTCTGATATTTGCAGAACCATATAATGATTGCAGAATCTAGAATAAAACTTTGTTTGAAAATCCTATGTTTCAGTCTCTGAAGTGTAGAGAATCAAGAAGTACTGCCCTAGGTATGCTATCCAACCTTGTGGTAGCAAGTAAGAGGAGGAAGGGCTTTGTGGATGTTGATTATAATAAGCCTGTGAACCCATGGTATGTGTTGTGCAAAAGTCTGTATTTGCCTATGGCACAGTCCTAGCACAAGACTTAGACATTCTAAATAATTGTACCTTTAATTAATTTCCAAGTGGAGCTGTGGCCAAAAACTGAGGTATTAGAGTTTTCCACTGTGAGACTTCTGGATTTTTTTAGGTGTCTTAGAATAACAGTAAGTACAAATGTGAGCTCCATTTTAAATTCACTTGACACTTGAACCTTCTATTTGAAATTCCTGCACTAGAATTAGCTAAAGAGGACATTCTGGAATTGCAAGGACTTCTTGTCTTTTGCAAGTGAGCCGGAAGATGGTAAAAGGATATAAAGAGAGAACCCAAACAATATATAAAAGAATATTAATTTTTTCTGTCACCTAGTAAATCTCAAGTAAAGCTTGAATTGCTGAATTCAGAGTAGGCTATTGTCACTACTTGCCAAACAGTACATGCTCATGCATCTGCCTAATCCATATTTGAAAGCCACAAACAGAAGCACATAATTTGGCGCAGCACCAGAAGCATGCCTCGGCACACTTCTGGAGATTCTTCCAAATGACTTACTGATTCAAAAATTCTATACTGTTTGCCTGGGTGCGCGTGGTGAGTGTCTGGAGGAGTTCAGCATGAATTCTGCCAGAAAACTATGTGTGTTACGTTTGAACAGGGATATGATGATTGTGTATCTCTGCTGATTTACCAGGAGCTATAGATGTGTGATGAGGTTTTTTATTTTTGTCTTTTTTTCTTTTCTGTTTTGTTTTTTTTTTTTTTTCTGGTGGATATGTGTGTGTGCGCAAGGAATGGTGGTGTTTCCACTAACAAAATTCACAGAGACAGTGTACGTGAAATGGTCTGGTGACGAAAGCTTGCTTGTTAGTCAGAATTGCTTTCTGTCCAGGTTCTTTGTTTTCTAATATTTCTTTACTCCCTCACTGTTGAATTTTTAAAATAGGGGATTGGCTAATGCTTAGAGACCTCAAAAGCAGAGTACAAACTGCTCCATAGAATAAAATCCACAGTCAAGAAATTAGGGTTTTTTTTCCTCCCATAGTAACCATTGTTCCTTATGTTAATCCCCTTAGGCTCTGGCACATCCATTTTATTTCACAGTGAAATGTTTAAAATATTCAAATAAATTTAAGGGTGCAACTCCATGAAAAAGCTGAGATGACTGCATGGATAGCTGCTGCAAAAGGGGCCCTTCCCCAGTTGTCCCCTCCACCTAGCTTCCCATAGCAACCTCCTCTTGCCCTGGCACTAGAGGTTTATCTCACTACTTTACTGATTTCATGCTAGCAGAAGTGTTTAGGTGGTCAGGGAATGAAGCTAGTGTGGAAACTGATTTGGTTAAAATATTAAAGTTAGAAAACAGATGTAATGTTCTAACATTTTGAAATACAGTGCAATGACACAGAGCACAGAAGTAATCAGCCATTTCATTTTTTGAACGGGCTTGAGTTTGTCCTTTAGTTTTAAAAGAGAAATCTTGTTTCTCTCATGCTTCTTTGCTATATACAAAATAGATGTAAATATACAAAATCCTAAGCAGTTTATTCTGTAGTAGTTATTCCAGCATAAATTACTCTTCTGAGCACAAGTGTTTTAGGAGTGAAAAAAAATGCTTTAGAAGAGGTGCTTTTATTCCAAGGGGGTATTGTTGAACAAATTGTTTTGTGAACAAATATATTTTTTGATTGCAAACTTATTGTACACAAAAGTGAGACAGATGCATCTGTACTGTGTTTCATACTTACATCCACATCTCAGCAGAACAATAATAAACATCATATAAAAAATGAGAAAAATGTCAATTTTCTTAGATCTCAAAACTTTAAGTGTGGAAGTTTTGTTACCTGACAGTTTTCATTGAAATGTTTTTACTGATGAGCAAAGAATGTGCTGGAAGATAGAAGTGATGAAAGACAACTTATGCCATAGGCTGAGCTTCTAGCTTTTAGTCTGGACAGTTACTACTAAGGCAGACAGGGAAGTACAACGTATTCTGTATTAACAAGAAAAAGACAAAGCCTGTTTTTGTCTTCTCCCAGTGTGGTAGGTTGATCTTGGCTAGCTGCCAGATGCCCACCAGTCTGCTCTTTCACTCTTCCTCCTCAAAAGGACAGGGAATAGGGCCAGAGGCCTGCGGTGCTGAGATAAAGTTAGGGAGGTTACTTACAGATTACCCTCGTAGGTAGAACAGACCCAGTATGGGGAGAAAAATCTAATTTATTGCCAGTTAAAATAGGTTTGGATGGCGAGAAATGAAGAAAAAAACCCTAAACACCTTCCCCCCACCTCTCCCTTCTATCCAGGCTTAACTTCACTTATTTGTGCCTGACTCCTCCACCTTCCTCTACAGCCAGCCCTAGTGGCACAGGGGAATGGGAAACTGGGGTTGCAGTCAGTACGTAACAGCTCCTCTTGGCCACTCTTTCCTCCTTTTTCCCTGGTCCAGTGTGGATCTTCATCACAGAGTGCAGTCCTCTGGGAAATATGTACCTCTTCCAGTGTAGAGACCTCCATGGGCTACAGTGTAGAGATTGCTCTGGTGTGGTCCTCTCCACAGGCTGCAGGAAAATACCTGCTCTACTGTAGTCCTGGAGCATCTCATCCATACCGTTCTGTGAACTTGGTGTTTGCAGGACTATTTCTCACACTTCTACCCCTCATTCTTCACTGTTTTGCCATTGCTTAAATATATTTTCCTAGAGGCACTACCATCTTTGCTGAGGGTCTCAGCTGTGCCCTGCAGTGGGTCTGCTGGAGCTAGGTGAAGCTGTCTGTGTCCAGCACTCTTACGCTGGGGCTGACCCTCTAGCCACCACCTTGACACTTACAGACAGTGCACCCAGCATTACAGGATGTTCTTTCCTGTTAAAAGAAGACTCCATCATTGCATACACCATGGGGCTTTAAGCCTTCCTTTAACAGGTAATAAGGAAGTGAGACACTCTTCTTCTTCCTTCATGCTTCCTTCAAAACCACTGCATGAAGCTATGTATGTATCAGATATGTAAAGCATCTGAAATCTATTCTACAAGGAATTTCTCAAAGACTTGATATGGAACAAAGTCTGTAACAGTTACATTCACTGCTTTGAACATGGTTTTCAAACATAGCTCTACGTGTAAGGAGGTGTAAGGAGGATGTGTCAGCAGTTGCTTCAGCTGAGGTTTTGGGTGAGCTTAAATCATGGAGGTGTGAGTGAAATCTGTATTAATGTAGGTAAACAGGTACTTGGCATCTGTGTGGGAAGCTGTGGTTTAGTATTACAGGACCTAATTGTTAATTTCAAAACTTTTGACATAAAACTTCGCATTTGCCTACTTTCATGTTGTAGTTGTAGGCTCCAAAACTGAATGCTGTCATTCTTCTGGTCCGCACTTCCTTCCACTCCCTCCCCTCCCCCAAACAATAGAGAAATTGCAATTGTAGGACAGTAGTATGATGTATTTATTACCCTTGAAATTGGTTTGGGGTTTTCTCTCTGTATAAAAGGCAGTTTAAAGGAAGTTAAATAAGCACAGCTGCAAATTTAGCTACTCTCGTCTACACTCCAGTAAAAACTTTGTACCAGCTCTTGGTGTGAACATTCTCAACTTGTGCTGAGTGCCTTTGTGCATGGCAATTTATTGCACTGGCAGAGTTTAGTAGCATGATGGCATTGCTAACTCTGGAGAATACTGCAGTGGTTGCCTAGTGTAGAAAGACCATTAAATGAAACACGTCTTGGAAGCTACCATATTTTCCCTGTGTAAATGATGTGAATGAGCTGTTGAAGAGAGAATTCAGCTGTTTATATGTTGTCCATTTTGGGGATTTTTTAGAAGAAGGCCAAAAGCTAACTTGTTTACTCTAAAAGTTTGTTGACAGCGCCAAGAATAAATTTTAGTCATTTTTTCCTTGAACACCTAATAACAAAAAAGTTACTCAGTCATGACTTTTGTGAGGGTAACTATCATTGGCTGAATTGAGATGAAAAATTTGCAGAAACACATGAAAAATAACATGAAAATTAATGTTACAATTAATGCTATTCTACCATTACAGGATCACAAAAATACATCTAATATAATGAATAAAATATTTATGCATATTGCTGACTTGAAATCAAAGAAATTGATTTTTATTAAAATTATATGAAAGATTGTCTCTTGGTTTCCTCTTCCAGTTTAGTCAAGATTTTTTTTTTATTATTGATAATAAATGAAACATGCATGGTTTTGGACCTGTATGTAGATTTAACAAATACTTTAAAGATCCATTCTCCTTTTGCACGCATTCATTCAGAGTGTAAACTGCCTGTTTTAATTGCTGTTAGTCAGTGGTCAGGAACTTCGATTCTGTGCAAACAGTTCTCTGGGAATTTGGGTCAGGTTCTTCAGGTTCATTAGTGAGCTTGTCATTAACTCCTGCCTGAGTGGAGTTCAAAAGGAAAACTCCTTTGGACATCAGTAGATGCTTCAGCTGCTCAGCTCTTAGGCTAAAACTCTTAATATGATTGCTTATCTCCCAGTTGTGGTAAGTCTTAATCATGTTTGTAAGACATTTTGAAGGACTTGGATAAAATGCTGAGCAATGGTTATCAGCATAAAATCTGTAGTTCTTCGTGGTTATTGCATCGTTCTGTCTTGGAGACTGCTGTATCCACTTGCTTCTAAAATAGGAAATTACTCTAGTGTTTCAGAGGTTGTGGTTTTGGAACTGTCAATAAATCCCGATTAGGAGTATATGTGAGTCCAAAAGCTATGGCACCTGGTTTTTAAGTGTTCTCTGTTCTGTTTTGGCTTGCTATTTGAGCACAAGTTTTTTAAATTTTACCTTCAGAATTTAGGCTGATGGAAAATAGTAATTTTCTTGAAGTCTATGAAATTAAAATGAAAAATTTGGCATACTGGTAGACCAACAGAAGAGATGGAGTTGTGCTCTCATGTAAAATAATGAAATCTTTATTTTGGGGTACTTAATTGTGAAAATGCAAGTCCAGTTTTGTACATGTAGTTTTGTGGTCTCAATTATGCTCAAAATCTTCTAAGTGAATTGTCAGCTGAGCAGAAACTGGGGGAAGAAAGGCTTCTGTTGAGTCCAAAAATGAGTTTGCAATTCTGAGTAAAGCATTGATGTGTCACTCTGGGAGAACAGAGTCCAGCCACTTTATTGCATAGACAGAGAGGAAGAATGATTCCACAATGGGTGGTATAGTCTAACAGTAGACAGCTGTTGGCAGTAGTGCCACGTTTGGCACCAACAGAGTTTTGGTTTGGCTTAACGACAGTGAGCTACATTGCTTTTAAAAATAATTTTGGCACCCAGCACCAGAAACATACACCCTGTTGGTATAATCTGTAATTGAGTGTGATTCAGAACAGAAATAGAAAGTGTAGTTACAGGCAGGACAACACGTTTGGACACTCCTTATGTAGCAGTGGTGGAATGGCTGTTACAGTGTCTCTTGTCTTTGGCAGTGAAGGGTGCTGTATCAAAAGGCAGAATATATGAAAACATGAACAAAAAAACTCCAACAAACCCAAACCACAAAACCCAAACCACCCAGACTTGGAGTTTTCACTTTTTATTCTGTGCTAGTGCTTGATGTCCCCTTCTCTGCCCTTCTGCAGTTCAGAGGAGGGCTGTGGCAGGATTGGTTTCTGCAGCATTTCCTCCAAGCACTGTTGTTGATGGAGCATCAACAACACTAATTAATGATGTGAGCATGGACAAGTATCAGTCTGAAAATGGTAAAAACTGCCCCCAAGAGACTAGGAGCTACCACTGTGATGAACAGTTAAAGTCAGGAATAAAAGTTTTGTCAGAAGTCCCTGCTGAAGAGCAGGGTCTCACTGGCATAAAAGAGAAGACTGAGGGTTTAGTCTGGTTTCTGGTGGACTAGTGTCTATTTCATAGCAATGCACTACTGCAGTGGTTGATAATTTCTGCAGAGGAACCCAAGAATGAATAAGACATGGTTAATTGAACAGTTAGCTGTTCCCCTCTCCGATATAGTTCTTTTAGAAAATCATTAAGGCACATTGATAGCTCAGTGAGAAAAAACTACTGCCTCTGTGCATGATTTGCTCTGTAGCTGGAGTACTTCAGCCATTAACAGGCCTGTTTTACATGCTACTTCAACTCGTGTCTTACAGCCCACACCCCCTCACCATTCCCCAAATGACAACTGAGTATGCAGAGCGTTTAGTCATTTTCTATAAAATCAAAACTGCTGTAGGAGAGCTAAGGTATCGGAACTCCTATCGACAAGTTTCATGATGAATGGCTGCATAGAAGTAAATGGTAGCAGAACTGTCTCTGGTTCTTTCAGAATGACAGCACAGGGGCAAAGGCTGGATGGACAGATAAAGGAAAAGAAAGTTGCTTGGCATTGTTCACACAAATAGGCTGGAGAATGAAACTTTTTCAGACTAACCCATTTTAAATATCCAGAGTGTCACTTTAGAAATAATGTATCCATATAAAGGAGGAGGGGAGCGTTTATAAAATTGGGAGGAATTCTGTGGGCCACATTTATCAATAAAAATCTAAAGAGGAAGATGTAATCACAGGACTTTTTTTCTTGGTTGTTTTAGGGTGTTCCTTTTTTTTTCCCTCCTGGTTGCATGTTAATACTATTGTTGATAACAGTATCTACAGCTGCAACTGGTTTTGAGCAGGTTTGTGTGCTTTGATTTTTTTTCGTTTCCTGCTTTGTCGCACAAAATGTCATTACTTGTCCATGTAAGAACTTTTTTGATCAGACACCTTTGTGCCTTCAGATATGATCTTGAATTCATTGGCTTATCTCTTTAATGCCATTGGAGGTGAAAAAAGGGCTGTTTCCCGCTTGCTAATTATGGTGGAGTGACACGTTATGTTGTATTGTAGTTAACAACTTCAGGGGTGCAGGGAGCCTTTAGTTTTGCCTCTTGGGAGTGGGACTTTTCCTCTTTAGCTCAGCTCCAGGAAACTTGAACATTTGTGCTTTCAAGACCACATACCATTGGGAAGGAAGCAGGGGTGGAGATGTGTGCAGAGATTAAGTGGATATGAGAATCAGTGTGCTTTGTAAAAATCTAGGAACTGCATAATTTTGAGAAAGACATGCTCTCTCTGGCATGTCCTTTGGCATTTTTAAGGGTTCAGTGACAATGTTCTTAGTCTAGAAACCTGTCAGAAGATTCCATGTAGAACTGCTATTCAGTTTCTGACTTTTTTGCATACCGTTCCCTTCTTGCACTTTAGCATACATAACGTGTATGTGTTTGTGTGCGGGTGGACTCTAGCTGTGTTTTTCTGGAGTACATGTTTATTATTCATTATAGTAAAGGAATTCCATAACTGTGGGAACTTGTTATTAAAAAATAACTTTAAAAATATTTTGACCAGTTTAGCATTAACTCTTCCCACTCTGATGTTACCATCTGCAAGCAATAGCCTGGTTTTAAATTTGGACTCAAGAATTCTGTGCCTCTCCTTACTTTAATTTCTGATGAGATGGTATTTTAAGAAAAATAGAACACTCATATGAAATACAGATTTATAGGTATTTTGTAACTTGGTGGTACCACGCAAACTTTTGTTATGCACAGTGTTGAAAGTTCCGTTAACAGGGTACCAGTTACAAACAAATTTTCCTTTCCTTTTCTGTTAGAAACCCTTAAATATATTAGCTCAAGGCCAGATTCAGTGTGTTTCACAGCTATGCTTAAAAGCTTCTTCAGGGCAACATGTCCTGCAGCAATATATACTCTGTGGGTTGTTACAGTAAAAACAGAAGCAGTACATTCCTGCAAATTGAATTATTCATGTCTATATCGGTCATTAAAAATTGTACATGTATAATTTTTCGTTTTTATTGAGCAGCTCATTAGACTAAAATCAGCAAGAATCCTGAATGTACCATGCTCTTCCTCACTATTTCTTCACAGTTTTCCTGCCTTTTTTTTTTTTTGTGATATGAAGGAGCAATATGTGCTTGTGGATGCAACAAGGCAGGAACAGGTTGCAGGGAGAGCAGTGCAAACAGTTGTGTGGCAGGGAGTATGAGTGTAGCAGGGAGGAGCACACTCATTTTTTTCTGTTTATAGACCTAATCCTGCTGTGAAGGAAGCCATAGGCTTCAATATCAACACATCAAGTCCCCAGTGAAAAGGATTTCTCAAAAAGTAGAGCTTTTGAGAAGACTGAATTAGAATAATCTTCCCAGGCATATAAATCTGTGCAGAGCAGCCTGCCTGTGTGATTAATACATTTCCTGTTTCTGCTTTATTCAGGTTCTGCAACACTGACACATTCAAGTGATAGTAATTTATTTTCTAGGATGCATTACAGTCTTCTTATTTGGAAAAGTGAAGCTGGGACTGTCTTTTTAACATTTACTTTCTTTTTATGTCTCTCAACTTTGGGCTAAATGAAAAAGTTAAATAAATCAACAAAAATCTTTTGAATAGGAAAAATATATAATTGAAGTAAAAACAAATAAAAGCTGGTAGGTAAAATGAGGTTGCAACATGGTTTTCTCAATAATTAGCATAGATATTACCTAAAAAATAAGAAGAGGTTAGACAACCAGTATCGTCTTGTCTGAAAGTTAATTCTGCAGCATTTTTTTCAGCAGAAATAATGCTGGAGGTCTTTATTTGCAAAGGGTGGTGGTTGCTGCTAACATAGTGAAAAATATGCAATAGTGGGAGAAATGGTGTAGGTGAAGCTGACCTGTAACAAGTAATAGCACATCTACTTTTTTTGGGTTGTGCTTTGTGGCTTACTTTTCAGTTCCTCTAACTGATAAAAAAAAGTATTTGTAGAGACATTTCTTGAAGGTGGACTCCTGGTAACAGCGAAGTTACTAAGCTATTCTGTGTGCTGTTCTGGAGGAAGTGCTGTTGACAAGGAATGAGTTGGAACTAACGCAAGACAAACACTTTTCCAACTTTATGTATTTAGTGCCTGACATTTTTTATTCACTAATTAATTTTTTATACACTAAACACAATATGTGAATGTATTAATGGTTTGTTTACTTATCACTTAAATTTGATAATAAGAAAGTTTTGGAATTATTTAAAATGAATTAGCCATCAACTGCACTTTTAATTTAAGAATCACTTTTGAGAGTGAAGTACACAGTGAGGTGCAAAGGGCTGTGTCTTTTACAGTGAAAAAGTTGTAATTCTTTACAGAAAATTGTTACAGTTGACAGAAGATGCATACTTTCGTGTATGAATCCCAGAGAACTCTGGAAGTGTAACAAATGAATGCATGATTTAACCTTTTTAGTTGAATTCATACTTGTGATTGGAAGAAAACATCATCTGCATGAATTGTGGCATAATAACCCAATGTCTTCTATGATCAGATTAGTAGGCAACATCTGAATATGGAGTGTTGCAATACTTTATCCTTTCTGGTGTGAACTTAGTGGAACCTGTGTTACAGGTATTTTACATTTGGAAATTTTTATTCCTTTTGCCATTTGCCTGAGAATTTGGCATAGACTTTAGACTTTTTTTTCCGTGGTATTTTCCTTAACTTAGTCCTTTTTAAGTTTGCTCCAGTCTGAAAACCTATTTTAGCTGAAGATATGTATGTTACATTTGGAGTAATAGAATTGGCATTAAGGAGAGTTGATATGTGCACTTCTCACATCAGGTTGTTCTGGAATCATATGGAAACAGGATTTCTCACAAAAGAGCATGCCGATTTACAGTCCTGCTGTGAAGATCACTGTGTTAATATGTTTTTCTTCTCCTTTTCTTCACAAAGCCCATACAGAGGTATAGAGATGTGTTCTACAGGGAATTTTTACCCACTCCTAGCTTCTCTCCTTTAGTTTCTGCCTTTGGGAAGTTAATGATGCACATTTTTAATAACTGAAAGGTGGAGGGCTAGATATTTTTATTCTGGACCTCTTTGCTGTATGTTTCCCTCCCCGAATGCAGAGTGTGTTTATTTCTACATGTGACAAGTCTGCAGTCGTGTTCTTTCTGGGTTATAATGACTCAGATGTCATAATTAATTTGATGAGCAGGTGGGGGTTATTAGCCTTGTGCTTCACTTGTTAATAGCTGCACAGCTTTTCTAAAGTACTCTTTCAACTAAGGAGGCATTTCTTCACATAGAATAAACAGTGCAGCACAAAAGCCTCAGTTAGATAACTATCCATGGGTTTGAAAAGCTGCCAAGCAGATGTTGTTATTGGAGCGGTCCCAGACGAGATTGGGCAAACCAGATGCGAGGTGGGGGAGGAGGTTACACACAACCCAGGCGCATTTGCTGCTGTGGCTGGAGAATGGAAGGCTGGGAGGTGTCTTCCCATAAAACAGATCCATCCTTCACTGGCCTCATACTCATTCCTCAAGACCCACCCTGTAACTGTAAATAAACGAGGAAGAAGCCCCCTCCCCCTGCTTTGTCTTAATATCCATTTGGGAATGAAACTGAATGTTCATCCAGCAGTCAGTGACTTCTGGTTTGCATTAAATCGGCTGTGTGCAATTTTTGAAGGGCCTACAGAGACTATGCTTCATACCTATCAACATATGTAATGAACATGACTGCACTGACATTTACCAGAACTCTTAGGTTCTGCTTTATTACTATAAATTAGGTTGTGCAAATTTAAGACAAAATGCTGTTTTGTTTCCTGTCACCTCTCAATATAGTTTTGTGGGGTTTTTTTGTGAAATATTTTTCTTCTTTATTAAAAGATTACAAATACCAGTCTTCCCATTTTTTTTTTTCCGTAAGAAAACACTTGGAAATCTGGTAAATTTGTATGTAAAAGACAAGTAGATTGGACTGAAAGTGGAGCATATCTGTCTTTTACCCTCTCTGGATTTCTTCTCCCTCTGTGATTCTAGGCTCTTTAGAACATGTATCTCTCTCTCCCTCATTCTCTCTCCCTTGAATTGTGTAATCCCATTTTTTTTAACTTGATCTCAAGCCACTGGTCTGGGCTTTTGTTGCCAGAGCATGATTTTTGATAATAAGCTACTAAAACACTTGGAGCTTCTATCTTATCTTTCAAATCTGTATATGCATTGATTGTCTTTCTGCGGAGAAAGAAAATCCCTTGATTGGCAGAAATAAATGGATAATATGTATGTATTGTATAAATGACTTGAAAGGAATAGATGCTTGTTAAACTAAATACAGGTCACAAGACTCAAGTGACTGTACTTCATAAAATATGACGTTATATGACTCTTGCCTCTATACTTGTTACCTGCGATGATAGTTTGTCAGTTCCTTTGCAGACTGATATGGTACATGCAGATGATGGGTTGACCTATAATCTCCTTAACACTGGAAATTTCCTGGTATATGGCAAGATGTACAAGCCATTTGACCTCTCATTGCCATTTAAAATGTAGTTAATACTAGTTTTAAAGGGATGGAGAGCTTAAAGTACATCTATATATTCTATGCAAATATGCACTCTTAGGTATTTAATATATTTGACTTGTGAACTTTGTTAGTCTTCTCCAGTAAGTATTATTGTAAGAATCATGAGAGCTCAAAGCAAGAGTTTATTTGCCAGGATGTTCTTGCTACCAATTTAGATTTGATTTTTCTAGATTGTACACAGTAGGCTTACATGCTTTGCAAGATAGCAAAGTGTTAATGACTTTGCAAATTCAAGCATTTGTTTTTCATTTCATGAATGAAATGAAGCTCCAGGCTGCAGTGGTCTAATGTTTTTTCCTCACAGCATTGTATTTCATTGTGTTCCTTCAGCAAGTCCAAGGAAGTTTTCTGACCTGCTAGAAACGATACCCCTTTAAAATTTGTATAGCTAGATTTGGGTGTAATACAATTAAAAAAAGAAACCAGAATAGAGAGATGTTTCAAAAGTCAAGTAATAGCATACTTTTAGAAGTTCCTTTGCATGTAGAAGTCCAACTTATTTCCATTATATTTTGTATATTTATTCAAGATGTCTGTAACCATCCCTGCAATAGATTTGAACAGTGCAAATAATAACATATGGAGCTGATGATCAATGGAAACACTTCTCTGACACAGTAATCCTTTTCTCTTTTAACAGTTTCTGACATATTTCACACAAGACCTAAAACCTTTGCTGATAAAAAAATTGTGTGTACAAGGAGAGATGGCATATAATAACAACAACAACAAAAAATCACTGACATTGAGCAGTTTGGACTGGTTCATATGTTTGTTCCTTTATGTCTTCCAACTTGTCCAAATGTGAAACTACATGGAGAAAAGAATAATAATCACACAAGCATGAGAAAGATGCTTGAAAAGTAACTGAAAATAGACAATGAGAATAATATGAAAGTGGCAACAAGTGTGAATGAGTTATATGTAAATAGGAAAATTCTAAACAAGAGGCTGGTGGCATTTTAGTTGTCTGGTCCAGAAGCAGTCACTGATACAAGGCTTTGTTCTACTATATGTGCTTTAAGATGAAAAATTAGCAAATGGGTTAATGAATACTGCTTGTGGTAACAGTCTATAGCTAGTTAAAGCCAACCTTGAATCAGAAGTATTTTAGAGGTGGCAAAATAGTTAACTGGATTTTCATCAACATTTTTTTTTCTGGCATCATTTTCCAGTGCATATTTCCATCTGGGACCAGAAATGCTGAAATACCACAAGTCAGTCAATTTTTACACTGTTTCTGCTCCAGTTGGAGAAAGAAAGTATTGGCTTGATCTCGTAAGATTTTTAGTCCAACATTTCCTGAAATATCTTCTTATGAGGCAAGGGCCAGATCTACAATAAACACTTCTGCCAATTGAGTAATGCTGGGTAGAGGCTATGACTTTTTGCAGCAAAACTGTAGCCTGTGCTTAGTTCAGCTGCAGAAATATTTGTGTTGGAGTCATCTGTTTTTCTGTTGCACTCCTAAGATTAGGTTGGGCTTCAGATAAGTTACTGCTACTCACTGGCTGTTCTTCAGTAAGTTCTGAAAATCAGGTACTTTCCTCTGTTCTCTATATTATTTTTTAGCAAAGAAAAATTAATATGCAATCAACAGAAATAATAGCTACAAAAATACAGAATATGATTAGATCAAATACATTGATAATCTGTGATAGGCACAACACAGTGTAAAGTCATAAGAATCTGTGTATCAGTTTTATTTCAAAGGAGTGAACAACTATGTTTTCTCAGTGCCATTACTGTCTACAGTGAAAGCTTTGCATTTTTCAATTTCTTTATTTCGATTTTTTAATTTCTGTTTATAATATTGCACAAGTATTGAAATTTTAATTTCATTAACTCCTTGAAATGTGTGCGTTGGCAAATAGGAGATACCTAGGTATTTCAAAATGCCTGTGTGTTTTTGAAAATCCTAGCCTCGGTGCTTTGCTATAATGTTTTTCCAGCAGCCGTACTATGCTGTGTAACTTGACTAAAAGTGACTCCTATGTTTGAGTATACATAAAGTTGGAAGAAGTGGAAAGATTCTGTTACCCCAGCCAGAATGGACCACTTCACAGAGTCCAGGAATCCAGAGATACAAAGCTGTCCAGAACCCCCATGAAGAAGTACTGATAGGAGCTAGAATATCTGTGGTCCTCAGTCTCTCCAAGAAGCAGGGTCCCCTGAGACAGCACGCAGTTCCCTCAAAGTCATACAAATCCCCCAAAAGAGTCAGTACTTTCATAGTTTAATTTGATTCTATGTCTTCATGATATAGGACCTCAATGCATAAAATCTATATTTCATATTTGCTAAAGAAACAGCAGCTTTTTGTGTGTGTTATTGGCTTGTGTGATTTATCTAGTTTTTTTACTGTGCATTGTTCCATTTACACCTATTTTATATTGTGTTATTATATAGGTAGTTTCTTGCTAGTGTTCTCAAAAGCATGTTTACAGAGACAAATCATCTTATGGTGAGTCAAGTGTGCTGCCACTGAAGGTTTGATGGGCAGTATGAGAACAAGATATCTGCATGGCCTTTTTACTTGGTGTCATACTGGGCAGAGTTTATTGGAGGAAGATATTTTCCAAGTTGCAGCACTGGAAGGAGCTGCAAAGGAGCCTTCTTTCTTAAGGGGCAGAGGTTATTCTATGTGTTTCTGTTATAGGCCTTCTTAGAATACATCCAAAGTGAGAAGAAAAGCCTCTGTTCATCAAGGAAATCTTAAATTTTGACCTTATCTTTCCCACACTGCGGTGGAAGAAGTAAGCAGAAAGCTAGGCAGAGAGAGAGATACACAGCCGTATGTCAGCTGAGTACTGTTCTGAGCCCAAACACTTCTTAGAAAACAGTGCATATGAAGTGTCTCACAGGGTAAGAAGAGTGGATTAGTCTTTTTCTTCAAGCAGCTGGAGAGAAAATAAAACTGCTCAGCTTCTTTTGGGCCCAGAAGTTTGTCAGCCAGAATTGTTTCAAAGACAAATCCCTTAAGAGGCTAAACGCTGTCACAGTACCGTGTGAAGACCCATATTGGATGTCAAGCTTGGCTACTATTCGTTGTCTGTTTGGCAGTGACCTGGAAAGATATTTTCAGCTCTTGTCCCAAATAAAGGCTTTTGCTGTGTTCACGTTACTACAGTTCTAAAATGTCTGAATTAAAGGTGCAGTTGCTTTCTTTTTTATCTGCAAAAGGTTCATTCTTTCTTTTTATTCTAAGAGGAGATGGTAACACTGTTAAGAGTTGATGCAGCCAAGATCTTTCTATTACATGCATGCTTCCATTGCTTATCACTTGATCTCCTTTGAGCTATGACTTGTCTATGCAGTGTCATCTGGAGCTGAATTTTTTCATACAGTTTCAGCAGAACTGTGCTCGATGTTCCTAAAAATGAGATTAAAGAAAACCATGTTAATTGTAATAAATACATCTTACAGCTGTTTCATTGAGAAGCATCTCCATGTTTTTGAGTAAAATCTTGAATTTTGACAGAGAGGTCATTCTAATGTCAGTGGATGCCTGTTGCTATTCTTGTGAAAAAATACATGAATGTGGCCAAGTTACAAGCCTTTGTGAAGGCTTGGTTCGCACATAACTTATGGTCATATTAGACTTCAGCAGACAAATTCTTCAGAAGGTGCTGTCTGCTTCAAGCGTATTCCAGTTCAGGAACAGTGCTGGACTTTCTGCAGTCTTTGATACCAACTCTCTTTGCAGTTAAGAAGAATGCATTCTCTTTTCTCAGTTCTTCTTCAAATAGGCAATCGAGAAAGAAAGCTGTTGGATTTTAATATAGTGGGGACAAAGGGTTACTTCAGAGGAGTAGGACAGTAAACTAGGATAAAGAAGAATGAGTTACTTGTAAACATGTTATTGAAAGCTGATACTGGATTTATTAATTGATATGATACAGCTTTAGAAGTCAAGTGGATTTTTTTTAGGATCATTTTATGTGGGAGAAGAAACCATTTTTGGCTTGCTGAAATGGCAGTAGTGACTGGAGGAAAGGAGGACCAGTAACGAATGGTGTCCCTCAGGGATCGGTGTTGGGACTGGTCTTGTTCAACATCTTTGTCGCTGACATAGACAGTGGGATTGAGTGTGACCTCAGCAAGTTTGCTGATGACACCAAGCTGTGTGGTTTGGTTGATACGCTGGAGGGAAGGAATGCCATCCAGAGGGACCTTGACACGCTTGTGAGATGGGCTGATGCCAGCCTTACGAAGTTTAACCATGCCAAGTGCAAGGTCCTACACCTGGGTCAGAGCAATCCCAGGCACAGCTAGAGGCTGGGCAGAGAAGAGATTCAGAGCAGCCCTGCGGAGAAGGACTTGGGGGTGTTGGTTGATGAGAAAATGAACATGAGCCAGCTCCAGTGTGCACTGACAGCCCAGAAAGCCAAGTGTATCCTGGGCTGCATCAAAAGAAGCATGACCAGCAGGTCGAAGGAGGTGATCCTGCCCCTCTACTCTGCTCTCGTGAGACCTCACTTGGAGTATTGTGTGCAGTTCTGGTGTCCTCAACATAAAAAGGACATGGAACTGTTGGAACAAGTCCAGAGGAGGGCCACGAGGATGATCAGGGGACTGGAGCACCTCCCGTATGAAGACAAGCTGAGAAAGTTGGGGCTGTTTAGCCTGGAGAAGAGAAGGCTGCGTGGAGACCTCTTAGCAGCCTTGCAGTATCTGAAGGAGGCTACAGGGATGCTGGTGAGGGACTGTTCATTAGGGACTGTAGTGATAGGACAAGGAGTAACGGGTTAAAACTTAAACAGGGAAGTTTAGATTGCATATGAGGAAGTTCTTCACTGTGAGGGTAGTGAGGCACTGGAATGGGTTGCCCAGGGAAGCTGTGAATGCTCCATCCCTGGCGGTGTTCAAGGCCAGGTTGGACAAAGCCTTGGGTGATATGGTTTAGTGTGAGGTGTCCCTGGCCATGGCAGGGGGGTTGGAACTAGGTGATCTTAAGTTTCTTTCCAACCCTAACTATTCTATGGTTCTATTAAATGAACAAATCTCAGCTTTTCTTGCCTTTCCTGGGCATTTCTTTTTTCTTCTTTGAAATAAAAATGATAATGAAGCCATGAAGCCAGAGAACTATAAAGTATTTTCTAGACCTGATACTCATGTGGTCAGCAGCCATTATTCATTAGACAATCAGTTCTTTTTCTTCGCTGGCTCTTTTCTATGGCCAGTGCCTTTGTATGGTAAAGGTATGAAGAAAGATAAGCTCCCTAGTCACACAAAATCAAGCTTTGATTTCTTCAAAGTATTTTGATTGCATCATAGAAGCTGAGTTAGTTTAGATTATCTTCAGAAACCTCCTTTGAGTTGCAGCATTAATTGGCATGCAAAGGGTGGTATAACAGTGTGCTGTAATTCTAAAAATTAGCCAGTCTGAAAAAGGAGAGTTCTCTGTTTGTGTCTGAGCAACACAGTGTAAAATATCTTTGTCTGGTTTCCACGCTATCAACTTGCAAACTTAGCCCTAGCTGTTATAGCTGCACAGGGCTTGTTCCTGCTCATCTGTTACCAGTAACAAATATCCTACAGGCCAAACTATGTCCTTAACTGCACTTTTGCCTTGAGTCAATCTGCACAGGTGTGCAACTTTAATAAACAAATGTAGCTGTAGTAGATGGGCTAGAATCTATTTCTCATGAGCTCTTAACTATATAAGCTCTTCAAAGCTAATCAGAGTAAAAGTCTCTTTTTCGGAATGAGTAGGCTGGCCCTAGATAAGGATGTTTCTGGTGTTTTAATAATGAACCTACATTTTTTTTTTAGAAATTTTCATAGTAGCTTTTTCAAACTTCTTGGGTTTACTTATTTTTGTTGGCCCTTTTTGAAGGTGAAATCCCCACACCAATATCCATCATGCTTCTATATATTTGGGAAGACAAAGACTAATGAAAGTCTGTTCATGAAAACTACTAAATATATGCATTTACATAAATTTGACCACATTTTTGCAGTTATTCGTATTTATTCAGACTATCACTCAGACTTTATATTTGGATTACACAGGAAAAACATTCTGGTCAATTCTAGCATCTAAGGAAGAGATTGCTTTCATAAACACTTTGCATGAATGAGAATAACAGATTTGGGCCTTTGACCTTTTTCCTTTAATCACTATGTAGCATACGTATATCCCCAAAGATTTAGTATGTCCACGTAAGTTTATTTTACATAGACTATCACTGAGATCTTAGTTGAACTACAGTCTTAATTGACTAAACTGGCATTGTTAGTTTTAGTCAGTAATGATTTTTCTTAGGAGAGCTGTAGGCTTCTGCTGACTGTGGTTTCATACAGAATTTGAGGATGAGGCTGCTGTTGTGTACATACTTGCCTAGCAATCAATGCCAAACTCAAACTTATACATGAAAGACCATTACGATTTTAGTCACAGATATTTTTTTTTGTGTGTTTCTGAAAAGGCTAAAAGCTTCTGCCATAAATAGAGTTGGACCTTTAGTAGTAATGCTACACAAAGCAGCAGTAGTAGTTACGGTGCACAAAATTACCTGGATAAAATTTGGAATATTTCACAGAGAACAATAAGATGAAGTTAACAAAGACTTCCCCCCTTTTCTTATTTTTTTTTCCTTGTATTTTCTCTGATATTAGAGCATTATTTCATGCATTGCATATTTTTGACAGAAAAAGCAAAATGTGTGAAAAAAATTTTCAGGGCAGAGTTTTCTTGCTTATCTGGCACTTTGTGGAAGACTCTGGTTCATACAGGGCATATGAGTATTTTAGTGCTACCAAGTAGAAGTGAGACCTGATCCATCACGGTAAAAAATCCACATCAGCTGTGGAGTCTGAATTTTCAAATACTTTTACAGGCTCCATTCAATAAGTATGTAAAAGAGATATTTAACAAAAATTACTTAAGATTTTTCCTCTAAGTTTTCTTCTTAGAAAACCAAAAATAAAATCTGTTTCAAAGATGCTTGATACAGCCAAATTCCTTTATATGGTAGTTGTGAAAGAACTTTGGAAAAATCATATGTTTGAACCCCTACTGAGTGGAAGTTTGAGACTCTTCTCATAGAAACATCTTTAATGGATGTTTAGTTTGAGATTTCCACTTTGACATTGTAGTGTCTTGAAAGTACATTTCTTGAAAATGGGAAATAGCAGTTTTAAAACGAGCTTTTCTTTTATACTTTCCTGGACTAACCAGTAAAAGGATGAGGGGTGAAATTACAGCTTCAGTTGTGCTTTTTATTTTGCTTTGGGAAATTCACTGCTGCCTGTGGCACATAGTATGCAAGGGGCTTGTCTTTCCATAACTCTTGCCTATACACAAGGTGGGTTGTGGACAACTGTCATAATTTGTCTTGCCCATGAGCCAGGTTGCACAGATTGCTGAGCAGAGTACACAGAGAGTGTGTACTTGCACTGAATTGGCATTTACCCTCTGAGTATTTGAGGTTGTTTTCACTGCGCTATTCTGAGCCCTGATCTTCCCCCACCGCTGTCCTGCCACCCATCCTCCACTCTCTCCTTACCATCTTTGATCCTGGCAACAAAAGTTCATTCCATAGCTCAGGTCAGACAGAAATGATGCATTGCATCACAGCTGCTTTTATGAAAGTGTTTATTTCATATCTGAAATGTTTTTATATACATTTGCTCTGCTATGACTTGCAGGAGGAGAAAGAAAGCAGTTTTACTGGAGGCAAAACAGCCACCTGTGAAAACTAATTGCGTAGGTTGTGTTGTGCTGGTATCTCTGGGAATGATCCATCAGGAAGAAAGTAAATATCCTTAATCTGCTAGGAGATCACCTGTATGCCAAAATGATCTCCTTTATCAAAGTGGTGATTGAAATATCCCTTTAGATTTGCAGTGGTATGTATATGGGGGGAAGGAAGGAAGCATGACTCCTGTAGGGACAGGTGCCTCATCCAGCAAAGAGTATAGACAAATGAAAAATGATGAATTTGAGAGGCTCTAGCTAAATTGTCTCATTAAAGACTGTAATTTAATATGCTTGGTATCCAGTTACTTTCAAAGAAGAATTTTAAGACCAGGCTACTCTTCAGCTTTGCCTTTTTTTCCTCAGTAGCACAAAGCTTGTAGTGTCAGTTTATGCCCCTCTCCTCACTCCTGCCACAGCGTTCTGCTCTCGATCACTTCTCCAAGCATTTCTCAGAGCTCTAAGGCACTTCAGCTGCCTGCCATCTCTGGGTGTGCTGTTCATGCAGTGCTGTGAAAGCCTGCCACAGAACTGTTGAAAAATTCATTGGGGCATTTCTGCAAGGCATGGACAGGAACAACTGCTTTATTTCTGCTACACGGCTGCAGACTTGCTGCTCCTGGTCTCCCCACTCCCCAGGCTGCAGGGGCTTTGGGGCACTGCCTGAGCACCCTGAGACTGGTTATGTGTCCCTGTGTCACAAGGCATGGTGGTGAGAGGACTCCGTGTGAGCTTTGGAGCTCTGATTGGACCTGCCCCCAGGATGCTGCTTGGTTTCCTGAAGCATCAAAGGCCAGGGTGTTCAATGGACAGGATTATTTCAGTCCTGTGGTCTGGCTGCCTCTTCATGCCAAGATTAGAACACGTTTTTCCCCTTGCTTCCCTCATTGATTCAGTTGCATTGTGCTTTAGAGACTGACTAGTCCAAGAAATGGACATTTCTCAACAGCAACATGGAAACTTTCTACTGACTCAGTTCCTATGATTCATGACCACTGTGTAGGGTTTTCAGATGCTCTTCATGCTTTGTTTTTCCATCCCTGTCACTTACCTGTTTTTAGAAAATTGGAAAGAGAGGTTCTAGGGATCCCCAGGGATAAATGGTAATTAATTGCTTTTGTGACCTGCTTGTATGAATGGGTTATTTGACTGACATTTCACTACAGCTTAATGCTTGTTATATGGACTCAGTGAAAGAAAAATACCTTACAGCAACTTCTAAATGTAAAAACATTTTGCAGCTCTGTGTTTTAAGCAAAATAGAAAAATATGTTTCCCCATCCCTTTCTTCAATCTTAACCTCAATTTAACATAGTCAAAAGTTAGAATTTCGGGGAAAAATATCAGCTGATAAAGAACTGAATCAAAGGTCTAGGCTTGTCCTGTGGCATGTATTATGGTTTCTAGTGTTCAAAAATCAAGAGTAATGGAGTATTTAGTAACAGCAGACAGCCTCTGCATGAAATTCATATATTCAACACTATTCTGTTGGGAACTAGAGGATTCAAAACTAGAGTGACCTTGAAATCTGAAATTGATTTTTAGTATTATACCACTAATTAAATTAATATTAACTTTGGGATTGACAGCAGTGGATATAACTAGCAAGAGGGAGATGTCAAAATGACAGATTGTATACAGTATTGAGGGATTTTGTAGCATATGGGACCAGATGAAGTCATGGAACAAGTTGTTAGTGGCAATGAAGATCACATTTTATTAAAAATGTACTTTTTTCAGTAGATGAATGTGGCTTCCTTGTGTAATTACTAGGCTTATATGGTGCAAACTGTGTCACAGCAATTAGCTTACATGGAATTTGGGAGAATGCTGAAACCTTGAATGCCAGCTCCTTGAATACTTTGCATCCTGGTTGTTCAGATTTCCCCAGATATTTTCCCAAAGTGTTTGGATATAATTTGTCAGTCATAAGTCATGGTTTTGACTAGTTTGTATATAATGTAGCCATTGTATTATACTTTTCCTAAGAATAAGTGACATTACTCTGAAAAAAGTACATCTTTAATTTGTCTCTGATGCTGTGGGATATGGTATATGTTTCTAACAGGATTTAGAAGAATATACACTACAAGCCTAGTTGCCATAAGGTGGAGGATAGTGAACCTGAATAACAAAAAAAATGCCTCCCCTACCCATCAGACAAACCATGTTTTGCTTTTGTTTGTGTGTCTTTCAAATTAAGTAAGTGAGTTTTTACCTCTCTGGGTTAGTACTGGACTTCTACATGTTTTAACTTCTGGAACTTGACATATTATTTTGCTTTCACAGTCATAGCTGTTTTTTCAAGTTAATAGCTACGTTTGTCATAGGTGCAACCTTATACCCTTTCTGTTTACACTAGGGAGAAGGCAGAAGAGCCACTTGTCGAAAGATTCAAATGTTGGAGGGGAGGAGGATGTTGCTGATGCCAAAGAAATCTGAGAAACACACACCTGTTGTTATTTCAGTGTGCTGTACTTCTGCTGATAATTGGCTGAGGTTTAAAGTTATACGTGATTTAACTGCAATTCGTAATTCCACGGGAGAGTTACACACTAGGGTGAACAAGGACAAGTCAAAAGCTGAGATGTTACTGCCTGTTACACTGGCTTCGGAAATTGGCAGTGGTTCTCCAAATGAAAAGAAGTCCCTGCATTTTTATGGGAAGACACTGGCACACATCTATAGGGACAGGCATTTGAGCCGAAGGGTCTTGAGGCTGCATTTCAACCCCATTTTGTCACCCATCCGTCCTGACATGCTTACTTTATCAGCCAGAGATTTTTATTATTTTTTTTTTATTTTTTTTCCTAGCTCTGTGTTTGTGTTGTGAGAATTCCTGGCTTCCTAAACTGTTCTGGGCAGCTGTGTTGGGCCTGAGGCTCTAGCTCTGTTTTTAAAGCCAATTTTTCTACTATACTCATGCTGGTTTGTATCTTGCATCACTGCCTCTTTTTCATCTGACTCTGAGGTACTAGCTGGTAGTGGTCAGAGGCAGTAGAATTAGGCTTTGTAAAAACTACTCTGGTACCTGAAGACTGACCATTAAATCAACCATTTCTCTATGTGTTTCTTCTGTGATAAAATACCTGCCTGCCCTTCCCTGCCCTGCAGCTAATGTGTAACAATGGACCTTTACAACTGAAGGAGGAGGGCAGTAGTAGCTCCATCAGTTTTTCTTTTGGTATAAGGGTACTGGAGATACCCTTTAGCCTCTCTTCCTAACCTCATATTTTCCCTTCTTCTTACTGATTATTTTCTCTGGCACCCAGAGGACTCTTCTAAACATTCCCCTGTGTCCTGCAGGAAAAGGGTTGCCTGGTTTAACTCCATTTAGACATAGTTCAGAACCTCAGCTACCCCAGCGCAGCTGCCTTTTTGGGGGAGATACTGACAAACCTGCAAACTTATGAAGCAGAAAAAAATTCTGGTTCTTTTTTTCATCATCACTGTATTTCACTTTGCATATCTACAGTATGTTGTATGCTTTTGAGTATATCAGACGAAAGTGGAAGTTCTGTGTGTCGAGTTGGGTGCAGTTTGCAGGGAGTGACACCTTTTATGAAAAACATACCACTTGGAGATCAGTTTCATTATTTCTTCTCAGTTCTGAATTTCATTAGATGTTAAGTGGATATAAATTCACTTCTAACACATTTTAGGAGTTTCATTGCCACTCTCTACAAGTAGCTGTAAATATCAGCCTTGTTTCTGCTCAGTTCTGCCAGACCCAGTGGTCTGGTGTCACCTGTTTCTCAAAAAATACTTAGAAACATACTTTCCAGAGTGGTATTTCATCAGTACAGCTCCTGTAGCAGTTTTGTGTAGTTACAGCCAGATGCCTGAACTGACACCCCTCCGCACCCCTTGGACCACAGAAACACATGTTGCAGAGGTGAGTTGTGCCTTCCTGTGTCTGTAACCCCTGGAAGTTAATGAATGCACAAGCCTTACTGATGCCATTTGTTTGCATACCATTTGCAGCAACCTGAATGACTGGTTATTCTGGTCAGGAGAAAACAGCACTGACATCATGTGATTCTGGCAAAGTGAGCCACACTGGATCCTGGCCTTTGAATACCCAAGGGGCTGGCAGCAGTCGCAGGGGTTGGCCGGCAGCCCCATTGAGCTAGCTAGTAATCAGTTGACTGCCGGGCTGGACAAGCTGCCCTACTTTCTCTGACAAGCTCTGTCTAAAAGAATGATGGGCAACCTGCCACTAGTGCTCTTTAGTGGAGTTACTGAAGATTAACTGTTTAGCAGCTCAGCACTGGCAGTGCTTTCCTTTGAGTAATGGGTGTTGGAGAGGACATTGTTGAGTAGTGAAGCCACTTCTTTGCCTCACTTGTTGCGTATTTTAATCTTTAGAAGCAAGACTTTTTTTTTCTTCTTCCACAATGCTCTTCTTGCCAAATTTCAGAGAAGAGTCATTAATTTGTTTTCCTTTGAAGATTGTAAAGTTTGTTTTATTTTTTAATGAAATGCGACATTCTGCTAATTACTCAAACCCTAAGATCCTAAACTGCAGAAATCCCTGGAGGAAAGATAGACAAAAGAAAAGTCGACTCTTTGAAAACTCAGAACATTTGGTATTTATTTATTATGACAGATGTACTCATGTATATTTCTCCCAAAAAAACTTTTGATGTGTCCTCTATGAAAGATAAAAAGGGATACTCAAAGTAGAGGGAGAGTTACATTTGTGAATAGTTTTGAAAACCTAATTGTCATAAACATGAGACTGACTGTTGGCCACCTGAAGTGTAATGAATAAGTCATAATTATAATGAGTAAATGAACATGAGCCAGCAGCGTGCGCTTGCAGCCCAGAAAGCCAACCGTATCCTGGGCTGCATCAAAAGAAGCATGACCAGCAGGTCGAAGGAGGGCAACTTCTACTCTGATCTCGTGAGACCTCACTTGGAGTATTGTGTGCAGTTCTGGTGTCCTCAACATAAAAAGGACGTGGAACTGTTGGAACAAGTCCAGAGGAGGGCCACGAGGATGATTAGGGGACTGGAGCACCTCCCATATGAAGATAGGCTGAGAAAGTTGGGGCTGTTTAGCCTGGAGAAGAGAAGGCTGCATGGAGACCTCATAGCAGCCTTCCAGTATCTGAAGGGGGGCTATAGGGATGCTGGTGAAGGACTATTCATTAGGGACTGTAGTGACAGGACAAGGGGTAATGGGTTAAAACTTAAGCAGGGGAAGTTTAGACTGGATATAAGGAAGAAATTCTTTACTGCAAGGGTGGTGAGGTACTGGAATGGGTTGCCCAGGGAAGTTGTGAATGCTCCATCCCTGGCAGTGTTCAAGGCTAGGTTGGACGAAGCCTTGGGTGATATGGTTTAGTGTGAGGTGTCCCTGGCCATGGCAGGGGGGTTGGAACTAGATGATCTTATGGTCCTTTCCAACCCTGACTATTCTATGATTCTATGATTCTATAAAGAAGAAAGATTATATTAATGAAAAGTCTGTTTATTGTGTGAGTTGGTGGAAATACAGTCGTGCTGTCCCACAAAAGCAAGGAAGTGCTGAAATAGAGACTGTAACATAGGTATTTTTTCAGCAGGTATTTTGTGTGTAATATTTTGGTTGATAATGAGATTGTTTCCAAGATAAATTTTTCTTTGAGTCATTAATAGTTTAAAACATACCACTATCTTTTTTAGATAGAATTCTGAAAAAGAGAGTTTGCTGTATTAGTATCATGAGAATGAGACTACTGCAAATTCTTATGAAGTCAGTGAAAGTCTTTATGGACATCTCTGTTTCTGAAAATGATGAGAAACATGAAAGCTTGTTATTCTGGAAAGTCTTTGTATTCCATCTCTTACATATGTACACACAGTGTCAAATCTGTGTGTAGTGTAACTTGGCATACTTTTGCATTAGTTACAATGCAAGTTAACTGGTTCTGTCATATTTGCTGCGTTTAAAAATTATTTTCCTATCTGTTAATAAAATGGAAGGCAGAGAAGCGCGAAGATAAAAAAATTACATCCTTGAGGACACCCTTAGTTGTTAATAGATTCTTTTGACGCATGCATGTAAAAGTTTTCCATTTAAATATTTTGAAAAATCACATATCTATATGTTCTACCATCCTACCTTCTGCTGTAAATGTAATACTTGGTTTTCGGTGATTTACAGGACAATACCCTGAACGGCCCAGCCAGTTAGTGTCAGTTTGGAAATGCTCTTTCTGCTTTGAGACTACATAAAGTAATTTATTTTGGTGTTGCTTTCAGCATTGTTTCTTCTCATGTTTTCTAAAACTTGAGAGTGATTTTTTTCTTAGGCCTGTTTGGTTTAGGTCGTAAATTCAAATGCCTGCCTGGCAGATAATGGTTGATTGGTGGACTGACTAGTCATTGTAACTAACTTCTATCAACTATCTATCTGCTAAGAAATGAGACCTTCCAAAACCCTGAGGTAACTTGCACCCATTGCTGTGAGGAGAAGCCTTAGCTCTTTCACCTGGAAGCACATATTTTTGTCCCACCCAGCGTGCCAGCGAGATACAATTCCTTTGTTCATGAATCAAAATATGGAAAGAATGTGAAACTGTTTAAATCCCATAAATATTGTAGTGAGTCTTGTGAAGATCATTCATTGTGAATGAAAAAACAGACTATTCATACAGAGGTAACATATTTATAGTATTTGAGGTATATTTCAAGTATATTAATTTACTCCAGTCTTAATCATAACACCATTTTCAATATACTTCTAGTGGATATCAGTATATTCTTTACTCAGATACTCTTTCCTGTGTGACATAACTTTATGTAGAAAGAGAGTATTTGTAGAAACTTGTGAAGAGTTATCATATTCTAATTGGTATGCTCCTACAGTGCATTCATCCATAACTCAAAGAAGAGAAATTGATCGTATATCGCAGCATAAGTGCTGATTTATGATTCCTATTTTAGTTGTACATTTCTAATTCTTAACAGATAGCTTTACGTAATTAAAGAAAAAGCCTAGAAGATAATTTTTTTGCCAGTGTAATTTTGAAGAATTGTCATTTTAGTTCTCTCAAAACCATTCTTTTGTGATTATGATGTAGGTGTCTGTATATCATGGCAGAAACATGCCTTTTATGTCTGCTTTTCCCAACCTCTGTTTATAGACAAATTACAGTAGACCATTGAGGTAAGACTGCTTCACCCATTTAAGTGATTGTACCCATTTCTTCCTTTTCTTTTAGCTCATTAAGCAAGAAAAATGCAGTGTTTTAGTGGGCTACTGCTGAATGTGAGAATTCAGAAGGGGTGGGAAAGAAAAGGCATTGAAACTGGGAAGTTATATTTAATTTTGCTCATGGACAAATTAATTATTTTGTAAGTATGTATGTTCATACCCAAGATAATACTAAAAACTGCTGCCATGGATTGTAGATGTGCAAATACTTTACATTTTGCAGGGAGAGGGACGGTTACTACACTAGCTCGTGGAGGAGTCATCCAAAGTAGCTTATTGTATTAAAACTTCCAGGACTGCGCATATTTACATATACTGCAGATATTCTGCAGTGATTCACAAAGCATCAGTGAGTTCCTGAACGTGACAGTTTATAAAGCTTTCAGTTGTTCTGAGTACTTCAGTGTGAACAACTATTTCAGACATAATTTAAACATTTTCTTAAAAATTTTCTTTTTCTATTTTTTATTGAACAGTGAACTGTATAGAATAGATAACCATGCAGTAGAAGTATGTTGTAAGGTCTTTGACTGATACAGAATAATTGCTTTGTTGATTGTATATCCATGCATGATAAGATATGCATAAGAAGAAATCTGGTACAGAAGTATAAATAATACTTATCTTTAAGCCAGCATCTGTCATCTGCTTCAGCAGACAGTGTTTTTTTTCATTCCTGCACAAAAAGAGCTAAGAGATTTATGAAGCAGCTTTGTTTGTGCTCTGTGATGCTTAATCAATTTTTATTAAGTTCTAAATTAAAACTTGGCTTTCATCATAGTCCTTTTTTTTTTCCCCAGTAGACATCTGATGTATAGACCAGGAGGATGGCTCATGACAGCTACAAAGTTTATGCAGAGGTGGGAGGGCTTCAATCCTGAACTCCTGAGTACTTTGTTTTTATGAGGTGCTGCTCTCAGTCATTTTTCAGAGGCTACACTGGTATTTCTTTGTCCAGACTGTGGCATTCATGACTACAACTAAGTCAGAACAAACTTAAAGGTATTAAAATTTTTAGACTCCCTTTTCTGTATAATTGTCATTGATCTTTGTGAGAAATCTCTGAAATAATTTTACTCTTACGAGTTTGTAGATAGTATGTATGGTTCTGTTAATCAAACTGTGTTTAAAGCTGGCTTTTTAACTTCATGACACTTTAAAACACTAGCTAATCCACATTATACGCTGAGATAGGTAAATAAGTAGCATTATCTCCATTTTACAGATGAAGAAGTTAAGGCAGAAGAGCTAAGTTACTTGGCCAGGGTTACATCTCTTAAAAGAGGCCCAATCTAGACAACAGGAGTGCTTGAGTTCTCTGCTAAAATCACATCTCTTTAATTACAATAATAAATAATAGACACCATACACAAAATCTTATTTCCAGAATTTAGCTACATGAAACAAATGAGTCATCTGAGATACAGAAACATGCCTTAAAATTTGTTACTGTGAGAGAAGCTGATCAGAGAATTGGGGAATTCAGTTTGGATTATGTGAATTTTTTTGTCATAGAATCATAGAATAGTTAGGGTTGGAAAGGACCATAAGATCATCTAGTTCCAACCCCCCTGCCATGGCCAGGGACACCTAGCACTAAAGCATGCCACGCAAGGCTTTGTCCAGCCTGGCCTTGAACATCACCAGGGATGGAGCATTCACAACTTCCCTGGGCAACCCATTCCAGTGCCTCACTACCCTCACAGTAAAGAACTTCCTTATATGCAATCTAAACTTCCCTGTTTAACTTTTAATCCGTTACTCCTTGTCCTGTCACTACAGTCCCTAACGAATAGTCCCTCCCCAGCATCCCTGTAGCCCCCCTTCAGATACTGGAAGGCTGCTATGAGGTCTCCATGCAGCCTTCTCTTCTCCAGGCTGAACAGCCCCAACTTTCTCAGCTTGTCTTCATACGGGAGGTGCTCCAGTCCCCTGATCATCCTCGTGGCCCTCCTCTGGGCTTGTTCTAACAGTTCCATGTCCTTTTTATGTTGAGGACACCAGAACTGCACACAGTACTGCAAGTGAGGTCTCACGAGAGCAGAGTAGAGGGGCAGGATCACCTCCTTCGACCTGCTGGTCATGCTTCTGAGGCCGGCTCATGTTAAGTTTCTCGTTGACCAACACCTTCAAGTCCTTCTGCGCAGGGTTGCTCTGAATCTCTTCTCTGCCCAACCTGTAGCTGTGCCTGGGATTGCTCTGACCCAGCTGTAGGGCCTTGCACTTGTCATGGTTAAACTTCATGAGGTTGGCATCAGCCCACCTCACAAGCATGTCAGCGTCCCTCTGCATGGCATTCCTTCCCTCCAGCATATCAGCTGACCCACACAGCTTGGTGTCATCAGCAAACTTGCTGAGGGTGCACTCAGTCCCACTGTCTGTGTCACCAACAAAGATGTTGAACAGGAGCAGTTCCAACACTAATCTTTTTGCTCTGAGTCAGGCCTGTTTTCATCCTCATTTCACACAAGAAGGGTTCTCTATGAACAATACTAGCAGCCAGGCACAAATCAAAGTTAAGAAGACAGAATTAAAATTATATGTGCATTTAATTTTTCTAAAGAAGAAGTCCCCTAGACTGCTTTAAAAAAAAAGGAAAACAATCATGTGGAGCCTGAGGTCAGAATGGACACTTGATCTGGTGGTCTGATTTCAGTGTAACCACATAGCAGTTCTTCTTGTCCTTTGCAACTTACATTTGATTAAGCCCATTTCTGAAAGCTATCCAGCCTTGGAGAGAAGTATCCATTGCTCCCTTTAGTAGTTTGTTCCAAACTCTGCTTGCTGTTGTTAAGTTTAGGTTGTTTAGCTTCCATGTATAATTCTTGTTATGCCATTCATGATTAAATTGATAAGCTCTTTAGGCCCTATTGTTTTCTCTTTGTGAAGGTACTTATGGACTCTAATCAGGACAGTTTTTCCTTTTTTCTGAAGAAGGCTCTTACTGTAGGACTTCTTCTGTGGTCTCTGAGTAATGTTTATGTCTCAATGCTTCACTAAAATATGAAGACAGAATGGTGCTCCTGCTGCTTTCCTTGTCATAAGGCTAAAGCTGGTTTTGTGTTGAGTTTTCAATTCTTGTGTTGAGTTTTCAGTTCTTGAAGCCTTTCAGAGTTACAGGTTTTGGGCATATAGCCCTCCATTCTTCTTTGTTCTAACAACTTGAGTGGAACAAAAACTGAAGAGAAATCATCTTCTCAGTACACCCAAAGGGATCTTGATAGGTAATAAAGAAGTTCCTATGTAGGTGTCTTCAAGGAAAGTTGAAAAATAGCAGTGCAAAAAGAAATATTTTTGTTGAATGTAAGACCTCTGCTTTCAGATACACACAGTCCCTGGTACGCACCAGGCTGACTTTGAGACTGTTTATTATGCTCACTCTGCTGAGTAGTTAAACACTAACTACAAGGTTTGTTAAAAAGCAAATCTGTCAGTCCCCAAAGCTGCTTGAAAAGACTCTTTCCAATTTATGCATGTGCCTTTTAAGAAATGTGGCAGGCAGTAAATTCCAATCAATGTGCCTGAATTAATTATTTTCATTTGGTCGGATGTGGTAAAAAATCTGAGAAATACTTTTGGTGATAACTAAGGAAAGTGGAATACAGAATCCATAGTTTTTATAGCTCAACTCTTAATCACAGAGATGTCAGTTAGTTCTCTTTGAGTCTTTTTGCTTCCTTTATTAACACAAAACAGTGCTTGTTATCTGTCCCGAACACATTACTTCAGTGTCCAGTGTAGCAGCAGCAGCAGCATGGAAAAAAATCATGAAGCTGAGAAACTGGAAGAGCTTAGAAAGGAAGACAAATAAAGAAAAGTGTCATTGAAATTTCAAAATGAAATCAGGATGTGAACATGATATACAAGTGTGTTTCTATGATACAGTGCAACTGTCTTTGTAGCTGCCTAGCTATCTGCTGTAACTGCTGTTGCCAATGTTTCTTTTTTCCCTGCACAGAATGCAATGCACATCTAGTAAATATGTGTCCATTTCATGTGGAGTAAATTTAGAGTAGATGAGCTGAGTCTTTGGAGCCATTGCCAAATGAGGTGGTGATGATGGTTAGAGGGGTTTAGAGTTGGGGAGTGCTTCTGACGGGAACACAACACATACTGTATCATGCCTTTGACCACAGTGCCATGTGTTTTTAACAAGATAGTGCTGTTACTGCACTTTACTTTTAACTTTCCTGTTGCACAGAGTATGTTTCTTTTTTTGTTTTATAAACTGTGTTCTCCATAGTTTTTGTACCTCTGTAAACAGTTTTGACTGTTGATATGTTGGCGAAGTATGTTATAGGTTCTTTTTATATGCCTTTATATACTCCATACTCAGTTTTGGTAATGTGGTGGGTTCAGTTCCCTAAAATATAGTAAAGCCTTGAATGACAAATAGCATTCTAGTGATAGATATTAGGATAAAAAAGAGGGGGGTAGGGGTGGGAGGGGACATTACTTGTATCTTTCAAATGAGAGAGAAGTCAATGATCAATATGATAGTCAATAGTATATGGAAGGATATACCTTGATGGTAGATCATCTAGTACTAAGAAAAACAAGAATTTAATCTTGCTGTTTATTATAAAAAGAAACTGAGTCTTCTTTTTCATGCAATGCAATACCTGATGATTTCAAAATCCAGTAAATGTAACTGAATTCTAAAATTGAATACTAATTTTAATGTGATTTATTCACACACATATATATACACACACATATGTATATACTGAAACATCATGTTTTCAAAAGGAGTACAATGACATTATTTTTACAGTTGGCAATGGTCATATAAAGCTGAACTGTCACCATTGGGCCTATGCTACAAAATAACTTCTGAAGATGTAAAAACTACAGTAATACCTTTCAGTATTATTAAAGATAGTATAGCATATTTCAGCTCAATTCTTTCCTTCCTCTTTTAGTCTATTATTAATGCTGTTCTGCAGTGCATCTTGTAACTGAGGTCTTCATTTGAACTAAAGTTGCCCCTGCCTGGCTCAGGTAGCTGACCTGTATCTGATGGTGGTATCTAGTGATTGTGCAGCATATTTGGTTTGAGCCTGGTGTCTGCCGGTCACCACAGGTGCCTTTGAGAAGGTAATATTAACTAGGAATGCTCATAACCACAGAGGCTTGTTAGACTCCAGCTTGAGACAATTCTGAGACTCTGAGCTTCTGAAATACTGAGTATCTCTAACTTGAGTATTAAATCTCTTCCTTAATTCGCCTTAAAGGCAGCTGCATATCTATGGTGAAGAAAATTATTTCTAGTGTTATGGAACTAGATGATCTTAAGGTCCTTTCCAACCCTAACTATTCTATGATTCTATGATTATATAAACCAATAGCAAACTTTTCAATACCTTTATTTGTAAAGGTTTTTTTAAATGCTATGATGTTTGCCCAGTAGCACACCATATCAGCATGCAATAGTGCATCTCTTGTAACTTTAGTTTGGTTGTCCACATCATATATAGTATTGTAGGCTAGTCAGAAAAGCAGGGCCAAAGCTGTGTGATGTGGTTTTGGCAACTCTTCCGCTGTTTCTTCATGCTTATGATTTTTGTGAAAAGGTATCTATTAACCCTAAAAAAAAAAGAAAGCTAGCCGATAAGTGAAAATGTACTTGTTGTGGCTTGGCTACCTTAGTTACTGCTGTGAATAACCTTCCTACGTTTGTGTTCACAAGAGTGGTTTTCCACTCATGAGTGTTACTGAGTCATCTTCTCAGCCTGCACACCTTCTCTCTTTCTTCCTACGCAACAACCATGGCTTTGAAACAGCAGCTCAGTGCTGGGCCATCATAGCAGTAGAAAAACTGATCACCACCAGTGATTTCCTGCTGGTGAGTAAATGTTATTGCAGAGCTGGAGATTAGGAAATGAAAAGTTAAGGACCAGGAGATCTCTCTTGAGCAAAGCATTTATCTGAACAGCCTGCAGTGTTTATCTGCTGCTTTTCTGTGGTGGTTTTTTTTTTACTTCTTCTGGTAAAAGAGTGTAGAATAGGTACTGAGTTCCAAAGCACTGACTCATGGGGCCACAATGAAGCATTAGGATACAGCCATTTCCTACCTTTGTTTGAAATCAACCGAGTAGCCTTGGCGGATGCAGGCCCTGGGTTGCAGGACTTGGTGGAAGGAAATGCTTCTCCTCTTTATGGAGTACGTAGTGCTGTTAAGCAATCACGTACATCGCATGCAGCAGGATTGTGTAAAAGGCTTTGCTGTTATGCTATAGCCACCTCAGCTACTTCCAACGTTATTAATGTGCACTTCAGGAAAAGTACTTGCCAGGTAGTTAGAAGAGTGTGGTGCATTGCAAGAGCACTGTCTACTTGCACCATATCTTTCTGAGCTTGTTTTACAGGTGTAAATATCACCAACACTTCTTTCAGTCAAAGAAATATTGTTATAGCAAGATGAAATTAAGTACAGAAAAAAAGTATTTGTCCTGCTTGAGGTGATGTCACAAATTCTGTGGCTGAATTGAAAATAGGTCATACAAGCCTGGTCTCCTGTTTTCCTGCTCTGATCACACAACTCCATTTAAATTTCGGTGTCATCATCTTAGGAAATACATCATATTTGCATTTAGTGAGAATGAATGTCTTAAAAAAGAACAACTCCTGGGGTAAGTAAAGCAATGAAGCACTAAAAGTAGTAAAAGGAGGACTAAAAGAAAAACAGTGACAATTGAAAAACTTACGTAGTTGTGTATTTGGTTTTAGCCTTGAAATTCACTGAGACTCTTTACAGTATTTTTTCCTGGGTTCTCCTCTAAATGCCTCTTACAACCTTTCATTTATCAACACTAGATAGAATTTTATTTATTTATTTATTTTTTTTACTTTTTTTAATCTGTATGTTTTTTTATGGTGACTCTGTACATCTCAGAGGAAAATTGTTTATTTGTTCCTTATCTTCTTAAATAGTGCCTCATTGGCATCTGCAATCAGTGTTAGTGAACACATTAGTAAAACAAATAAAACAACAAAGGAAAGAAGTATAATCCTGGAAACTCTCCAAAGAAGGGTTAGGAAATGATGTACGGACAAATGCTCCTGCTTGGAACAAAATTGAAAATGGTCCCTGGTTCATGTGTTTGTCTGTGTGTGTGTTTTTAGTTTTTGTTAAGCCAAAATTAAACACAGTAGAGTTCACTGTTTGCTAATCACCATGTGTTTACTTTCCCTTCCAAAACTGAAGTTGCCAACCAATACATTTCCTACCCAGTGCTATGAATCTGTCCAAATAAACATGGGAAGTAGTAAAACAATGACACTATATGAAAATACATCCTCATTCATTAAACAGAGTCCAAAAATTTTTGTGGAATTTAGCAGTGACAGAGAAATGTGCATCTAATGGGCTTTCCAGCGTATGAAAAAATAATATTACATGAATTATGTTCTCAAGAAAAATACTTATCCTGTTGACTTACAGAGATGAGCATTGATTCTCCTATGTTATGTTCTCTCTGTAATCCCTGTGGACCAGTGCCTTTTGGCAATCTCATTGTTTTATGTTAATTAGCAATGTAAGCGTCTCATAGAGAACAAATAATCAATTCTGACTACCATCTCAATCATTAAAGATTAACACTGTGTCCTTTAAAGTGAATTTTAAAAGAAAAAGCTCCTCTCTCAGATCACAGAAGCAACAGCAGAAATATTAGGTGCAAAATTAGGTCATGACTTTTGTTTGTATGGTGAACCAATATTGGAAGAAACAGTCTTACGTGTCTGACAGAAAAGCAGCTGTACCAAAGAGCTCTCCGTGTCTTCCCAGCTGCCAAATTAAATTAATTTACAATATTTTTGGTCTGTGGTAGAACTTGTGCCGATGTCAGCAGATGGTTCACAAGAAAGTCAAAAGTAGCATTAAGCCTCTATATCGGCAATGGCTGAGCTGGAGAATGGGAGATGACTTTTTTCAATGCAACATGCTCTGATACACACATTGGGCAGAAAATAAAGAGCTGTGCAAAATGCATGGAAGCGTACTGTGATATGATGATCAACAGTCCTAGCTCCTCAAGAGCATACTGGTTGATAACATTTTAGGTCTCATCCAAAGGAAGAGTCTTTCAGGGAGTACATGTCTTTGATGCTTGTGGTTTAGAGGAAAGTTGGTTTCTGTATGAGTCATCTACACTGCTGACTGTTGTGGTTCCCTGTCCAGAGGGTGGTATGGAACTGCATACAGACAGCAGTAAACCTCAGGGGAAAATACAGTGTGTGTAAAACTTCAAGGGGACAGATGACTTTAAAGACCCTTGTTCTTGAGATACAGCCCCAAAATGGCAGGACATCCCACCCTGGGGATATTCCTTGGTTGTCCTTGGCAGTAAGTCAAACAACTGACTCTTCCAGCAAACCACTTATTCTCTGTAGATGTGATTTTCTTAACCCTGTCCAAAGCATGATACATTTAAATGTCCATGCTTAAATCTTAAAGACTTGCCATGCAAGCTGATGGCATGGGACTCTCTGGTGGAGCATTGTAACAGCTACATCAGTCCCACTCTGCATCTGTGGTCTTTTTTTAAGTGCCTATTTCAGCGTCAATTACCACTTTCATTGATATTTCCTTGGTGCTTTTAGTTGTATTTGTTAGTGTTTATGAGCTTGAATGCTATGCAAAATGCTTCTGTTGCGTTTGGGAGCAGATCCTTTGCAGTGAGGCATGGTGCACAAGTATCCTGTCAGTGTGCTGCTATGCAAGCTGAAACAAAACCAGCAAGAGATCCAAACTTCTTACAGTCCTCTGTGACTGGGAGGCTCTGGCTTTAAAGTAAGTTGGGCAATTACCGTTGGTATGCCTAGGAGTTAACCAGTTCAATGTTAATACTAAAGGACAGGGCCAGCAGAAACACTTGCCTGAGCCATGCTTAGGGCCTCTTTACCTTCATCTGGCTGATACTTTCCTTGGAAAATGAACCGCGTTTGACTGAGGTTTCAGATTTGAATGATCAGGTTGGTACACAAAATGCAACCTGCTGGATATTATTTTGATTGTATAATTTAGAAAACAAGGTAAACAGAGTACTAATGTCACCTGGAAAGCACTGGGCTTTATCACATGGTCAACAATCTCACATTTTGCAAGACAATTTTAAGATAATCAAAAAAAAGATTAGGTATTGCTTCCCTGCCCACCCCCAAAACAAGGAATACTTAAATCAGCTGAACAATGAAAAGAATGTGCCATTTCCATCTCTGCTGAATGAGTTGTGCGGACAGGGGGATGTCTGTGAGCATGTGAGGGCAGCAAAGGCATCAGAACAGTGCATGATTTTTCTTGAAGATTTACTACAGATTTAAAACACTTTTTATTCCTATTATAAATCACAGTTTTCCATTACATGAAGCAAAATTCCGATGTCGAGAAATGTGAACAAAATATTGAAGACATTTGATAAAAACCATGCAGTTCCCCAAAGCTGCTCCTTAGCCAGCCTGCTTCCATTATATTTGAAAAATTTGTAGAAATGATACTTGGGATCAAAATTTAATTATACTGGGCTGTGTGCAAAACCAGCACAGACATAGTATCTGCCTTAAGGAGTTTACGCTTTACTTAAAGGCTTGATGCCAGGGGAAGGTGTAGCAAGCAGTGGGAACAAGGAAGAGGTAGTAGTTCTAGGAACTTGTGACTATCCTGTGTTTCTCGATAAACACTGCTCAGTGTCAGCATCATTCAGTAAGGTTAAGATGCAAACAAAAACACCAGTGCATTTGGTAATCTTGGCTAGTCATCTATCTTGTGACAGGCTTGGTGAATTTATGAGATAGATCTACTGTCAGCTTTATTTCTCTGATCTTATTATACTGGCTTGTGGGCAGGAAGGTTTGGGCTTTGACTTACTAACATCTTGTCTGACAGCCGGCTGTTGATGTGCCCAGTCTTACAAAGAGGCAACGCTGATATGTATCTTTAGAACATTCATTTCCAAAACAAGTTTGTTTTGTCTGAAGTTAGTAGTGGTTCAGAGTTTTCTTCTTCCCTTGCATTTCTGGTAAGCTGGGAGATACTTTCTCCATGTGAACATTTCAGGCTGGGAGTCTGGAGAACTGTGCTTCAGCTAAGAAGCAAGTGTACAGTTTGTCTGAAGCAGATAAACCACTTTTGTGAGTAGAGGGTGCTGCACTCTTTACTTGTTTTGACTGATTCTCCTTTTGTTTGGCTCATTTGTCTGGTGAAGGAGGCAGGCTGCTGGGAAAGTATGAACAGATAGTCACCATTTCAGGAAAACATTCTCAAATACATTCTCAGAGCTCAAAGAAATTGAATTGAACACCTGCTTAAGTGTCCTGAGCAGGGAGGAATGTAATCAGAGGAGCCCTTAAGCAGAGGCCACAATTTATATGTGGAAGTGTGTAAAATGGTAAGATAGAGTATACGATGACCATTGGAATTTTATCATATTGGATTGGATCAGTGGTCCAGGATCTTAGTGCTTGGTGCAGTGCCCTGTGTTTGATAGCAGTTAGTGGAATGTGCAAGAAAACCATTAATTGACAGTTACAGAATAACCTGCCCATAGGGGAAGTTGCTTTCTAAGCTCAAGCAATTAGTGGTTTTCTTTTGCCTTTTAGTAGGAGTTTGTATACTTTGTCTTCAGTGAGCAAGCAGTTTAGTTGCTGAGTAAGAGTTTTCACTTGGCTGCAGGAAACTCTAATCTTGTGCTGCTGCTTTCAGAGCTTGCACTTTGCTGATCTTTCTGCCACTCATAGTACTGTTTCAATGGAAAACAGCAAGCTGGGAAAGCACCAGGCAGAAAGGCAAGATGTATTTCAGTGAGACATCAACAGTAAAATCTGTATAATTTACCCTTTTCGGGCTGCTTTTTAAGTCTTTAGGGAAAAATATGCTTCTTGTTGTTGATGCAGTGATACATGTGTATTATAAAACAACACAACATGTGTTTAATTGAAGGATATCATGTTTTTTATGTAATATATTTTAGGGATGTATAAGATACATTCTGTACATGTTCTTGGGTTTGTAATGCTAATCAGTAAATGAGACTAACACCTTCAATACCTAATGCTCTTCTCATCAGATGTCTCGCTAAAATGCACGTCTCAAATATGCCTGCTTCCACAGGCATACTCTGGTTCAGCAGATAAGGGTGTGTTACGTCACTCCTTTGGGAAAACATGCAGCATCATGAAGTGTCTCCTGAATGCAAAGTTTTTCCTGAAATTTAGACTAAATATTAAATTTTTAGGGTTTTTTTCTTAGACTTTTAGATTGTTTATACTGTGTTGTGTGATGGGCCCCATGTTTTAATTACTTGAACACTTTAAATCTCTGCTGACCATCATCAACTGGCCTTTCAATTTCACAGCTGCAGTCCAGTTCCTGATACGAAAACTTTGATAGTAACTGACATCAAAATTTATAGCGACATCAGTCTTAATGTAAAACATTTTTCAAGATCAAGAAGAAAATACATTTGTGGTTGTCTACAGGATTCAAAAGCTGGTACTTGTTGAGTGTTTTGGACTGAGTTAAACAAGTGACCAGTTCTTACGTTGAACTGAACATTCAGTGTTGCTGGATCCTTAATCCCTAAACAGATGGTTTACCACGGTATCATTGTAGGCAAGAAGTACCTCTTGTACGAGAAAATGCAGTCATGCAGAAACAGTACAAACACTATTGACTTGCTTACTGCTTGTTCCTGTTCCTTCTTTTCTCTTTCTTCCTCCTTTTTTCTTTTTTTTCTTTTTAAACAGGGTGCAGTGTTTAACTTTTATGCCCATAATACCTTTATACCTTTTGCCCTTTACCTAGGATTTCTGTTTTGCTTCTAAATTAAATTAATATGGTGAATGCGATGGACCTCAAAAGCCTTCATTACAAACTGCTTATGAACTCATTTTCAAATAGAACTGTTTTGTTATTACGAGAGGAGACTTTTGCTTCACATAGCTTTTCACATCATGGCATTTCAAATTCCTCAAGTCCTGTAACACTGTATTTTGTGAACAAGAGAAAGGATAAAACAGATTTTAGTTCCTGCTTTTGTTAACCCATTCTTGTTTTGGGTAGAGAAAGAAAGGGGTTTTGTTACTCAAAGCTAAAGGTCTGGCAGCTTGTAAAGTGTTCCTTTTTATGTGAAGGAGATTAAGTTGGCATTTTATGCAATTTCTCTAGTATGCACCTTTGTGTCTTGTCATAAGGCATGTAATTGCTACATTTCACCGTCAGCGATCATTCTGAAGTTAAAACCTACTATAAACCTCTCATTAACAAAAATAAGACAATGGAAGTAGGACATACACCTTCAAAAAGAGAACCAACTGTTAAGGGAGTTAATCTTTTCATTGCACAATAGATAGAGAATAAATAATTTTCACTTAGGGCTTTTCTTTTACATGCAATCAAAATAGTTTGTGGTAACAGATCTGGTGCCAAGGGTTTCATAAACACAGGGTTTTTATTAAGATAGGGTTGATCTTCTTTCTGTGCTGCATTCAAATAAGGTAATTTCTTTTTAAGTGTGTGAGGCAGGGTCACATCCTCCTTGCAGCCTTGCTGCACAATGTGGGCAGATTTTGCTATTGCTTGTGTTACAGAGGATGGAGAGTCATCACAGGGAGCTCTACATTACCTATTCACAAGCTCAGCCAGTATAAAGACTGTTTTGTGGGTAAGGAAAAGAGTGTGGCCAGACCACATTTTCTCAAAAATACTTTGGCCTGAAAGATAGCCCTAGGGCATGAGGCTGACGCTGGCCCTGGCAGTGGTTGTTGGAAAATGTGAGATTATTTTCTGCCAGGCGGAGACCTGGTGTGTCTTCCCATCTTACCTCCTATGTAAAAATTATATTCTCTTCCTATTTAGCTCCATCAAGCCAAAAGAGCCAACAATTTAGATTTTTTTTTCTTATTTTCAAAGCTTTCTTGAGTTATCAGGGAAGCCTGAAAATTTTTCAGTGTTTCATCTTCCAGAGTGAGTTTCACTGAAGATGAAAATATACCTAAGATACCCTCTATGCAATGTCAACATTTTAAGTGGCATTTTCCTGTGGAAGGCCTACTGTGGGATCATTGGCACTTGTGTTTGGTACCAGCATGTAGTGGGGCTGCTATGTTGATGAAATTGCAGTTTTAAAACTGTTGAAAGTTTTAAAAGAAACAGGAGAAGGTAAAAAAGGAAAGGAGGCAAGGAAAGATGGAGGAAGGGGGGAGAAAGAGGTTGCAGATCCAGTGCAGTGAAAAAGAGATGTGATGACTGAGCTATGTTCATGACTAGTGCACCATTGCATGTAAGAAAGACTGTACCATGAAAATTTTGCTTATGGAGTCAGTGCATGAGATTTATCTCCAGAAAGTATTTTATCTTGCCATTGTATTTCCCTCAGAATTGTGTTCAGTGTATGCAAAGTGGAGGAAGGTCAGCTGAGTCTCTTGTCAGCGTGCTGGTATGGTAGTGTTAGCAGGAGAAAAAACTGATGAGTAGGATAAAAATAGGTTCAGGTGAGATTTTCAAAACTGGGTATTGATCTCAACAATAAAACTATGGGAATGCAGCCAGGGCAGCAGAGAACGCTTTTGAGAACCCTGCTTTTGTGCCAGAAGATGAGCAGGCTAAGTATCCCTGAATATTCAGGAAGGAAGTTTTCTGAATAAGAAGACCCAGTGTTGCACAGTGGCTTTACGGGGCTTACATACGTGGCTCACAGTAGAAGGACACAACCAAACAAGTTGCAGGTAATTTTTCAAAACTTTTTAGTGCCAGAGACAGTTTGATATATATAAACCCAATACATTTCAAAATCACGATTAGCAGAAAAGTAACATTCTGCTGTTGGAGTAGGGTACCAAAAGTTTAGCCAGACTGAATTCCTCTGCCAAAATAATTGAAAACTGTATTAAACATTTTTTTTTTTTACATTGTTGTCAGTAGGGCAGAACCATGGCAAACTGATTTCTAAGAAACCTTCGGTTGTATAATATCAATTATAAAAACAATGAATGATTCTAAATAAATTAGTTCTTCCAGAAACTATCCACTAGAAATTAAAGTGAGAGCCAAACCACAAGCTCTTTTTTGCCTCCTTTAAAGATTTAGTTGTCAGATGGAATGCTTTCTGAGACAAGGATGTGCTTGAGAGGAAAAAGAAGACAAGTAATCTTGTTAACCAAAATAAGTAGAATTCAGAAATACTTTTGGAGCTTTCCCTTTCCTATTAAGAAAAAGCTAATAGGAGGGGAAATGCACTTAAATTGAAATTCAGTTTTGGTGTAAAATACACATGCCGTAGCAGGGTTCATTTCAGTTTTGGAGTGGGAATCTTCTCTGAATTTGCCTAATATTATTCTTCCAAGGGTAGGGTGACTTGCTATTTCTACAAGGGCTTTTAGAGAAAAGAGTGCACAGGAGGTTAGTTCCTTCAGGTGTGTGTGGTACATACACATCACAGAGTCATGAAGCACTTTACACAGAGAAATATCAGATAAAACCAACAACATTCCGCTACTGACTTTTCTTCAGGCTTTTTCTTCCCAGTTACTGTAACCAGTACCACGTGCAAATAGCACTTCAGCATAATGGCCCACCTTTGTTCTGAGGTCCAATTAGACTACAGCTTGTACAGAAATCAGATTGCACGGTCACCAGTTAAGTGGCTCACTGCTTTTCCAGGAGATTTAAATCCCCAACAGTTACATAAACCAGCATCAACTTGCCTGCTAAATGTAGGCACTTATATTTGGGATTCATACAAAATCTGGAAAGCAGTTATTTCTTACACCATATTTATGAATAATGACAAGACGCTGCCAGCTGGTGTGTGTAAAGTTGTCTAGACCAATCTCAGAGCAGTATGTTTTTGCATTTATTCTTATGGCAGCTTTGAGGGCCAAGGAGGCAGACTGGATAATTTTCCAGTGACTGCTAAATGACCTCAAGCTCTAGTAGAAGAAATGCCTGCAAACTGCAGCTTTGGCTGCTGTGAAAGAAATATTAAAAAAAAAAAAAAAAAGAAAAAAGGAAAAGTTGGAAAGGTATCAGCCCTTATGCTTTAGGACAAATGCTGTCTAAGAGAAAAAGGAAATTTTTTACCTAGTAATAATATTTTCATTATTTTCAAAGTGGAAGTTTTGAATAATCATCAGAAGTACATAGTCCTGATTGCTACTTGAAATATGATCATGAGTTAATATTTGGAGATGTGACCCAGTAGGGTAGGCAGTTTCTGCAGTGTGTTCTGCAGTGTTCCCAAGTAAAAGACTGCAAGTAGCCATTTGCTAAGTGTATTTTTCTTTATAAACCACATTTACTGACATCCTTTGACATATATTTCTTTTGTATATTGCATACAAACTGAACTGTAGATGGCTACGTGGTTGTAGGGCATCAGTTGTTCCCCCCCTGACCCTGTACTGTTTTGTTAGAAAGAGCTGTCCCGCAATAAATATTTGACACTCAGGCTCTTTGTAGTAAGGGTAAAAACTCTAACCAAACATAGTGGATTCTGAAAGGGGTGATATGTGGGGATTAGAAAAGAAAGGAAAAAAATGAGAGGTATAACGAAGAAGAATGTTTTTGGAAAGGGAAAGTTTTACACAGGAACAAAAAATAAGAGAACAGCAGAGGAACGATAAAGGAAAGTTAGTTTTACTGGGAGAGACCTCATTTTTCCTGTAAGTAGTTAATGTTTTCTCTTGGCATAGACAACAACTCCGTCTCCAGAAGCAGAGGCACCAGCTGACACCAGGATCACAACAAATTACTTATGACTCCTTAATTCTTCTTAATAATAATGACTTGTAGATTTATTGGAACTATCTTCTTCTTTATGCATGACAACTACTAGTTTATCCTGCAAACAGTTATAGCTAATAGTTTGTCAGTTTGAGAACTCATCTTTCCATTTTTCATATTACAGTGTGCTCATATCTAACAAGTAAATTCATTTGAAGAAAATTGAGTTCATCCATGAGTAAGAAAAAGAAATAATTCTATTGATCTGATAAAGTCCCAAAAGAGGGATAACCTTGAAAATGTTGTCTGTTATAGTTGCCATCTATTTCTCTGTTGTGCCATTGTAGAAAACAGAGATCAGAGCATGAGTTTGTTTACCTTTTTGTTTTACACCTGGATACAATGAGATGCTGTGGGGAAGATCGTAACGCTCAGAAGACATCTAGACAAGCTGACTCATTAAACATTCCTGAAGCATGGTGAAATGGAAAAGTCCATGGAGTACTGTAATATCTGGGTATAAGTTATGCAAGGACAGTTAAGAGTATAGTGTTGAGGGATTAACATGATGTGGTAGAAATTCCATTTAATTAACTAGGTGATGCCATTCCTATTATACTGGCATCTGTAGAAAAACAAATCCCATATCCGCATGAACATTTAGAACTATCAAGCCAAAAGCAAGATTTACTAAGTAAGGAACTTGCATTTATTTTTGGAAATGAATGAACTTATATGTGACATTGCAAAAATAGCCCCTTAGAAGTTATTATTTTGGAATTAATACCTGCCAGTATCTCCAGGAGATGCACTCATCCATGCTTTATGGAAGGAGAGTTGTTTAACCTCCTATCTGCATTTCTTGTTGAACCACTAGTGATTCTGTCGCTGAATAGATAGAGGGAGCAGCCTCACTCCTGTGCTGGCTGTCAGCTGTTCTGGTGCTCAGGCCTGCTTAACCTCTGACTTCTCATTGGGACCCTCAGCTTCATGGCCTTTTTTCCATGGTGGACACTCCAACATTCTTGGCTGATCACTGGAATGGATAGGTCTTGCTACATCTTCTTTGTGTGCCAGTCAACAAAATGTCATTTGCAGTTTTCACACTCTCTTCTCCCAGGAACAAGAGAGAGAACACCAGATCACTCCAATATAAGAGAGGGGTGGAAGGAGGTAGCTTCCGGCAGTCTTTGCTGTCCTCCTTCACCACCCACTGCAGTTAAGGAGAGGCACAGAAGAATGGGAAAGTTAGAGAAACGGCTGCTTACTTCAGCTGATCAGAGAAGGATAGGTATGCATAGGTGTACATGTATATATTTTGGTTTGGTATGGTTATTACTGGAGGTGGTGTAAAGCCCTGGTTGAGTTTGCAGGGCTGTCATTCTAGGAAAAATAAAACCCTACCCCATTTTGCTTCTCAACTGACCTGAGATCCTTTAACAGCAATCATACAACAGTGCTCCAAATTGCTTCATCATATGATTTTAGAGAGCCTTCTAACATGATTGGTTCTTCAGGAATAAACCAGACCTGTTCCATTGTTGGTAAATGGTGCACTAGGATGTCAGCTAGTGTCGAAGACTCTGGTAGCTATCCTGACTGACATCAGTCATGTCATGATCATGCAATGTTATCTTGTACAAGCCAGGACTGGCTATTAGAACTGGAAGTCATGGGTAGATTGAATTTTAGCAAAAAATTAATGTCTGTGGCTTGTGCCCGGGCCACACCTCAAGTAGTCTCATCTGTAAAAGAGATTATATTCAACTAGTGCAGGCTGTTCTCAAATCATCTGAGAATTTCTCTTCATAGAGCTGATCTACAAGTGGTAAAACAAGACATCATCTTTCTATAATATAAAAAGCGTTATAGAATAAAAGAGAAATACATTTTTCCTTTGTTAAGAAAACAAGTCTATACTATTTAATACAGGATCTTTTCCTACTACTATTTTGAATAGACTGTTTGTTATCCATGTTAAGACAAGAGCACTTGACCCACTAATCACTCTCTTGTGTGACTATGCCAGCATTCCAAACTTCTGACAACAGTCACTAAGAAAAAGTAATAATACAAAAAAAGTCCCACAACTTTTTGAGGAAGGTGGCCTCCTTTATTTTCAGCAGAGTTGAAAAGCCTTCACTCTTTTTTTTTTCCCCAACACTGAAAAAGAAACCCAGGCAAATCAAGGCCAAATAGCAAAAAGCCCCAGCTGAACTTGTCTGAAACACCAAGGGACTGAACCTTGACGTAGTGTGAATGATTACTTGGAACTGTGTCGTGCTGGGACACATGACTGTTCAAAATGTCCCCTATGTTAGCAGGAAGGAGAGAAATTACTAAGGATGCACAACCTGCACGTTCCATTTTGGAAAATGAATTGCTTATCTGAAATACGCAAAAACAGCCTAAGGTAATTTTTTGAGATCTCTATCCTCCGTTGTAGGTTTCTGTGCCTATGAACTGTGGGGCTCGGTATCCTGTGGTGATTTTGGGAAGATGAACATGTCCTGTGGTATCAGATAATCTTTTCCAGAAGTTAAGTGGGGTGGATTTTCAAAAATACCCTTCACAGGCAATCTCTTGGTGAATGCTGGCAGGAGAAATGAGTTCATCAGTTGAGAATCAAAAGCAATTTGACTGCTCTTTCCTAACAGCCCAAACACTTGAAACAGTTCAGCTTAGATACATGTATCATGTCCAGCATACATTCTCAGCGTAGTTTCTGTCATGCGTGGTAATTTTTTTTTGTGTGTCTGTTTGGTTGGTTTTTTTTTTTTTTTTACAATAGGAGATTTGACAGATCTGCTGTTATGATTTGCAGGTTGTTTTCTGTAAGAAAGTTATTTTTTTGGAAAGCTGGGGTGGAATATCTTACCTCCTGCTGAAATTATTACATTGGGCTTCAATATGACTACTCACAAGTTAGATGTGTATTCAACAGTATGGATTTATTAGGTTAGGCTTATAAACTGTGGCGTCTGTGAGTCGTATGCGGCTAAAAAAGTGTATCTCAGAGATGTCTGACATTCAGTTGCGTGTGAAACGCAATTCCTGGGCCAAACTTTACACTTGGCTACATAAATCTGCATTACCTCTAATGAAGTCTGTAGAGTTATTTCTAGTTTACCTTGGAGTCATTGGGAGATGCAATTCGGTGCATAGATTAATGGTTCTAAACATTTTTGGGCCACAGAATTTATTAGCTGTTTTAACATCATTATGTCTTCTCTTATTTTCAATCCCTAGCCAATGGAAAATCTTTAGATAACCAGGTTGCTTGATGCATGTTGGATCAGAAATGCGTGATACTAAGTAAATATGTTTCATATCATGTAAACAAATTCAGTACCTTTCCAGGTGCCTACATGAGTTTTTGAGAACTATCCTATGTATTGAAGTGGAAAGTGTTAAGCTGTCTTTGCTACAGAAATATGTCATTGCTGTTTATGGATGAAATGGTTGGTGCCCAGTGGCAGCTAGATCAATAGGAATTTGACATAGTTGTGTCATTTATTTTGTAAGCTGCTTTTGTAGCGAGTGCTGTTGGTTTTCACCCTTGGCCTCAACAACCCGTCTGTTTCACTACTTGGCATCCTCTGAAGACACTGCTAATTTTCACACATTTTGTGGTTTTGTAATGTGGCAAATTCCCACTAGGTGCTAGACAAACAACTTCTGCATTTGTGTTTTAAGCCACACTTGAGCTGGAGCTGTCAGAGGTAAAATACATCATTCCAGCTGATTAGTTGGTTGTCCCTCTGAAATCCTTGAGGGATGTTTGCATACAAGAAAATTTATGTAACTTTTAAGTTTGCAATTTGGAATTTTCATCAAAACACCCAAAAGTATTATTACAGCATCAGTGAAGTCTGTGGCATTTTAATTATTTTGCTAAGGAATGCACAGATTTTGTTCCACAAGTGGTTTTCTGTTTACTGTTCCTAAAAAATCGCTCTTTAATATGCTGGGTTTTTAAAATACGTTTTTAATCTGAAAGTACATGTTGATGCTTAATGATAAGGCAAGAGGAAAGACTGGCCACACCTTAAGAAAATTGCTCTAATCCTACAGCCTACTTTTTCCCTTGCTTGGAAAATCTTGGATGGTTCTCAGAATATTCAACACCCTTTAAATTTGCCTTTTCCTCTATCTAAAAAGGATGCAGAACGCTAAATCCCTCCTCCAAAATGGAATGTTTGTAATTTCATGAAAAGGGAGAACAGATGGTATCATAAAGCTTAAGGGAAAGTATAGCACTTTAATTCAAATTGTTTGACAGAGCTAAAGACAGCCACTTAGTTACCAATTGCTTAAGTTATTTATGCTCCTTTGTGTAAAAGAATAAAGCAAGCATATTAGAATGTTTTGTCATTTCAGAGAGAAAATAGTAAGATAAGGCAAAATGATACTCTATTTGCTTATTTTATTTGTTAACAGTAATACCCAAAATGCTATTGATCTTATTAAGCTGCATTACAGGATCGTTAGTATAACTGAAAACTGATTATATAATTTTTGGTTTCACTGTGGGCAAGTTTACCCTAATACAGTGTGACAGCCCACTAGAAAAACACACAGAGCTTCATAACTTGGAATCTTTTGGCATTTTCCCTCCACTTTTAAGTAAATTAGTTTTGCAGTGTATCAGGATTTAGATTGTGATTCAGTGCATTAACTTGTCCCCATACTGCTTTGATGGAGCAGCAAAGCATCCATTACCAACGCCATATCCAAAGTGACGTTTCCATACAGACTGCCTGCTGTTTCATTCATAACCACAAAGCAGCCTGAAATGACTTTACTTCTTTTTACAACTTGCAAGGAGTTAATGGACTGTGCTGGCCCCCTGCCAAAACCTTTAAGAAACTTTATTAATGTGTTATGAGGCTGGGACACCATAGTGTGGGATTTTATTGGTTATTCATTTTAATGAATAAAAATATGTATGTACAATTAAAACCATGTTTTCAAGCAATTGCCTTCTAGTAAATGTTAAGTCTGACAATGATATTCTTAATGTTTGCTAATCACTTTTTTGTCTTTTTCTCTTTTTCATAATGTAAAACTTTGCAAGAGTATTAAATCTGTGAATGTTCCCTTCAACGCAGGCCCCACCTTTAGCCCAGAGAATACCCTTCCCTGATGCAGAAAAAGAATGACTGCAATCTTCTAGTTAGGCTCACATAGTGTTGCTACAAATAAGCCATGGCAAAAGATTATGAGGAAGACTGTGAAGGCTATACTACTGTGGCGATACAGGCAGCCTGTACACAGAATATAACATATGAACAGCTAACATTATGTAACAAGCTTCAAAATTAATGCCAGAAGTTAGCTGCTGGTAGGCTGGTTGTTTGATGTGATTTTGGTGTTACTTTGCAAACATTTCTTCTCAGCAGGCAATAGAATTAGTTTCTGTTACACACTTTAAAAATTTAGAACTTACTTAGACAACAAAGTAGATAAGACTAGATAAGATTCTCAACAGTTTCTAATGCTTTGGAACAAGAACAGAGATGGTTCATTACATAAAGATATATGAAGTCTTTTTTGAAAGAGGTGGTCTCTTTACTATTCCTTCCACTATTCAGAAATAAAAATGGTCTCTTGGAGCTAACCCAATCTTCAGTCCCTGAATGCTTTTCTCTAAAACTGGTAAATATTATCAGAGGAAAAAAAACAAAGACAAAACCTGTAATGAAGAACAATAGGAAACAAAGAAATGTGAAAGTGAAGTTCAGTAGGTGATGGAATGAAGAGTTATTAGAAAAGCAGGAAGCTTAAATGAAAGAGCCTCAAGTCCATTTAAGTAACTTACTATATTACCACATGTTGACAACCATTAAGCTCGCATAAAAATTTCCATTCTGCTTTCAGACTTCTGGTTTGCACTTGAAATTTTCAAAGCTTGCTCCCTTGGAAGGCAATTGTGCTTTGCATGCAATTTGAGCAAAAAAAGATGATGATACTTTGCATGTATAAGGAGACTTGTGAAGTATTTTCTTGGTATAAAAATAAAAATGTCTTGTGATTTTCATTTATGCTGTTTTCCTGGGAAAAATACCTAGAGATAGAAAAGCTATTATTTCCTGGGGAAATGATCCTTACTGAAGAGTGCTGCTGTGATTTTTTTTTTTTAGATTTGGTGGTGATGTATGCCGTATTTTTCTAGGAACAGTGATTCAGAATCCCAGGTATAGCTTGGCCTATATTCCTCCTCCCTTTAACCTCTGATAGTCTACACAAGAATTTAGGAATTGCCTAGTGTCGATAGGCCTACACAGCTAAAGCTGTCCATGAGCATCTGAAGCTAGTGAATAAAGATGAACAAAGCACCAAGGAGGTGCTTTGTTTAGTAGATCATCTCCAGTTGAAGATTTGGACTCAGGAATGCATTTTTCAAATAAAAATGGGGCATCCTTATGCTGATAGAGATCCTATATGCAAAATAAAGAGTGTTGTGGATTGGTATTTTTTTTTACACATCTTTACATGTGCAGGTGCTGCATAGGTATCAGTACAGCCTGAATTTAGCTTCTTCCTAAGTATTTACATAAATTTAAATGCATGAATATATAAGACAATATCCTCATTTGATACAGAATATGATCAAAGGAATAGGAAAAGTTAAATTGCAATACGGCCCAGAGACCTAAGGAGAAAACTGTATTGCCAACACTGATAGTGAGATCTTGACTTTCAAATACCCACCTGTCCAACTGTGTATTTTGCATACAGCTTTTGTGTACTTCAGGAAAGATACATCAGAGATCTCTAGATGTGCAGAATAAACAAATAAGAAATTGACACAAAAAGCAGAATTCAATTGTGCAAATTTTTGCCTCCTTATTTTTCAGAATCAAGTATATTTCAGTGTTCTTTTCCAATAGATTTTCAAGGAACATAGACCTAGCTATTAACTAAGGAATGTGAGGAAAGAGGAGGTCTTACAACACTTCTGTAAAGCAGGAACATCTGCAGTGATACTCCCAATAGAAGAAATCCTTTGATTTTTCCTTAAATAATGAAAAATTATACCTTCATCCTTTTCTCCTTTGAATACTTCAGAAACCCAAGTACTAGTGAAATTGTGAACTAATTGGTAGGGGCCCTTCTAAATACACAACTGGAATTGCTATGATACACAAGGATGTTTTCTGTAGCATTAAAACTGTAGCATGACTGTCAGAATATCAAGGCATTTTTTAATCTGGTAAATAGAATTACAGTCATTTGAAACCCAGAAGGGTTAAAATTGGTTAACTATTTTTTATTTTATTTTTATTTTATTATTATTTTTTTAGCAAACCTATTGGCAGTAGCATGCAGAAGCCAGACACTGAGGATGGGGAGTTCTTAGTCCTTGGAGCATGCAAGTGTTATATGCAAATATACACTCCTCTGTATCCCAGGTTGCTGGCGTGATATTAGACCAGTCAAATAAAGTGGGATACTGGAATTCGAGCTTTAAAAGGTTGTTCTTACATGTATATTTTTTGTCTTTAACAAATGAACAGAAATGTATTCTTGAGCACTCTTAATATTTCTTTCAATCCAACTAGGTTAAAAGGGAAAGTTTTGGGATTCCCAGTAAACTAAGTACTTGGTGCCTCCATAGGGGAAAATGGCCTGTAGCTGGTTAGTGTTGTAACTGGACTGCCAGGTCCTGCACTTGTCTGGAAATGCAGCTCTTTGCCTCATTTAAAACAATCAGCCATGTTAACCCAATGAGGAGAAGAAACAGAGAACAGGTAGATATTTATTTTTAAAATAACACATGTGTATTTGAAAGGAAGAATATTGTGGAATTATATACGCAGAATGAAGCTTCATCTGCAGAGGCTGTAAGCAGCAGATAAGGTAGAGAAAACTACATCATTTTGTGAACATAATGTAATGTTTTACATACAGGTGATAGCCATGACAGATTCTTTGGAAAATAAAGGTGACAAAGATGTCCCTGTGCCTATCTGACTAATGAACTATTTTGAACATAATCCGTTGCTAGCTATGTCTTTTCCTTTCCTTTCCCTTTCCCTTTCCCTTTCCCTTTCCCTTTCCTTTCCTTTCTTTTCTTTTTCTTTTTTTTAATTTTTTTTTTTCTGGTAGAAAGCAGTTTAAAGGTGCACTTATTAAATATTAATAGAAGACCTATTGAAATTGCATGCCGATGCAGTCCCCATGCTCTTTGGAACCTTAACCCTAGCTTACTGGTACTTTGCAAGGACATCAGCATTACACAGCTGTGTGACTTTGACCCTGATTACTAATTAAACAGAGGTGAAAGTCAGTTAATTCAGAAGCCTGTTGAGTGGACAGAACTATCACAGTGAATGTCCTTTGTATTTACAGGGGCAAAGATTTGCTTGATAGAGTAGAAAGGATTAGAACTGAAATAAGAGTTATATAAATAATTGACTGGGCTAGATCTGAAGTCTTCTGATACAGCAGTGTGGCCATAGACAATAAGCAGTTCATGGATCAGCATTTTCATAAAAAGCTCCTGTTCAGATGTTATTATATAATGATAGTTGATAGGGAGGCTTAGGACAGTTGAATAGAGATGGACAGCACCCACAAGACAAGCTTTGTATTCACTTAGTGGCTGTAAAGTTGCCATTCTTTTACTGACGGGCTGTTTTCTTCTGATGTGGACACTTCTTATTTTCTTTTTTAATTCCAAGTGATGATAAAAGAGCTGTGGTGTTCTGCCTTTTAAAGCAAAGATCATAACACACTCAGCTGTCACCTGTCAGTACCCAGACCACCAGGTCTACCTGGGACGCTCAAGAGTGTCCCAGCAATACGAGAGCAGTGGTCTGAGTGAAGGACCAAAATGCCTCTTCCTCAGTCGTGGTCAGTTCTGATAACTGCACAGTAAGCAGGCATAAGAAATCTCTCAATTTATATTTGGTTTGACAATGGACACAGAAGGAATACTCTCTCATCTTTATTATTCAGGCCCAGGACAGCATAACGGAGGTTTCCTAGTTCTGGCCAAGGGTGGTGGGATGTCCCTCTGAAATCAAATACAGAGAGGCTGGCACAGCAAAGGCTTGTGATGTGTGGGAGGGTTTTGTACATTTTGCTGGTTGCTTGGAAAAGAGAGAGATTTTCCTTAAAAGTAGGCAAATACAGTCAGTGTGAAGGAAATAACCAGGCATGTGGAACTTCACTGGTGCCTTGCAACTGAGGGCAGAATAACCGTGGTTTGCAAAGGTCCCACTGTCTGTGCTCCTGGCACAGGGAAGGCATATGGTGATTTATGCGTAATTTAAAACAATAAAATTAAGCTTCCCTTCAGGAAACCCTTACTCCCTCTTTTTTTCTCCCCGGATTTGGGATACTCAGAGCAGTCTGTATGCCTTTTTACCCATTGCTGTGCACCATGTTCCAGAGAGCCCGGTGTGACCAACATGTGGTGCCAGGTCCCGCACTTGTCTGGAAATCCAGCTCTTTGCCTCATTTAAAACAATCAGACAGTTTTAAATCCAGCTTTGGCTTTTGCCCTTCACACAGGACGACACTCGGTCGACGACATTTCAGGATAACGGTTTGGCAGCCATTTTAGATACTGCCTGCGCTGAGAGCTCTCTGGCTGCCAAAAATTGCAGACACTCCGTGCCAAAACAGTCTTGGCAGTAGAGATAAACTTTGCAGAGATACACAGTCCAGAAATATCTTATAATTACAAAGCACAGGGGGCAGAATGTTTTTACAATACAGCTGTGCTAATGTAAACATTTAATTTGGCAGCCTTCTCCACCCACTTTTCAATTAACTAGGTTTATGCAGATTCTTTAGGTCTGCAATAAACTTTATTGCTACTTCTCTTAGAGTACAGTTTATGAAACACAGATTTGAAGTATTCTAGGGGCTTTCTATCCTTTTAGCAAGGCACACTGAAAATGTCAGGCTGTCATAAATGGAAGTGTCAATTCCTGTTTTAAAATGCCTTAACCCTGGCTTCACTAAAAGCCTTTGCTTTAAAAGTTTATATTAATTGAGGCCTGTCTCCTTTGGTTTCTCCCAAAGCAAGTAACAGGATATTAATAGAAAGAAATGAAATCACTTAAAGAGCTACAAAAGGACATTTGTGCTGGTGATCATTAGAAAAGACAAATGTTCCCAGCGTTGCAGAATGGTGCTACAGAGAACAGCTCTGAACAGCAGTTCTTATGGATATAATTGCAATAATTGTGTGATAGATGCGGTAATTGTTCTTATAGAGTAAAAGGAAAATAATTTCCAATCACAAGCATTATTCAGCCTTAGATGGCAAAACCAGCCAAGATCCTTTCCTGCAAACTTCAAAATGCTGAAGGTTACAGTATTTTATAATGAGATGAGTTAATTGACTTTGTGAAACTGGTTAATATTTTATAATATAAGAATACATATTAGATAATATCTTTCTACTCACTGTCAAATACATTAAAGTGACTCTAATCCCTTTTGCATTTCTGTGGGAATGAAAAGCTTCGGTGTGACTTTGAAAGGCTGAAATGTTGAGTCCTTCCTCACAGTGAGGAGCATCTCGATCCCATGAAAGATCACACCATATCAGAGGCTCTGTCCCTGGTATGGAGGCCTCTGCATTCAGGATCTTGGCAAAACAGAGTTGGTGCAGTCACAGAATTAGATAAGCATGTTCTTTAGGGATGACAAATGATCATTTCAGTTTGGACAAGTTGAGGAGTAGGAAATACTGTAATTTTTTTTTGGAAGAATGTTGGGGCTTTGACAGTGAAGCTTGGACTAGCATCCAAGGAACTGCTATCTTGTCTGCTTTCATATTGGCATTTGTATTTGCAGGCTAAGCCACTGGTTGTCAATAATTATGCAGTAGCAGCAACAGAAAGGCCATTGGTTGTCCCACAGCACTCTAAGCAATGGTCTCTGCCCCACAGAGTGTTGACCTTTGGCTCGCACGTGTGGGAGGCCAGGAGGTGGTGGCATAAGGCAGGTTGGTGACTGGTAAAGGGCACCAAAGTGTCTTCATGTGTTTCTTCAGCTGACATGCAGAAACTTGTTGAGGACTTGGTAAAGAATTTTTACTTTAAACTTAAAATGAGGGAAGGGAAGAAAAGATATGAGAGTAGATACAAGTGATGAAGTTTGTGACAATCGCTGAAGGCACAGTTTACCAGTATTATGATCCAAAAGCAAATGAGTGAAAGTACTTCAGCTTTTAGTGAATTCTAGGAAGTTTGATTCTAAAAGTGAGCAAAAGGCCATCACAAAACAAAAGCTTCTTCCAACTGATTTTCTCATTCCTAACTTTCATTGAACTAATGTTAAATTACTTTTTAAAAAAAGTAATTTACTTTTTTATAGTAGACATAAAAGTGATTAGGTAGTAATAAAACGTAACAACAGTGATATATTAAAAAGCCAGTAGAAGAAAGTCAGCAAAAGCATATGTTAAAGCACTGACAACATAAGCTAGGGTCAGACTATAAGGATAATTCTGCCTCTGTAACATGTCGGGTTATAAAGATTAACTGAGAGGGAGAGAATATAGTTTACAGATGGGATCCCACGCTATTGGTTGTTGGAGGAATTCAGAATAATTTCTTGTCCCTTGTGACCACAAGATATTTTTTAGAGTCCTATTGTAGGAAGTGATGATTACTTTTAATTGATTGCCTCCTTACTCTTTCTACTAATTAATCAATAATTCAATCTTGCTGATAAATTGGGATTATCTGTCTGTTTTTCTGAACTGATATCCCCTTTATTAGGGGCCCAGTTATTCAGCATTATTGCTGTGATTAAAATGTAAGAGAGAACAGAGTGCTGAGAACAGAGTGCCCTGTTTTCAGCAGAGAACAGAGTGCTTTTAGGGGTAAAATGAAACTTAATAGATTTTTGCCATTTAATGAGCAAGATCCTTATTTGTTCATCTGTTTGGCCACAGAAGTCTGTGAGAATGCTGATCACAGCCCATACACAGAATCAACATTTCAAAAAACTATTCCTTAAAATAAAATGGGTTGTCAAGATAATAAAAGCCTGACCACAGGAATGAAAGTTGTGAAAGGCAGAAAGAGAGAAATGCATTCTATACCTATAAACAAATTATCAGCCACCTTAGACAACACTAATTTAATGGATAATTCATAAAAAAGGTCTGTATAAATTGCAAAAGGCTTTACAGGAGCACAGGTGGTATTTGTAAAGGAAATAGCTCTTGTGTTTTGTCTGTCAATAAGCCTCCTAAACAGCTGGCTTTGGGACAAGGCTGTTGCGTACCACTCTGGGAGATCTCCCAATTCCACCTGGGAGCCACACCTTCCTTGGAAGTGGAGCAACATGAACCATGCTTTGCCACATCCTCTTTGCAATTCATGATCCACTGTAAGTGCAAGGAGCTCTGACTGATGTAAGAAACATCTATAATGTTCTTCTGCCTGGCCACACTGGCAATGCTAATGTCTGGGTGGTTTCCACCTCTGTCTCTGTGTCCAGTAGTCATTGCTGCACTGCCCCAGGTAGCAGACTGCAGCAATCTGCAGAGCACAGTGCTGGAACTTACCTACCTGAACCCATACCTGGGGTGGGAATCATACCAACAACAAAGTCTGAAACAGCATCTCTCCATTCAGAGGTCTGGGAGGATGCAGAGGTGGCTGATAGCCACTTTTGCTCAAAGCCATTCTCTCATCCGAGACCTTAGGTGGGAAGCTGGATGTTTGCCTAATGTTTGGGTGAACACTGGAAGTCAGATAGTTCTGCTCAACCACTGTGGCAAGAATTAGAAAAATATTTTCAAGGAGGTAAATTCAGTTTGGGTTAATTGGCTGTGCACTGTGTATATTGGGGGTGCTCAAATGCTTGGATGCTCAGGAGTGTGAGTTGGGGGCAGATGAGTGTGTGTGATGGAGATTCCCTGCTGTAGCATTATCTTAGAAGATGTTTTAGAAAGATGCTGAAAGCTCATGCGCATATAGTAACAGCAAGCTTTTAACCTGCCAGCCCTAGATAGTAATAACAACACTGTGCCAGTTCCTTAGCAAAACACATAAACAAGGACAAATGAAATATTCCCCTGTACAGCAAAAGACAATTTAAATAGATTAGGCTCTGGCATAGCACTTAAGTTTATCAGGCATTTAGTGTTTAGGATGTACAATAGAGCCGTATGTGACTTGCCAACTATCTGGGCTTCCCCCACTGTTTCTGGTTTGGCAATGATGTGGTTTTTCACCCTGTTGCAATGCTGACTGCCAAGGAGACATGGCCAGCTCTCTGCTTCCTGTCTTCCTCTTTGTCCTGGCTTGGCCTGCACTCTGCCTGCCAAGTCACAGATGCCAAAAGCTTATACAAAAAGGTCAAACAACTAAGGCTTGAAATCACCTATGCCAACATTTGTATTTTCTTTCTATTCTGCATCCAGCTAAGTGGAAAGTAGGCAGCACACAGCTAAGACAGGAATACAGAGAAATATTTGACAGTAGGAATGTATGGATTACAGCTTTGCGAACTACTTGAAGAGGCAACGAAAACTGTGAGGAATTGTGAGTAAAGCTCAGTGCAGTGTGTAGCTCTAAATATATATAATGAAGTTTTTGGTTTTGTGGATTTATCCCTTTCCCCTCCACCACCCAATTTGTTTTTAATTACTCCTGTAATTTTACTGTATTTGGAAGTCAAGTTCCTTCGGAGTTGAATACTATTCCTACAACTTCTTTGTAGCTGGATCTGCAGCTACATTGATATCTGTGACCTTGTTTTAAAACTGAAAAGTTTTAAACATTTGTTCCCCAGACAAAATTTGTTCATCTGATTTTGGTTCAGCTTCTTTTTGACTTGTGAAGCTGAAGCCAGAAAATACATCTACCAATTCTGTTTCTTTAATGTTTCTTATTGTGGCTATGGTATTCACCTAATGCTTTAATCCCCTGGTGTTTGACTAAACATTGTAGCCATAAATGCAACATGACTGTTTGCCATGAATTGTAAAAATGCATGATTGTAAAGGAAACCTGTTCAGATGATTCAACAAAGCCCAGGTTGCAAAGTACAGCTTTGTATTTCAGTCTTCAAGAGTCTATTCACTTTGTTCATCATCTGCTCAGCCTTACACACCTTGAAAGAGAGGGTGTTTCTTTAAAGTAACAAGAAAGAAAAAAACCAATAGTGATCCTTTCAGCAACAGGCACCTTCATAAGCTTACATTGATTGGCTGTGTCTTACTCAGTTGAGCAAGAAACCTGTACAGATCCTAGTGGCTTTAGTTTATTTAATTACAATATTTTCCTGGACACTGAGAAGGTTGCAGTGTTGAGGAGTATTCCCAGGCCTTTGGTGGTGGTGGGAGGAAGGTAGAGAGTGATTGCAAAGAGAAAGTAGGGAAAAGAATTTGTTGGTGGTTGTTTTGTTCATTTATACAGGTGGTTGCAAGTTATCTTATAGTAAATCTTTAACAATTTCATATACAGTATTATTCCTAAAGTTAATTATAGACCTAGACCTTGGGTAAAAAGGCTGCCAGTGTTGTTAATGGAATAACAGTGTGCTTCCTGGAGTCAAACATTGCTTGTGGTCAACCATTTCTAGCTCCACACACACAAACCCACATACTCTGAATTCATTGCATACCAGGGAGTAATTTACTCACATGTATGCCCTCTGCTCTTAGTAATGCAACAGAAGAATCCTCTGTAAATGTGGACGGCAATTGTTACAATTACTTGTCTGTTCTGAAGGACAGAGATTGTGTGCCTCTGTCCTTTCAGCTGTGCTTCACTGGGTTGTGGTTTACACACTATTAACTGTATTTGCCCCTTAAGCAGAGAGCATTAGTGATAGCAAAGGAGTGGACTAGTCATACCGCTTTGCTTCTTTGTTGGTGAATGTTTTGGATGTTCTTTAATGTGAGAGTGGGGATAGTAATTTTCTCACATAGCTGAAAGAAACTTTGATGTAGAGGTTCCACAAAGTTTGATTTTGTGGATTATTTCAAAAGGCTTTCTGCTGAGAATGCCTGAAATTAGCATTATGATTTTAATTGCTGCTGTTTATCTTGTGACCTTAAAATTGAGAAATCTGCCCTGCAAAAGAAAGTATTATGGGAATGCTTATATATGAACAAAAACAAAATTAAGTTTTAAATGTCGTCCCCTGCAGGTCATCAACCGTTAATTTTTTAGCGGGGACTGAATACAGGTAGCCCTCTGATCCGAGGGTGTTCAGGCTGTATAAATGTTGCTCAAATTGTTCTGCACCCCCTGTAAGAGGGAGATTGTCTTTCCTAGGAGGCAAAACATTTTTTTTTTACAGATTTCAAGGCAGTAAGGAGTTTTTCATTTGGGTTAAGAATATATCTTGGCTTTCTAATGATTTAAACCATTCCAGTCTTGGTCATGAGAGTGCAAAAGATTTTGAGAGAATATATTTCAGCAGTCTGTGAGAACTCTTGAGGGTTTAACACATAGTAGAGATAGGTTCTCTCCTATTAATCTCATGGAAATATATAGTCCAGAGAATTTGTTTTGCTCTGCCCCATAACCACTGCACATCTTTTTAATGAACTTATTGCTTAATAAGTTTTGTTTCCTAACCTGATTTTTATTATGTATGTTTGGCCTAGGATAGCTTTTTTTTTTTTTATTAATGCTGCAACATACTGATTATATTGTTTGCATCTGCTGATTATAAGGGATTTATGCTAATAAATTTAGGAAGGCAACTATCATTTTGGTGCTGGCATATGCCTTTGCTCAGAGATCCTCATGTGATTGACTGTAATCTATGTGAACTGGTGTTAGGCTGTGGCATATTGTTTGAAATGGTTTAGCTGTGCAAAGATACCCAACTTGCTGTGACTTAGCCAACTTGTGTATGGGAAACAGTGTAAGCTTGAGAGCTCGACAGTCTTCCTGGATTCATGTTTTCTGGGCTGCCTCCTGTATACATACACATACTGCCTAACAAACTGTGGTAACCTGTAGACTAAACATTGTATAAAGCTTTAGTTTTATTCTTATTGTCATGGCAATCTGTCTTCACGTGCTGTTTCCATCTCCTGAATGCTTACATTGTGCTGTTATCAATAGCTATGCATATGGAAGTGATTTGATTGTTCATTTGATTAAAATAGAAGAAAGGGGCCATACAGTAATGCTAGTGTTTCCTGGGGGGACACGGGGCTTTAAACTTAGAGCAGACAAACTGGCTTGGTAGGAAGCATGTTTTAACTTTGTTACACAAACTTAATTTTGAACAATTGTGCATATAGGAAGGCTAATGCCAGAATCACTTTGGAAAAATTGGCCAAAAACTGTGCTGGCATATTCTTTGTTTCTGGTGATTGCTTTGCTGGTGGTACTCTCTATTGCCAGCCCTGATGTTGCCTTGCTCTGCTGTGAGCAGGTCACAGACCCCTGTTCTCCCACATGTGGACGTGCATTGGTGCCAGTGAACAGAAGAGCATTATGTGAAGAGGGTACACTGGTAGGGAAAAGTTTCAGGTAGGAGGGGGATTGGGAAAACCTTGGGGCAGGTTGATGAGGAGGCTTCTTAGTTTTGCTGCATCCTGGAACCAGTGGTAAGTTTTCTTGGTTTGTTTTCTGCAAGTGTGAGGTGTGACTAGTGGGACCTCTGCAATGCTTGCCTGTCAGTCACACCCACTGGGTGGAGAAACACAGCCCTAGGCCAAGGTGAATTTCATGAGAGAACTGGATTTTCTCATGTTCTTGCCGTTACTGATATCATAGCTCTGTCCTGAAAAGGCTCTATTGTTGTTCATGTTTCACATTTAAGTAGGCATTAAAGGGATACTGTTTGTTATTCAGACGTACAGCATCTTCTGGAAGACTGCTTGAAAGCATAAAAGTATTTTGAGGCTTGGGAGATTTGCTTGTTGTAAGTGTTCATAAGGGTAAAGATTATTGTCTAACTAGCCAATTGGTCTTATTTGCAAATTTTAGCAGTCGTGTGGAAACTGTATTACTGTGGCTGATCTCAATGAAGTCTAGTCTTGGCAGTGCACACTTTTCCAAATTCAAGTTGTTCAAGCAGCACAGAAAGATTGACTTTACACTGCTCAAATTGTTGGCAGTAGCCACAATGGAAGGAAGCTGGGATAGAAAGGGAGCAGTAAGAATGTTTTTTTTCAGAGTGCACAAGGTGTGTGTGTGTATTTGTGCATGACAGAGACAGACAGAAGGGATGAAAGTAAGGCAAAAACTGAGAAGCTTGCAGGTTTACACTAAAATATTGTCATCTCCTTGAAATCACCCACCAAAGCATCTGCTGCAATTAAAATGCATACAGCCAAACTCTGTGCTGGATGCTATGTCTCAAATTAACTCTTTCAGGTCAAGCAAGTTTCAACTATTTGTTCAGGAAAAATACACTGCAAAGCTGTCAAAGTGATTGAATACACATAAGAAGATGTTAAACTGAATCTTGAGCCTGCTATGTGGATGCACAAGATGGAAAATGATTAGCATTTTTCCCAAAGAAGGACAGTGCAAGTATTGAGTTGCTATTTTTTTGCTATAAAGTTTTTAGAAAAGTCTGAAATATTACTGAAAAGGAATGCTGTTGTGCAGGTGCTGTTCAGATTTATTCATGTTCTTTCAGTCATGCACAAGAGAGTTAATCTGTTTAACTCATTTTAGACTTTCCTCTCTACAAAGCCCGAAATATTGGTCTATAAGTAGGATAAAGTGAAGCTAAATGCATTTATAATTTCACCACACACACACAAGTACAGACACATGAATATACAAACTTATTAAAACGGAAAGGACTGTTTGGATTGAGTGTTATCTTACATCTTCAGCCAGCAGAAAGTTATTTTTTAAATAAAAAAGAATGTAATTCTTGCAGTCATAAATGTTGAATGTCTAAGGTTACTCATTTTGGCTTCATGTCTTGGATCTGATGGGTGGTGCAACCCCTTTTGCTCTCTGCCAGAAACTGAAACTTGAGTTTCTGTTGTATTTTCAGAAAACATGTAGAGAGTTTTTAACTTGCAGAAGGCCATTTTTTCATAGCTGCAGACTAAACCAGACTTTCTCAAGGGCCTGCTGTGGTGGAACAGTGATAAGAAGACAAGCCTTAGAAGCTCTGGATGGTTGAATAATGTTCAAGGCACTGTTGCTGGTGGTGGTTTTTTTTTTTTTTTTTTTTTTTTAACTTAATTAACACTCAATTTTTACTCATGCAAAGAAACAAAAGAAAGTTGTAAGCAATAAAAATAGAAGCCTTGGAATTTATATCCATGCATCTGTTTGTGGTGTTTTTAGAAAAAAAAAGTAGTATTCTTTTTCCAAGTAGATAAAACCCTTAGTACCCAAGAACATGTACCAGCCTCAGTAAATAAATTGAAATACGGAGAGCAAAAGCAGCCTCTCCTGTATACTGAACCAGCAAGCGTGTTTTAAAATCTTCATTGCAGAACTGCAGCTGGTACTGTATCTGTGTCAGGGAATTTCACCTATGTAGATGATTTTAATAGATTAGAAATTAGCAGAAGTGAGAGATATGCTGATGTGTAATATACAGTGAAAGTTGCCGAACTAACAGATGTGTAATATACAGTGACAATTACAGAACTAACAGATGCTCCAGTGTGATATTAGTCACAACATGAAAGAATTATGTGGTGAAATATGAAAGAATTATGAACATGATCAGATAGGATTTAATATATACTTTAAACCTTTTGACCAAATGATTGCAATGGCAGTACTATTGCTAATAGGGAGGTAGGGAATCTGTGGGACAAATATTCTTTAAAGTGGCTTTGCTTAAAATGGAAAGGCAAGTTTTAAACCAGGATACTCTTTGTTGTTGTTGGGGTGGTTTTTTGTTTGTTTTGTTTTAGTTACATGATCTAAAAAGAATTCAATGTGCAAAACATCCCTGCCCAAACCCAAATCTGGGTTAGTTAAATATTTCTTTGGGTTAGCCAGTTCTGTATTTTAAGTTTCCTGTGGCACATCGTGTATTAAGGAACTTCTAACTTACATCTGTTGTAAAAGGTCACAGTGGGCAGAAAATCAGTGAGTTGATCAGATTTTTTTCTCTTGTTTTTGATCACTGTTGCTTCAGTACTCTAGACATTATTTCTTGTCATGATTTATTTATTACCAACTTGCTTATGCTGGAAATAAACCTGGTGGCTGTAAACACACATGTAATTCCTGTCAAGTATATGAACCACCAGTATCAAAAAGCAGGGTGACTTTTCTCAGCCAGTTCTTGTACATTACCTGCTTAGTGACTTAGTACCCACTGATGGATTTAATCTTTCAGCACTGTTAGTTCATTTTAATAGTATGTGTGTGGGAATCTGGACATGCAAAGTGGTGCATATTTTATATCTGAATTTTTAGGTTATATCAGATGGAATGAAATCCACTTTGTAAAGAATACAGTAACATAAACTAAAAATTTTGTGTGTATACTGCCTTTTGAAGCATTGCTTTCATAAGCACGATCTATGTTAAAAGCATATGTTACTTAAGGATACACATAACTGTGTCATTCCTTATGCCTCATATCTGTTAGATGTAAATTAATATCCCAGTTTTTAAAAATCGCATATAGTATCAACTGGCAATCTCAAGAAATACTCAGAAGTGCATGGGCAGAAGTTGAAAAAAAAACAAAACCAAACATCATTTTTTGTGGGTCTTGGTGTATGCCAGATTCTTTATGCTAAAAGTCATGTTTTACCACCAGTCATAAAGTTGCAATTAATTGAAATGAAAACATAGTTGCGGTAGCATTGTGGATAATAGATCAAAACTAGGATATTCTTCGGTAAATGTTATAGTATTTAGAAAAACTACAGTGATGCTTAAGTTGTGAAATCATTAAGCTTTTTCCCTCCTATTTCAGAGAAAATATTAATTTTGTTTTGGGCTACTAGACACAGTTGCGCTTGATGGCAGAGGTGTTCCTCATGCTGCCCTTAGATGCCTTGAAGAAATTCTAAACACTGCAGTGTTCTAGTCTGATTTTGAAATTTCCATGACATATAAACGCTCAACATTTTAGTTTAATTGCCGTTAATTTGCCTCAATTAGTGTATAGTGTGGTGGCATACTTAGCATTTTAGCAGATCTCTGTCTGCAGACTTATAGAGAGGCCTCATGAGCCTCTACTAATAGTTGTAAACTACTTTGTGGGTTCTGTGTCAGGTGATTCTTTAGACTTACAGAGTAGCATGAGAGTGTAGCTTTCTGAAAGACTGAAGAATCTGGCTTTTCTTACTGTATATTTTAGTAGAGAACGCAGTACACTTTGAAGAAAAAAAATGCAGTTCTACCCTACAGTATTTGTTGAACTATGCTTTTTTTTTTGTACTTTTAAACTGTAATCTATCATGAAGTGCCTCATCCAAAGATCGCTGGATCAACTTTCCATTGATTTTAACAGCCTTTGGCTGAGACCCATGTTGGACAAAACTGATTTTTTTTTTTTGCGGTCATGTCATCATTATCACAGGCCTAAAATACTGCCTTGTGTAGTAGAAATGTGTATTTTATCTCCTTGAAATATTTTTGCTTTACTGCCTTAGAATACAACAGAAAATGAAATCCTGACTGCATGGGTAAAATTCATGTTGAATTCCATGAAACCAGGATCTGCGCAGAAGTTATTAGTAACACTCATTTGCATGAAAGTGGGCATCAACCTTTGTCTTTCAACAAGCTAGTCAATGAAGTGGCCAGTTTATTAGTTGGCTGAAGGTATACTCAAGGAAATTCCTATTCCTTACATGCAAATATGAACGTTTTCTCTAAACACTCAAATAAGTCTTTCACTATGTTTTACTTTTTGCTTTTCATTTTCTGAAGAATCTGTAATAAAAGCCTTTTATGCTACATACCTTAATGTAAAAGGGTGTTTGGTCTCCAAAAACAACTTCTGAATGTTTCTGACTACAGCTAGTATCCACAGTATCTTCCAGATGGATAAAATTAAGTGTTCATATCTCATCCTTTCCTACTGAATCCAGAAGTTTTGGAAAGAAACTTCATTGTTTCACATTCATCCACATGTGGCAAGATACCTGTGTAAGTCGCTGGAGAAAGTTGTTCAGTTTTCAAAATGAAAAGCATATGGCCTTTATAAATTGTATAAGAAATATTTTGGATAACTAAGTGTTGTGATTTATTTTATATAAACAAATAAGGGAATTTAAATTAAAAGATAGCTGTGTGCATGGGACATGAAGCTGAAAAGCTGACTATGCTTATTGCTATTTTGGTTCTGGTAAGTGCTTCTAGGTCCTTGAATTTCTTTCAACTATATAAAAACTGGATTTACTCCAGAACTCCACTTCTTAACTAGGACAGTTTAAAAACTAAAGAAGGACTGAGTCAGTTAATTAATTTAAATGAGATTACAAATCAGAAACACATTACGTAATGTTGATTTAATTACCATTTTTTATTTACCTAATTAAAACACTCTTAAGAACAGTTCACAGTCTTGACAATGGCTGGTTGGGTGACTTGGCAGCTGCAGATGAGAGTGCTGATGAAAGGGGAGGTGAAGCGGAGCCCATTGTGACCTGTGCTGCCCCAAACCATCATGTGCTCTCCCTGCCAGCCCATGTGGCAGGCACTGCAGTGGCATGGCCTTGGCCAGCCAGGGTGTGGTGATGCTTTCCAGCCACAGACCCTGCTGTGGGGCTGAAAAGTGTGCTCCATGGGATGGATGGGCTTTCGGCTGAAAGGTGTGAGTTTGCCCTGCCGTGCCAGCCACAGGCGAGCTTGTCTGTTGTGGAAGGGAACACGGAGAGTGGTGAAAGGGATGAGTAGCTCTTGCTGTCCCCATTCCAGAGCAAAGAGGTTCAAACCAAAATGAAAACAGAGCCCAGCTTCTGCCTGCTGGGCTGTCTGTCTCTCAGAGACACCAAGGCTTTCCTGAAATGGCAGGTCTGCTTAGGCTACAAGCTATCTGACTGAGCTATGGGCAGCACAGATCAATATCCTAGCTTTCTGGCATCAGCAACTCTGTTACTTGGTTTTTCAGGCAGGCATACGCTTTCATTGCAGAAACTTTTCCTAGTAGCCAGTCTAAACCTGGCCCGGCACAACCTCAGGTTCAAGTGTTTCTTCTCATCCTCTCTTGTTACTTGGGAGAAGAGACCAACTCCCACTTCACTGTAGCCTCCTTTCAGGTAGTTGTAGCAAGCGATAAGGTCCCCTCTGAGCCTTCTCTAGACTAAACAACCCCAGTTTCCTCAGTTGTTCCTCACAGGACTTGTTCTTTAGCAAAGAAAGTGATAGGTTTGGGTATTTCATTTTATGAAGTCAGCCAAAATTTTCAGGGAAAGTATTTCCGTTAAATGTAGTGATGTGTGAAAATGTGGAAAATAAATACCCCTACTTCAAGTTAACATAGGGTGAAAACAAGAATCACACCAATTCCATTTCATGTTTATACCATCACTTCAATGAATACTTAATAAACCACTTTCAGCTCATTTACCTTGAAAACAAACTGCCGTATCACTGGAGTTATGGTGAACACTGGTCATAAAATTGTATATTAATTCAGGGTCATCAGCTATAGAAAGGGTAGACAGTGAAAGGCATTCTTTTGCAAAATGAAATCATTAAACTTAATTTGGTAAATTTATCAATCCAGTCGGTTGTTTTGTCAGGGTAAAATAATGTAAGTAGTAGAAGGTAAGTGTATTAAAATTAGAAAAATTATAATTAATGGCGATGATTTAACATACACAGATGAAATTATTTATTTGTTCTATGGGCTTTTGCTGATCATGTTATTTACTTTGTAAGACAGGGAGATATCTTGTTTTTTTGTTGCCATGAATGCTTTCCTGTCACGATGGTGTTCTGAAAGTCTTTGAAAGATGAAGAGTTGATTTGCAAAGTCTTTTCCACATGGGGACAGCCCAGCAGTGGAGCTGGGGACCAGGGAGGTTGGGCCATCTCCATCCTTGTAGGGTTTCATGCCCTGACTTCGTAAGGTCCTGAGCAGCTGAATGTGATTCCACACCTGAGCTTTCCCTCAGAAGGGGTTGGGACTGGAAATGCAGCTCCTCACCAGACCAGCCCCAGTCCTGGAATCCTGTGATTTTCAGGGGTACAGCCATTTGACTCAGGTTTGTGGTGTCAGATCATGTAATCCTAATGGATGGCAGTCTGGGAGGTAGTTGTGATTCTTGTTTTCATGGTAGTGACTCTGTCAGTTGTCAAGTCAGATGCTGTATAGGTATGTGAGGGCTTGAATAGCAGCAAACTGATATGCGGTACCACATGTCTCTGGTCTTTTATCCTTCCGCGTACCCAAATCATGGACTATCAAAGAACAAGAGTGTATTTACATGCTAGTGAATGATTAAATTAGTGTCTGTCAGCTGAGATTAACTGAGTGCAAAGGCTGTTGCATAGTTTGTAGCAAATGAAAAGTGAAATGTGTTCATTGAAACCACGGAGGAAGTTTATTTGGTTGGTAAAAAACCTGTGGAGAATCTGTTTATTTCTAAGACATGGCTTAAGAAAGTACATTTTTTTTTTTAGATTTTGCCTCTATTTATTTTCAAGGCCTTTAACATTAAGCTAATGCAGAGAGCCTTAAGATCAAAATCCTTTTAGAGTGTGGGGCATAAAGGAGGTATAGCATAACTTACTTTTTAAAAACAGTATCCTCTTTTATGAGCTGAAAAATGACTACAGAGGTGAGCAATACTAAAAGTCCCTCAGTAAGCTAGTGAATAGCAGTGCAACTTTCTTGGCTTTTTGGGGTGTGTTTTCTTCCTGCTCCTGCTTGTCAAAGCCAATGTGGTGCCAAGAGAGCATCTTGACATTCACTGGATGGCAAACAATTGTCTTTTTTCCCTCTTCTCTGCCTTATGAAGCCAAGAGTGATGTACCATGACAGCACCTTTCTTCTAGTGTACAGCAGGGGAAATGCATGTGTTTTTTCTTACCAGCAGCAGGCCACAGCAGTCAGTTTTACTTAACTGGCTGCAGTGAGGACTGACTGAACTCAGATATTCACTGAGATTGATCCCAGAAATGAAAATATGGGAAACAATTCAATATAAAATATACCAGCTTTCTTACTCATCCTTTTATACCATCTTCTAAAAAAAAAGAGTGATTTGAGATGAAGAATTTGAAAATACTGTTGGGATCCATGTTGAATAATAATAAATTACACATAAACTGTACCAGGGTTATATGAGTATCTACCAGATAAGAGTAGAGGCTGTTGATCCATCGGACGATAACTTGTCAAGCCACTGACTGTTGGAGCAGTCAGCACCAAAAAGAGCAGAGCAGAAGATATGCACAATGTAGCTGTGAGGTGTACATGAAAGCCATTCTGTGGAAGTGGTATGTGCAGGTGAGCTTTTGCTCTGTAGCAAATAAGTACTTCTCAGATCTGTGTGGAAGAATTTTTTCAAGAAAAACACATTGACAGTAAAATTTGGGAGACAGGTTTCTGAAAGGGACTTACATTTGAGAGCTAAATAAATGACATTGTTGAAAATTTAGTTTTTATATCACATTTACATTATGGGGTTGTATTTACTACAGAGCTAAAGTTCACCTGTATGGCTTTGCTTACAACTTCCAGCTTAGGAAGTGTACATACACTTTTTAAATGTGCACAGAATTATTTGGTGCGAATATTGAATGCAAAGCCAGCTAGACAGACAATGAGTCTGGCTTATGTCTTTCTTCACCACACTGGAAGAAAAGCCTGCAATTTTTAAACTCAGACTCATGTTGTTGAATAATGATCTTGTTAAATAATGATCTTGAGAACAAAGAAAGATTTAAAGTGTCTTAGCATGTCTTTTGGTTCCTTAGTTTCTGTGGCTTTCCAAAAATGTGTCTTACTCTCTCTTTAGAAGAACATTGCTCCAATGTCTCTTTTAATCCAATGTTCTGCTTATAAATTAATTCATATAATTTATTCCTATAATTATCATGGTTCTCTTGCACTTTGCAAGGCTATTTGCATCCAGTCAAATCAGGAGAGTCGTTTGTGATTACTGACACTGATAAGAGAATCGCATAGTCACAGGCCATTCATTCTCAGGTTTGTGTCTTTCATCCTGAGAATGAGATGCTACTCTGTGCTTTAAGTGCAGATTTACACAGGTTGATAATTCTTGTGCAGAATATGGTTTTTTTTTTTTTGCTTTCTTAACTGCTTTAAGTGAAGAGTTAGGTAAATTGCTTCTCATATTCAGCTTTCAATGATTCTTTGCTTTCTCAAGATCATTGAGAACCTGATGAATATATAGTAGCATCTACTGCTTAAAACACTTTGTGAGAATGTGTCTGTAAAAATTGTGATTGATGTAGTAAACATAAAGCTAAGTCTGACTTTCACATTATAATAATTAGTGAGCTGCTTATTTCTATAACTGGACATATCTTTACTGAGTTTCTTACTATGATATGAAAAATAATTATTTTAAAGCACTATCCATCTTTAAATCCTGTATTCAGAAAGTGACCACAGTGAAAATGAGAAAGTAGTAGTAAAGGCAAATTGCTGCACAAAAGCTGAAAAATATTCTTCACTTCGTGAATCTTTTTAGTAAAATTTAACACAAGAAAATATCAAAGGCCTCAATAATCCCGATTCAGATTTCTGTTTTCCCCAAACTAAACTGTCCAAGTTTTGTTGGGTGCATCTGCTACCAATTTGACTTCATTTAGCCACATGTCCTCAGTAGTTTTACACTAGGACAATTGCTGTCTAAAATCAATCCTCTCTGATAATCTTAATTTCAATAATGATATGTGTAGTTTGCAGAAGCAGAGAATGCCTATTTGAACAATATTGAAGTTCACCCCCTACAGGGTGAACCTTCCCTTGCAGATCAGGAAGGACATCCAGATGAAGGTCTGTATACAGCATTGTATTTTTTAGCATTTCTTATAGCTGATAGAATTTTCAAATTAATGTGATTTGATTTTTTAAAGGGATGTGTTATGTCTTACCATGAAAAGAAACAAGCATGCTGAATGGCTACATACTGTGCCATACAGTGGGACTCTTGTTTCAAGAGTACCAAGGGCCTAAACCATGGGATGTGCAGAATCTGACTGGGAAGCCTGCCTTTCATACCAAGAGTAGAGGAAGACAGAGGAAATTTCATGTGAAATTCACTATCCAGTGTGTATTTTGTTGTGTGAAAGAGTGATTTCATTCAGTATTGGAAAATTTAGTAGCATTTTTAATATCAGGACTGGTTTTCACATGTTCTTTGATCTTCCAGTACTCTGGTAGATCCCCTGATGCTTGTCTTCTGTCACAAATGAATTCAGTAGAACTTGAACTGTGAAATGGTTTTCCATCATAGAGAAGATATTCTGTAGAATCAAGCTTGTGTTAATTTAAATGGTTTGTGAGGATATGTGTGTCAAGCTATGCTTGCTAAGCTACATAATAGATGGTAACAGAACTTTTTGTAGCAGGTGGAGGGAATCTTTCATTCTAGGTTGAGGGCTACACTGGCTTTAAGAAGAAGTGATGAGGGTTGAAGGACAAGCATGTATTGATATGTACTTTTCTCCTTTTTAATATTTTTTTCTTTAATTTAGACACTGTAAACAACAATGCATTCAAGAGCTTTGACTTCCCTCTGGGGCCCTTTTGGTAGCAGCAATTTCTGCATTGCTAAAATGCAGTCTTTTGGTGGTCGTATGTTACTAACAAGCACTGATACATTTAAAAAATGGTATTTTAAATTTAGACTATACAACTGCTCCATTTTTAGATACCTGTATACAGAATAAATGGCTGTGTTTCATTTAATTTTCTGTTCTCTTGGCATACAAGAGTGTCTGTCGTGTTTTACTTTGCTAATTACAATTTCTTGCAGTAAAGCAGATTTTTGTTATTTTGTTATATTATTGGTGTAGGAATGCAGCAAAAAGTAGATCATTTTCAAAGCAAGTGCTTTTATGAATAATGATTTATTATTTAGTGTGCTTGTTAACATCAAATTGCTTTCTCCTATTGATTTATTAAGCGCATATCATACATGTCACTCCTTGAAGGCTACAGGTTTTGAATTTTGTTAGTTTTTAGGTTACATAAACCTCATTTCACAAGGGCAATTCTTACAGACTAGGAACACAAAGTCTATATTGTATTAAAATTGACAGTCCTACCTTCAATGCAGTCCTGAATCTGTGGAAGCAATGTAACCCCTTCAGGAAAAGGAAAAGTGTGAAAGTGTGAAGAAACAGGACTTATCACTGCAAGCGCCATTAGTTGCCTGATCCAGTACATCTTTCTGGTCAATACTTCAGAAGAAACTACTTCTGCTTTGCCGATTATGCAATATTATATTTGGGGGATGGAGGGAAAAGGAATGAAAAGGTACCCTTGTAGATGTGTTTACAACTTGAGTGTTTACCTGAATGTCTCTCTTGTCCTTATTCAGTCATCTATGAGTTCCTCTTATTAGGATCATTGCATCCTTCACAATGTTTCTGCTTCTGCACAAAATGGGTTACATACAGTGTTTCTTCAATAATGCCTTCATGTAGAAAATCAGGGAAATGACCTTTAAAGAACAAAGTTAAGTATTAATCTAATACTGAAGGAGCGTATTAAAGGTTGTGAGATACTGTCAAAACAAATTAGTGAAACAATTCTTTCATTTCTTTATAGATTCTGGACAACCAGGAAGTCCAAGCCACAATGATCCTGCCAAGAATCCACCAGGTAAATATAAGTTCCAGAACATGTGCATCTAACATTGTTTGAGAACAAAGATACTACTGTTAATAGTTAAAAAGAGCATACTGGTCAGCAACCTATTTTGCACGCATAAGTACATATAATCAGGACAAGCTGTGATTACTTTAGTACTTTCAAGCTGGCAATGACTCAATTGCGGTTTCATCAACATTTGTTTAATCTAAGGAATTCTTTTTTCGCTTCATGGTTTTGACAATTTTGTAAGTAAGAATGGTCAGAGGAGTAAGGAGGCAATATCCCAAATTACTTTTATAAAAGTCTTCAAATGCTATAATTTTTATTTTACCTTGGACAAAACACAACTGATCTACCTTTAAAGTCTGAGATGTGAAGTTCTTTATTTTATACGTGCATTGTAAAATGCAAGTATGTTCATTTTTTATATTTTTCATATCAGCTTAGAGCAGTTTTTGAACATGTTGTTAATCGGTCATGCTAGTGACATTTGGAACTTCTGGGGAGAAATGTCAGTGTAAACAGTCCTTTAAATGGTTATCTAAAAATAAAAATTAAAGTGAAAATAAAAAACATGCCACACTGTTTAGACCAAAGATACTTTGTATTTCATGGAGTTGTCCTTCTAATCAATTGGGCTGTGCTTGTAAATCTTGTAAATCTTTATTGTTTCAGGAAGTGTTGTTGGGGTAAGATAAACAAGTCTGACAGCCATACTGTCACTTCTTAATGAGCAAGGCGTGACTCCTGCCATCACCGTCAATGCTGCATCTTCTGATTTAATTTCTCAGAAGTGGTTCTCTTGAAATAAGCTGCAACTAACTCAGTGTGCTCTTTTCCTAAATGCAAAATGAACCCCACTCTGACCACGAAATAATTGTGTAATGCTCGGCTAATACATAAATATTTATACCTTCTGGATCTGTCAAAAAATTAAGGGAAACAGCATGCATTGTGGCTGTACGGATTTGTACTATGCATATGATCAAAGTGTCATCATACTTTGTATCGTCAAACATCATGAGTGTTGCATGTGAATACACGAAAGTGGGAGAACCATCTTAGATCATATATTAATGTAATATATGTAATTATAATTATATATAATTATATAATTATATATAATTAATATAATATATAATATATATATATGTAATGTAAAACCAGAAACATATAGTGGAAGATGCAGATATGATTTTGGCTATAGACTTCCTTCCATGCTCTTTCGCTCCAAACCATGTGGGATGTTATGAGTAGGCTTTTATTTCTCTATTAAATTTGTGACAATTTGCACACAATGGTAAATTTACACATAAACCAAGCCTGCAAAATTTCCTTGCAGATAATCACAGTTTTGTAAAATTTAGAGCATTTAGCTATAGAGCATTTATTTTTGTTTTAGAATGTCTTTATTTGTCAGTGCAAGGAAAGCCAAATACATTACCCCTTATCATTTTAAAGGATCCTTTGTAGCCTCTGGGTTTGGGAAGCTGAAGGAATGTTTTAAAATTCTGTTTCTAAAGTACCAATTAGCATTTGGAGGATAACAGTGGAAGTACGTATTTCACTGCTGAGGATCACATTCTCGAATGAGTCCAGTCTTAATCCAAGCTATCTGAGTGAGGTGCAGTATTACCACCAGAAACAGAGCTTTCTTTTGGCAGTCTTGTGGGGCAAGACAAGATGTCCTTAGGTTTAACGAACTCCAGTGTCCCAGAAGATAGAGGGATATAAAGGGCAGAGAAATCCATTTGCTGGTTTCATCATGAAGCTTTCTACTTGAAATCTGAGCATAACACTTTCTCATGCTTTGGAGTTTCTGCTGGCAGTAGTACTCCTTTATCTGCTGCCAAGTGGGGACAGAAAATGGAAGCTGCGCTTTGCTTCCCGTGAAACCCTTCATTTAAGCAGAGACATAATTGAATGTCATCTGTGTATTTGAGGATACATGAACTTCTAGCATCATTTAGCTTTCCTGTGTAATACTGTCTTGGTATTAGAATGGCAAGGAGAAAGTGTTGAGGTTTGTGGGACTGCGGAACACAGGACTTCTAGGCTGTGCAGGAGAATGAGAGGGAGTTTTACTCCATTCAGCTTGCCTGGGAAAAGGACTGTTGTCCTGTTCTTTCTTATGAGTCTTATTATTAGAACCAGGCAGTCACTTGTGTCAGAGCCTCAGAGGATATCCACTCTGAGGTTTGTTTTCAGTCCCAGTCCAGGAGAACTTTGTCTGGCAGTGCCAGGAGGGTTTGTTCTATCCTGTTTTGGTCTCATGCCTGTATGTCAAGGAGCCAGGGCGTTGGCAAGGGATAGGTGCTCTTAGCTTTTTTATGCCACTACCTTCTCAAAGACATTGCCAAGGAAGAGGGCTTTGGAAACAGAGTTGGCAAAGTTGCTGGTGTTAAAAGTGGGTTTTTCTAGGCTTGGCTAGACTGTTGCATTCTTTAGGGTGTCTGGTAATTTGCTGTCTTACCCATGGAGAGAGGATAATGTTACTTGCCAAACAAAAGAACATCAAGAGTACTTGCTGGAATTCTTTACAATATGTTCCTAAAAATACACTGAATACTTTGATAGCATAATACAGTACTAAGATGGTGCAGCTTGTGGTGAAAGCGGTACGTAGTTTTTGTATCAAGATCCAGGGATATCCTCCTCTAAGTTTTATTTTTCAATATCTTTCATCTGGTCTATTTCTAAAGAATGAAACTTGCTTCTCTGAGAGCTGGGTTGTAAAAGTAACTTCTCTGCAGGGGATAGCTATGTAAATTCCAGACAGATAGATGAGCTGAGCTGCACTGAACTGAACTGAACTTACACAGGTTTGAACGCTGCTGTTGTCCGCATCACTCCTTAAGTTCCTGGAATCTAAATGTTTATGTTATGCTAGCATGGTGTTATTTATTAAAAGTTTACATGGTTTCAAAGAGAGAATGGATCCGTTTGTGGATCCATTGAGGGTGACTAAACAGACAGAGGCTCACCGGCATGGTAAGTTCTAAAAATGAAAATACTTGCAGCCTTGCACACTATCAGTCAGAAAACCCAACCAACAAACACTTCTGGCCTGCTATGCTTCTTACTATTCTGCTGGGCATCTGCTCAGGACTACTGCTGACGTCAGGGTTGTGCAGTGTGGTGGTTTCAGTATAATGTTGCATTATTCACTTCCTGCAAGTCCTGTAGGTCTTTTATGTAGCTGAAGAAAATGTAAAAAATAAGCCTATCTGAACATGTGTGTCTTGAAATACCTGCAAAGGTGTGGGAGGATATGTACTGAAGAGAGAATGAGTGATCCTTCAGTAAGTTCATCAGTTAGGCATAAGAAAATTATGAGGGTGAGTAGAAAAACATCTAGAACTACTAGTATGCTAACGATACTGACACCAGCCATAACAATTTGTTCTCCAGTGACACAGCCATTACAAGCCAGTTCTTCTAGTAGAGAATTATCTAGGTTTTGTTCTGCTTTCCCCCCCCCCCCCCCCCCCCCCCCCTTATTTACTGCCTTCTGGCCACAACTGTTTGATATTAATAAAGTTAGTTGCTGTCTGCTGTTGGTGTGAGGTTGCTGCTTGGCAAACTTTATTGATTTATGTTAACAATATAAATTAACAGCATTAACAATACTAAACAACTGTTTAACAGCAGTTTTTTAGCTGGTCAAAGGAATATTTTCATATAAATTTGTGAACTCTTTAACATCAGTCAGAGCTAAATGAGGAATGAAGATGACTCTGTTTTGAGCCTTTGTGCTGGCGAATATTCCATTATTTCTGTGGGGTGACACACTTTTAGACAGAGAGGCTGAGAAACTATCTCTTCACCTTTCATTCCTTCTCACTGTTTTCTTTCTTCTTCCCCCCACAGAAACCTGTGATTTGTTGTCAGGGAATCCATCTAGTGAGAAAATCCTTAATCTAAATGAGGCATAGGTGCGTGAATCCCCATTCCCAGGCGCACTGCTCTGGAATTGGTTCTACTCCTCTGTTTTGATCAGAAATTTTATTCTGGGAACCATTTCCAAAGAAGGCTTGAATGAAATCACCATCTATTAATTTTTATTTTTTTTTCCTAATTAAATAAGGTGTTGCCAAGAAGCTTGCAACCAGCCTCACCTGTCTCTAAATATGCAAATCCTTCTTGCAGCTGTAGAGCCCCAAAGGCTTTTTTGTGCTTTCATGTGGGCTAGCAGCCATAAGGAGAACATTCTTTTTGGATCAAACTCTAAGTAATGTGCAATAAATTTGCCTGTATATGACTGATTTAGATAGAAATATTTCAGTTTGCAGAATGTATAGTTTCAGAAATAATCTCTGAAAAGTAATGTGTTTGCAACCTTTGCTCTCTTTTGGAAATGCAATAAGCAAATGACTAAGTTTTGAATGACTCAGAACACAGATGGTTTCATTATTTTACTGTATTGCCAGTTATCCTCTTGTGGATCGGGAATTAGCCCCCTAATTAATAGGAATTGAAGAGATATTTCCTGTCCTTGTCATCGTAAGTGGCTTTTCTTGTGGAAGCAATGATGCCATACCAGCAGTTTGGGAATTCAGACAGAATTGTCTTTGAACAATCATATATTCACATCGCCTTTTCAGCATGGGAGTGGGTATTCTGAAATGCTTGCTGTTTCCTGTATGCCTGCGGCCATGTCATCTCAGATAGTTATCTTCAAATAAAACAGGGTTGGGTTTGGTCAGGGCTTGATTTTCTGTGGAGTTCTCCCTTTCCCAAATGCTCTATGAATTAGTAATGCCAGTGATTGAGAGGTGATGCTCTTCCTTGTCAGCCTCTCAGCCCTGAGCCAGGTGGGGCATTCTGAGGGCAGTGTGCAGCTGTGCTATCTCAACAATCAGAAGCCTGTACAGATCATACAGCCTCTTTTTCCAAGAGGAAGAGTTTTTGGCCTTGTGTACTGGTTTGAATTCTGGTGTAGGTAATTGCTACTGTCTACTGGCTTAGCATTACCTCTGAATTTGCATTGGCTATCCTTCTATATGAATTTACAGTATAAATAAATTATTCTGTGATTACTTCTAATGTCATGTTTTCTTCTGATACCATTGTGTTCAATGGTGAGTGCATTTTTTTTTTCTTCAAAACATGCACAAAAATTTACTAAAACCGCTTATATTACCAGTTAGAATTCTAGAAATCTACTTTGGCATCAGAAAATTCCTCTTTGGTACCTGCTAGTCCTATAGCAGCTTAAAAATATAGAGCTTCCCCAGCCTATTTTTAAATCTTGGCTGTAGTTTGTATATAACCCAAGACCCTCTGAAGTAAAAGGCAGTAAGCATGCATGTTTATTTTTTGTTTCTTGCTACATTTTGCGTATCTGACTATTTGGATTCCTGTATGTGTATTCCACAGTCTATTAAACCAGGTGTTTACTTCTATAAATTGCTCCAGCATTGAAGGATATTATAGTTCTGGTTATTACTTTGAGTTTATTGAAAATCTCTTTTGTTTTTGAAAATGGCACAGACAGCTTCTTAGTTCCTTAAAAACTTCAGTGGAGCCAGGTGATCTTTTTGCAGCATATTTTTTTTGTGTCCCAGTTACAACAAGATTGCAACTTACAAGAAAAAAAACAACAAACAAACTGGGTATGCAAGAAGGCCAGAGACAATTGTGCAGCAACCAAACTAGCTTCATTCTCTGGACAGACCTTTGTTTAACTGTTTTAAATGACATCACTGGTGAAATCTTCTTTGTCATTGCTTGGCTCATCTTATCCACCTTTAACTGCCTATAATAATTCTGGTTTAGTGGGAACCTGTTTCTGGTAGTCTTTGTAAGATAGTGGCTTCAAAATGCATACAGTAAGAAAACAAACTGGAAGTATGATAACTGTATGTATGGCAGTATGAGACTAAGTTCTCAGTACTGGTTCTGACTGTGAATAGTAGCTGTATGCCACTAGGATTCCTGCTGATATTAAAGAGCTTCCTGTAGAAGTCAAGTATTGCAGAGAACAGCAAGAGCTGATCCTTAAAAAGTCAGTTTTGAAAGACTCAAACAAAAGGACCTATACAGTGAAATGATTTAGTCTTTAACTGTAGCAGTTTCAGAAGTCAAACCAACCTGTGGGAGCACCAAGAACATTAAGTTGCATAACTAGCTCACTGCTAGTATCTTGTACGAAAGCTTCCAGCCTCTCTTCTCACAGTAGCTTAGACAGATGCTGAACCTGTCTTACTTGCAAAAGTAAGTAGACTTAATATCCAAAAATACATTAATGCAAATTGTTTCCTGCACTAATTGGATCCTTACTGCTGTTTGCAAGTTGCTCAAAATCGAGGCTATATCAGTGAAAAAAGTAGATGTTTAATGATGCCAGGAAGCAATTTTATGTTTTGGCACTAGTCAATATGCAACAGAATGTAAACAGACGTTCTATTCATAAAAATACAATGAAATCAGAAGACATAAAAAGCCTGGTTAAAGATTTGTCAAGCCAGACGTCACTAGTAAGCTTTTAAGTAATGTGAGAACAAGCCCTTTATGGTACATGCTAGTGCAAACTGAAAATATTTTTCATTAGGTTCAAACAACTTTCCCTCCCCCCTCCATTTTAAGTCCTAGCATGATTAAAAGCCTGTACTTGAAGCACTTGAAGTTATAGCATAGAACAGAATGGAAAATATGTAGAAGGACTCAAACAGAATAACTTCTGCTGCAGTTGAAGGCATTACTGAAAGTTTCTCCTGTTACTGACTGTATGAGGGGAAGCTTGATCGGAATTGCTGTTAGGCTTAACCTGTTTGCCTTTAATCCTTGATGACACTGGTCTGGTCATTGTAATGTTGTTTGGAAAATGTATTTTTTTTAGAACTGAGTCTGTATAAATGTTAGGACAGAAGGCAGATTTTTATGCTGATCCTGTACAAAACCTAAAAGGAAATATAGAAAAAAGGCCCACTCTTATTTATGGTTTTGGAAGTTACTGACTGTTCATATAGAACTGCACTATAGTGTTTCTGGTAGGAGTGATCTTTTGTTTTAGAACTCAGACTTTTAAGTGTAATGACAATTAGTGAAGTGTATTTCAGGGAGTGTCATAAGATGGTTTTAGAACACGGCGGTACTCAGTGTTTGCATTGGACGGTTTGAACAATAAAGACAGAAAAGTGTTATCATGACCATCAAAAGATGTAGTAAATCCCCTATAAGGAATACAACAATAGACTGTTATCAAGTGCTTTAGTTTCTGTACTGAACAGATCAGAATCACACACTAAGAATGCTAATTTAAGGCTGTTTAACATATAAATGCAGGCAGTGCATTAGGGAATACTTCATAAAAAGTAAGAGCTGCACTGTATGGAATATCACCACATATTTTTTTCTTGCATGCAATGTGATAATGTGAATATGAATTTAACTCTTACTCAGTAGGGAGATCAGCTTCTCAATGTAAAAGCCAGTTTCTCACACCATAAAGTCAGAATGTCCTATATTGTTGTCCTGCTGTATACTGTCTTGCTGTTTGTATTATATCATTTGTAGAGTGCATATTTCTGCAACAAATTACAGTGGTTTAATGGCACAGAACATTTTCTTATTGCACAGCTGGGAGCCAAGAACAGTTCTGTAACACCCTCATGATGGATTTTCTTCCTAACCAGTTGAGGTTCACTGGTGCTGGAACTGAACATACAGTGTTTATTTTTCTGCACTCAGAAGCACCACTGGAATCCACCTTCCCTGTTAGGACCATCCAAGGCAGGGTGAAACCTGGGTGAAGGACAGTGATCCATCAGTCAACAATGCATCCTTTTGTGAGGGACTGATGAGTATTGGTACCACTCAAGGCAGATTTTTTTCCCTGCTTCCATTTCATTATTACAAGAAGACAAATGCATTAGATCAGATTGATTTTTTTGTGTTATGTGGGTATTCTCAGTATTGCCAGTGACATAAGCCTGACAATTCATGAGAGAAGCCTGAAGATTAAACACCTGTGTCTGTTTATACATGTATACATATGTGCTCTTACATATAAAATCATATATGGGAACTTTCATTGAATATGAGCCTTGGGACTTTTTCTCATTGTAATTACAGCTTGACCAATCTGCACTTGGTTTTATCTCTGAAGTTAGCCTGACTTGAATGAAGGAAGTTGTGCTTCAAAGTAGTGGTATTTGGATAATCAGCCGAGAAGTTCAGTCTTGTCTCATTACCAGCTCCGGAGCTGGCTGCATGTTTGTACACTGGCTTCAAGCCACACATTGCTTGCAGGCCAACTAAAATCAAGAAACCAAATTTTTCTTGGGAAATGTTCCTTCGTGTACTACTGCATATTTCTCCTGCTGGAGGAAATAGGCAGAGAAGGGAAAGATTGTTGGTGTCAGAGAAATTATTAGTGTTCATCCAGTTTGCCCATTCTTAGGCTAAAAAATGAAAACTGGGAAAGAAGGGAAAAGAAGTATTAACTCTTCACCATTTTTTCATGGTTTGGATATGCCAAATTATGTTAAATAAAGAAGTAAATATTTGAGAAGCCATGTCATATTTTCATCCACACAAATACATGGAGAAAAGGTGCAAGAAAAAGAGAAAAGCTGTTACTACTTACGAACTGCAGTAAGTTTGCAGAGATGCTGACAAAAGACAGGTTGAAGGACTATGGGAGAGGAAAAAGTAATGTACATGGAAAGAAGCTGTTGAAAATTAGATGGAGAATAATGTGAAAGGAAGTAAAGAAATAAGAGAGGGAGATCTGCAGAGCTTCTAGTGGAAATGAACACATGCAGAGATGTCCTGTGAAGTGATTTTGACTGGAAGATGAGAAGATGGTGGCATTGGTGTAACATCATTCAGGATGATTCCATGGGCCTATGATGCTCTGCATGACCTCTGCACCTGTGCCTTGGTTGGCTTTTTAGTTGGGAAAGGCTGACATTCATGTATAGTTGTAACAGATGTCAGGAAATGTGCCCAGTTCCATGCACTCACATTGTTTCAGTTTGTTAGGTGCTGTCTTTATTTATACCTGCACTGGTAAATAAGATCAGAGGTGCTGGGCAAGGTGGCTCTGTGGGCCTAGTAAAATTGTTAGTAAGCAGTGAAAACTGCTCTTTTTACCTTTGACCTCACTGACCCTGAAAAGTAAGTAGCAATTTCTCCAGCTGTACTAAGGACAGATCTCTCAAGTGAAGTGTACTGCTTTTGCAGTCACTTTTCTGATTATAATGGCAGTGTTTTCTTAAATTACTTGAAGATGAAAGCAGTAATTGCCTAAAGAAACCTAAAGACTGAACCATTCTTTTCCAAATCAGTAAATATTCCAGAAGGTGCATTTTTTGTTTGATTTTTTAGACATTTAGAGTGCTTTTACTCATTCAAGCATTTGAAACAGAAAATTACCAGTGTATTTCCAAAAGAAAAAAAAAAAGCTGCATTAATTCAGAAAAGAGACCAGAGAGAAAACAATAAGAAATTCATAGTGCAACGTCTCACATAAAACAAATAAGAAAATAATACTGTTGGAGCAGAAATGTGCACACAGTATAGATCTAAATATTTCTGTTGGTAAATTATTTGCATTCCTACCTGGAAGGACTGTGATGTCATGCAGCCCCAGACTGAGTCAGGTCAGCTTATGCAGTGATTATTGACATAAGACTTCCACAGAAACCTGGCTTTCTCAGTTCCCCTTTTATAACGTTGTCTAGTTACACTGCTAAGATAAGTCTTGATTACCAGCAGTACTCCAATTTGTGCCTGAATTTCATGGCAGTAAACGTATATCGTATACATTTATCTTAGAAAAAGCAAACAATACAAAACCAATAATAGATGGTTTCTTTAATATAGGTTTCTAGATATATAATTCAGCATTTATACAAAAAAAACCCAACCACTGAAGAGCTCAGTTGTTTTGCCAGGTTCCTACTTATGTGGGAAATAACAGTAAACTCCTCATCTGCCTCAGACATGATGATTTGGTAATGGAGGTGGTAGAGTCACTATCAGCAGGGTAAGAGTTAAGTAAAAATCTGTTTAACAGAAATGTGTGCAAAGACAGGACTGTTCTATGGTGCAATTAGTCCTGCTGATACCGTCCTTAGTTGAATACTAATGTTAACAATTGAAGATACTGATAAAAGGAACTTGATTTTAGACATTTTCTGGATGGTTAGCTAGGGCCTTAGTATATAGCCTGTTAGTTTTCATACACACATGAAAATTTTGCTTTTTCACATCTCTTCAAGATTTTTTGCTCCTCTGCCTGAATTTCAGCTCTCATTAGATCCTGTGATTACATTTCAGTGTACTTTGGGCTGTGTATTATAGTTCTGGGACTCCTGATAATGCTGTTACCTAGTGTGTAAACTTGTCGGTGGTTATTTATTAATCTTCGTATTACACTGATTATGATGTTGTGATTTTTTTCAGTGTACCTTGAGGACAGTTTTGTAAAATCTGGAGTCTTCAACGTGTCAGAACTTGTGAGGGTGTCCAGAAGTAAGTTCTCATTTTCATTTAATCATTTACAAAGCCTGCTATAATAAAGAAAAGTTGTTTGGTTTTTTTTGTCGTGGAAGTTTGTTTTACTTCCCAAGATGTGAGATTCATAGAAAATGTCTATAACGGCGCAGATTCATATCTATGACCACAGTATTACAGTTCATCTTGTGCATGTTTTTAATAAACAGAAATCTTTTGTCTTTTCAATATTTAAAGATCGAATCCATTTGTTATGTGTCCCACTGCACAGCTTAAAGGACTGGTATGTCAATAAAATTACCATACGGAATAAAACCTTCTATTTGTTCGACTTGCTGCTTTTTAAGGTTCTCTTACACATCCTTGGATTTTACCAAGTTATCTGATCATTTTTTTAGTCTGTTTTTAAATTTGTAGGTCTTAGAAAAATCACAGCATGGATATAAAGGACGACTGGCTTAATTTATAATTCAGTAGTGTTTCTTTTACTCGTAGTACTGGCTGTAATTGAGTTTTTAATTACATTTGCTTGTTTTGGCATCAGAAGTGTTATGCACATAAACATAAAAAAAAGTAAAATACAAAAAAAAAAGGTCAGGTGAAACTTCTATTGCAGAAAAAACCCCTCAGAATGAACGTAAATAACATCTATTTTGTTAACACCTAAGAATCTGCTGTAAAAAGGACATAAAGCCAGCATATATTTCATTTGACACTGCTTTCTTAACACTTCTTTTCTCCATAACAACATTATTAAAGTATTTCTCTTAAGACTTCATTAGGAAGTGAAGAAAAACCCAACCCCAAACTTAAAAATCATAGTTAGAAGTATCTGCAGTGGTGATACCAGCATTATAACAACTGAAAGATCCAGGAAAATAATCCCTTTTCTGATGAGGTGAGAAAAAAAAAAAAAGATTGGGCACAAATTTCCAAAACTGTCTGTCTAAATTTTGTACATGAATTAATTCATGCCAGGTGAGGATGCTTTAAGAATTTAATAAACATAGTGAAGCTTAAGGTGAATGTGTGATTTAATTTGCTGTGATCAGAAATTAATATTCAACAACATTAAAATTATATTAAGTCCTTCAACAAAATTGCCATCCTGCAGTGTTAGGACATACTCTATTTTGTACTTGCTGAAGATACCGCTTTTCTGATGTAGGAGTCTGAGGATGTATGAAATGCAGCTTTCTTTTAGTTGTCAGGTGATTAAATACACTTTAAAGTATCAGGACATTCAGATTAAAAAAGAATCAATATTGTAGTCATGTTATGAAATTGTACCTTCTGCAGCTATTATACACAATATACTTGTAATAATAAGCTTTAAAGCATGTGGTTTCTGTGGGATTTCTCACCATGCATTTGTTTAACCTCAAGCTGCAACAGAGGTGTACTTTAACTGTCAGGGAAAATACAAGCCTTCAGATACATTACACAACATGCAATTATTCTTTTAAGTGCCAAAGGTAGTTAAAATGCACAATGCACAGACAGCGAACAAAGGTAAATACACCACAATGTATAACATATAATTTATTTGTGAAATACCAAGGTGTACGGTACACACACTCTTGTAAGGAGGTGAAGATAACATTGAGTGTATGTGTTTGTGCGTAGAAATACACATGCAGAGCGGTACCTGTGGTACTGGGTGAAAGATAAAGGAGACAACAAAACATACTGATAGCACAGAAGACTGTTGTTAATATAGAAGAGTTAGCACTAAGGGAAAATGAGTTTATGTGTCCCCAGGTTTGTTCTTACCATTTGTTTCAGTTCTTTAATGAATATTGTTAGCTATCCTTACAAACCTTGCCTCACTGATTACAAAACTCCTTCTACAGGAGGCTGGACTTTGTGCTGATGTTTGTGTTACCTTTTTTATATTGATGATTCCAGGGTACCTATTATACAAAAAATACATTATGTCTGCATAACTGCTAAGGGATTTCTAGGACTGGGGAAGATACTTCATTTTTTTAGATATATAAACATTGATAGAACTTGTCCATACTTAGTTTCGGCAAGCGGCAGGAAATTAGATAAATGTAGTAACATCTTGATGTTTTTCCCAGTGTTAAAAATGAAAAGATGGCAAAAAAGATAGAATAATGTATTTGACTTATTATGATGATGTATTTTTCAGCACCCATAACCCAAGGAACTGGAGTGAATTTCCCAATTGGAGAGCTTCCAAGCCAGCCATATTACCATGATATGAATTCGGGTGTAAATCTGCAGAGGTCTTTGTCCTCTCCACCAAGCAGGTAAAAATTTGACATAAATACTAAAGTGAAACCAGGTTTAATAGTCTAGGAGAGACAATTCACAAATACTGTCAACAAGTAACTATTTTATGATTTTCCTCTGATTTTGTGAGTTAGGCTGCCTACGTATGTTACCATAATCTAAATACAAGTATCTATGTTTCAGATTTTGAAGCAGTGTCATTATTGCCTGTCATTGCTGTTGATACTGAAGATGATAATAACATTTGTCAGGGTTTGAAGTGCTCACAGAATCATCAGCCAAGATAACAGCTACTTGTCCTGAAACTGCTGCAGGAAGGTCGAGCAGCTGGCAGGGCTCAGTGACACAGGGCAGTTTCACACTCAAAGGCTGTCTTAGAGGGCTACCTCTTGGACCTCCATTTTGGAAGATATGTTGGACAGATACACTTTCCTATAGAAAAAGCGTTAGAACATGTACATAAAGAAAAGATGTCTTCATCCATGGGATCACCCTAGCTCATGAAGTATGTTTCTTGCCTCCCCTTACAAGGGGTATTTTCCTAGCACAGAAGGAATAATGAGGAGCATGTGAGGTAGTCACAGGCTCTTTGTTTTTTCTCAAGGATCTCCATGTGCCTGTTACAGGCAATTTGATCTGAGGAACCTCTTTCTTCCTTGCTTCAACATGCTCACTTCTCCCAGTGCTTAAAAGAGACAAAATTCCCTCCCTCAGAAGCAGTTGGTGGGCCACAGAGATGGAGAACCTGCTGTGCCTTCCTTCTGACTCCCAGATCATGTACAGTCATGCCCCTAGGGCCCCTTGGTTTCCTGAAACTGTCCGATGTACCATGAAATCATAAGCACTGTAGAACCTCACATTAACCCCATGTTTCTGCAATCCAGTGAGTCAGCAAATATCTGCCTAGTGGTATAGGGTTTAACAGGACTGCTAGGGTCTGGGGTGTTTTTCTGCTAGTGTCTGGTGCTTCTGGTGCTCATATTCCCAATTTCATTTCACTGTATTTTCAGCTTGGCATTTCACCTGCTACATTTTAGAAATGGCTGAGTTAATTCTCACAGTGTTGTCCTAACAACAATACCACCACTACCATTAAAATCTTCACACTGGTTTTCTGTGGCAGCCAGCATAACAGTTTCAGTATATATTGTTACAAAGAAGCTTCTACTCCCTCCACTGTATTGAAGTGTCCATTGATTTTATATAGGGGACTTAAAATATGGGCCTTTTTTTTTTCTTTGTTTGTTTTTGTTTTAATTAAAATAGTCGGAAATGAAAAGTCTTTGAAAAGCTTAGAATTTTGACCTGCTGAAATACATTACTGTATTTCAGTTTACACTACATTTTTTCCTTATTAACACATTCAGAAAAGTTTCTGCTTTACCTGTATCAGTCATGGTTTTCCAGTGCTTTGTTCTACTTCTGTGGTTTCTGCATAGCATTTAACACTCTCATGACACAGCCTTTCACTGGTACATTACAGGAACTGGTTTCTTATTTGTTCAGCCAAATGCTGGTAGACTTTTATGTTACCCATTCATGCCATCTTTGAAATAGTAAATTGTGGAAAATGCAAGCACATGCCTGCATTGCATATTATTAAATAACATCATCTAAGTTAATGTAAGCTTTAATATCCACTTTTTTGTGCTTTGCATGCTTGAATTACTTTCTACTTTACTTTCTATTGAAATATTTCTTGTAATCAAAGCAGTCTATATTCCATTAGTAGCTGTGTATCATATTCATTGCCAAATCTCACATTACTTCAACAGCAAAAGACCCAAAACTATCTCCATAGATGAAAATATGGAGCCAAGCCCGACAGGAGACTTTTATCCTTCTCCAAATTCACCAGCTGCGGGGAGTCGGACATGGCATGAAAGAGATCAAGGTGAGTAACATGGGACTATTTTGCCTTCAAGTATATTATTCAAATATACAATACATCACTGCATCTGCGCTTTCATTACCACAATAAAATGATGGCATTTTAGAGGAATCATTTTTCTGTCTCAAATATGTATTTTCTGGTTTCATAAATGTGGTTATAACCAGCAGTCAACAGGACATGTTATAAATAACCACATAATAATTTTTCCATCTGGTCATTGCCTTATCAATAGTTTGAAAAGATGTGTGCAAGTGAGGTACTTGATACTGTGAATACTGTGATGATCTCAGCAGGATTTTGAGTACAGTGGTTTCAGGTAAAAAGCAAAACATCTATGTGGTGGTTGGGTCAACATGAGTTTACTCAGTTCTTGTTTTTCCATGACAGAATGCTGTATGTACATTCAGTCCAGATGTTGTGACACAGAAAGGTCCAATAGGCTCTTGTCTGAAGAGCCCACATGTAGCTCTGTGGGACTACATCCACATGCTAAAGGGTGTTGTTGTCGTTTGGGTTATCAGAAGATAGGAATATGTTTGTGTGGAGAATAGAGTTACGGCTGTCAAAACAGTAAAATTAATTCTCATAACTTTCCCTCATGTAATCTTAATCTTTATAAATCTAGATGCCAGCATGGTATTTTCTCTCACTTTTGTGATGTGAGTATATGCTTAAACTCACATGTATTTGAACATGGTTGGTTAATGGATCCTGTGGCTGACGTGCTGCAGCTATTTGGAGAGCCTGGGAAATATACAGCAAAGTATGTAGAAGCGAAGCAGAGAAAAAGACATGCTGTTGCTTCCTTTACTAATCATCCAGTGTTTGCACCCCTTTTCACTGTCCACTGCTCATCATTGCTTTCAGTTCTTCAGTGACCAACTGACCTTTGGCCTTAACTCATATTTAGATTGGTTTAGTCTTTTTTTTTGTTTCTTTTGCCTGCTGATTTTTTTCTTTCATCAGTGTGAGCAAGGTAGCATGTGATGGGTATTTAACTGCCTTTTATTTTCAATTTTTTTTACAGTTGGTCTCCTTTTAATCTGCTTCAGCTTACCGTCCGTCTGTGTTCTCATCATTAGGCTATTGCCCTTACACAATGTTACTAGTCTTTCCTTCACTATTTTGTACTTTTTGTTATGGAGGCCCTGATGTTTTTTGTTTCTGTCTGTTTGCATTGACTGTTGAATTTAAAATAAAAAAACAGACTTGCCTGTGGCTTTGCGTATCCAAACTTACAAACAGCAAAATAGCAGTTCTAAAAGCCAGAATCTTCCTGCTTGTTGTGAAATATTTCACTCCATGACTGTTACCTGACACTTTATTAGGACTTTTCCTAAAAGACAGGCTTGCACCTCAATTTTTGTGCTTTTCAAGTAAGTGTTTTTTGGAGCTGTGGGATAAACAGCTCATAGTTCCTCTGTAAAGTGGTCACCACATATCCCCACTTGTGAAATGAAGTCCCTTTGTTCTACTGAGTGAACTGTAGGAGCTGCAGAACCCTGGCAGAGGGGTTTTCTTTAAGACACTATGAGGGATCTATTTTTTTCTATCCTTAAGATGTTCTTCCATTTCTGCAGAGAGACACATACACCATTGTATGGTGAAAACCATTACACTGAAGGCAGCATAAGCTTTCTGCCCCTAACCATTTATGTTTGGCTGCATTCACTTTCTAAGGTTACCCTGCTGCTGTGGAAACACTGTGAGGTAGTGGGCGCAGTGCTTGTCCATACCTGGCCTCGCTGGGAAGGGGTATTTGGCAGCTCCTGGCATATTTGTTCTGCTGAGGATTTGTTAGGTACTTATCTTCATATTAGCATGTTATCTGTGGAAAGCTTGTTTTGGATACAAAAGTCTTACCAAGAAAGGGTATTTGTGAAAACCTATGTTCTGTTTCCCTATGCCTGCAAGCACAAATATGATAGAAATAGAAATTTGGAGGTGGTTTTCTATGCCAGAGAGCTTACTGGTAGTACTTCCCTCTCAAGCATGGAGATTTGTGTGTCATTTTAGGTTAGGCACAAATGAAAAAAGAAGCCATTTGGGTTCACATTTTTGTTCACGCAGTTTTGCCAGAGGATGTTCATATAGTCCCAATAGGCACTATTTTTCCAGACAGTCTCCAAAGGTCATCAGCACCAGAAATATGAATCATTTCACATTACCCACCAATGAGAATATGCAGAGGTATCATGTTTATTGTTAAGTAAACACTCACTTTCACTCTGATGCAATTTTAACTTTTCTAGGAGAAAAAAAAATCAGAAATAAGGTCAATATTAAGATATCGCAATACTGATTTCAGTTTCATTGTTTTGAACCTGACAGAACAAGTCTCTTAACTTCTGACCTGTACTAGATCTAGTTTCTTTGTCTGCATACCTAAGTTAAACAATGTAAAACAATGATAGCTGAAACAGGTTAAGAGTTAAGAGTTAAGGTTAAGAGTTTCATAGATGTCTAGGGGGTATCTAACCATTCTGATAGAAAGATTTAGATAAAAATTAATGGGTAACACAGAATCACAGAATGGTTTGGGTTGGAAGTGTCCTTAAAAATCATTTAGATCCAACCCAACTGCAACAGGCAGGCACACCTTCCACTAGACAGATTGCTCAAAGCGCTGTCCAACCCAGCCTTGGACACTGCCAGGGGTGGGGCATCCGCAACTTCTCTGGGCAGCCTGTGCCAGTGTATCACCACCATCACAGTGAAGAACTTCTTCCTCATGTCTAATCTAAATCTTCCTTTGTTCAGTTTAAAGCCATCCTCCCCCCTGTCCTATCACTACATGCCCTTGTAAAAAGTCCTCCAGATTTCTCATCATCCCTTATTAGTCATTGGAACCTGCTCTGAGGTCTCCCTTGAGCCTTCACTTCTTCAGGCTGAAAAAGCCCAACTCTTTCAGCCTGTCTTCAGGCTCTCACAGGAGAGGTGTTCCATCCCTCTGAGCATCTTTGCGGATCTCCTCTGGACTCCCTCTAGCAGGTTCTTCTTATGTCTGGGACTCCAGAAATGAACACAATATTCTGGGTGGTGTCTCAAAAAATAGATTAAAAATATGAGAAATTAAAATTTGCAGTGGGATGATACAGGTTAGATCAAACTTTCATGGCTGTGGAAAATAAATATCGTAGTTTAGTAGGTAAGTATACATCAGGAAAGGAGTTATTTTGTATGAGTGATGCTGTTGTAATCCTCATAGCTTCTACAGCTTCTCTACTTTGCAAGCATGCATTATGAGGGGCAGGAACAGGACTACAGGAGTACTTGTAGTTTAGCCAGGATATGCATTTGTGAAACTAAGAAAAAGAAATCTAGCACTGTTCCAACAAAATCTTCTGCACACCACACTTTACTTCCAGTTTTATAACTCCAGGCTTTGTCCTTGTGCTGTTACCTACCTTCTTCCTCTTGTACCACTTCCAAAACTTGACAAAATTTACAGATGTTGTGTTTTATAGTCTATTTTAGTGGAGTTGGAAGATGTATGTAGTGAAGTTGGAAGATGTTTAAATATATAATTCTGGGCAGAAATAAATAAGCGTATCTGAAAAGCAGGAGTATTAGGTGGCATAAAGTTGGTCAAAATCAATCTATAAAGGGTTATAAGCAGTGGATTCATTATCCAGTGCTGTAGTATTGTTATGAATGTTACTGTTCTGATAGAAAAATATAATCCCCCCCTCTAATTAACCAAAATTACTATTATAAATAACTTTTTATTTGTATTTATTGAAGTCACATGATAAATCCTTATGGAAGAAAAGCCTGGAAGCTGTGATGCTGCACTGAAGGTTTACTTCATTGACTTGCAAAAGTTTGTGACTATTCTAAAAATCTATGTAACCAAAAGAGTATGTATAATAACTTCAAAAACAGATTAAAAAATACTGTGGATTTGCAGTGTTGTTTTTGAGTTTACATATATTCAACCACTGTGGGAAGATTCTGTAGTTTGTGCCATTGCTTTTGCTATGTTAAAATACTTAAACTCTATTTGCATAACCAAACTAAAACTCTATTTGCATGGAATTTTGAAGCAGGTGTGAGGTCTTCCTGCAGAGCAAATAGGAAGGTTTATAACGGCAAAGATTACTCCCAAACCTTCTTTCTACCATTAGCTTTCCAAGTAACTAATCATCCTCCAAAAATCCCAAAGCCTAAGAAAGTGGAAAGTCAGCTCTGAGACTGGTGCATTACTTAAAAATAGTGCCCTAAGATGACAATTAGCAGATCAATTTTTGTGTCTGTTGCCAGATTCTGTGGAATTTACTTGTTCTCTCTTGTACCTCAGTTTTTCCAGTTGAATGTTGTAATAACTTCAGTAATATCTGGATCACATCTTACATTTCTACCCACTGGAAATATATTTAGATTTAAAAAGTAGTTTCTGTAAATCTCTTCCAGTCTTCCTTTTTTGAGGTTGCTGTTACTGGATTCTTTACATTTTTCTCTGTTGAAAAAACCTGAGTTTCTGCAGTATTATAATAATACTTCTTGAAGCAGATGGAAGTTGCTGCATGAGTAAATTTGGTAGGTGTTTTAGAAATTTTATATGGTAAAAAAAAAGTAAAAAAATTTATATTTCCCATTTAGAAGAGGAAGCTATTAAAAATGTAATGAAACTAATGACTAGTGCAGTGAATAAAAAATAGGGAGAATCTAGTAGGCTGAGAACTGTTGGTGAACATCTTGATTTATTAACTGGTAAGTAAATCAATACTTTTTCCGTAACTTATAGGGAATCAGGAATAACAGAGGAACAGATCACATTGTGGGAACCTATGGCTTCCCTTCTAAAAGCTAGCTTGACAAAGTGCATTAGCATAATTGCATACCGTTTCAGTATTTGTCCTTGAGATTTGTTATAACACTGTGTATGTTATAAATAAATAAAATGCACGCTGGTCATGATGAAAGTGGAGAGATTCATGTGTATTTCTGTAGTAGTCAGGTGTTTGGAAATGCTGAATGTCAATATACAATGAAGTGAATTTTAATTTTACAGTTTCTTCATCATGTTCACTCTCTTACACCTCACCCACCTCTGCCAACAGTCAAGAATCAAGATGCCAGCATACCATTAAAACTGAAACAGCTGGACCGCTTTCACCTGTTGATTGGCCAGCAGCTGTTGGACCCTCCACTTCTCAGGTCCCGACCCCCTTTGTTGGATACCCCTCATCTGGACACTTGTCCCCTTTTTCTCTCTCCCCACCTACTGGACATTCCTTCCCCATTGGGATCCTTCCCAATGGCTCTTTTCTTCTTGGGCCTTCTTCTCATCAACTGTCAAAGATGGATGTTCTTATATCTGAAGTGAGGGAACTAAAAGAGGAAGTAGTTAACATGGTGCAGGAGTTGAGAACAGTAACAGATCACCTTGGCTTTTTGGTGGCCTGTGTGGGACAGAGTTCAGGAATTTTTCCAGCTCCCAGTGTTTCTTCTGAAGGTTAATGCTTTAGAAACTCATAGTCTCCATCTAACAGATGAATTCTTCTTGTAAAGTTTTACCTTGATGAATATCTGTTAAATGCGTTTCTGTGTTTTTGACTCAGTCTGAGTTCTCAAAATCTTTGTATGTCAAAGCATGTTTTAAAGCAATTTATGTTTTGTTAGTAACTTCTGTTACATCTGCCTTTGTATTTTCTAATATTTCAAAATACTCTTTAGTCAATGTGTACACATATACACATACATATATATATATACATATACCCATGCATACCTTATGGATTTTTTTGAATTTTCTGTTTCTTACTAGTATAATGTGTGCACAGTAGTCAAATGCTGCCACTTGGTAAGTTTTTGTAACTTCATATTCATACATTAAGAGGTACTTTTTATCAAGGATAACTTTTCAAAGTGCATTTCCAGAAATAATTCTTAGTCATGGCTTCTCTTAGCCTCTTGGCTACTAAAAGTGGCATCAAACAATAAAAAACAATAGCATTAGAAAAGAAAAGTTGCCTAAGAGGCTGGAAGTTGGGTTCTCTTCTTTCTGGTTGCAGAACAAGCCATTGACAATGTTCAATGCATGGGCATTGTTCCTGCTCATGAAAAATTGGCAGTTCTACCATGATAGTTAAATTTAAAATCAATAGCGAATTGGTTTACCTTTTTTTTCCATAGTGGCAATTTCACAAGAAAAACTCCTAGCACATAAAATAATTTAAAGATTGTTTTCATCAAGATTAAAATTGCTTTTTTATCATTAGAGGTGGAAAAGCACTAGGTACAGAAAAATAGGTGAAGGAGCTTTCAAATGCTTATTTAATTAAAAAGGCAGAGAAAGAGGAAAAAGTTCATGAACAGGACAGCAAAACATCTTAGTTGCTTGCACATTAAAATAGTTTACATCCTCCATTATAGGGTGAGAATGGTAAGTTCATATTCACTCAAAAAATAAAGCAACAGAAATTACTTCTGTTTTTCTGTGTTTAGAATAGCTTTAGGCCAGTTTTCAACTTGTTCATGATTATCTTCAAATACTCAGAGTAGCAGAAGAGGGAGTTTCTGCTCTGGGTAACACAGGGACCTGACTTCTTCAGCCCATGTACACTGCAGTTTCTGAATGAATGAAGAGTAATAAAATGTTTAGAAATAGACACAGAAAGACAAATACAGTAGGAGATGCAGTAAGAAGCATTCAAAAAGGTTTGGTTTTTTTTGCGTTCCTGGAAATGGCTGCTATTTGCTCAATAAAGTAACTGTAAAAAATCTCATTATACGTTCTTTGTCTTTTATTTTGAGTCATGTATTGTGGCAAGGCTTATTACTTAATGTTTTCCATGTGTGATTAGTGACTTGAATACACTAAGGGCTGGCACATGCATCTCTCATGTACATCAGTGAAAGATATAAGTGCAAATGGATATTTTTCTTGTATGCATAGCACTTATTCTGTGGTGAGCTATGTACTAGGCAACATCCTGTTACCTTGATGGTGATGCAAAATGTCTTATGATTGAAATCAATGATAAAATGCATGTCTTAATGCAAGATTTGGCTCAAGAACTATTACATGTAATTGTCCTATTCTAATGTTGCTGAATAAGAGATTTCATTAGTATAATTGAAACCAATCAGCATCTATCAGAAATTGTAAGATAAGTATAATTCTGTATGACCTGACCTATGTGGTGCAGAATATTATCAGTTCCAAAAGTATAGGTATTTAGTACATCATGCATCATAGGTACCTGTGTTGACATTTTTCCCCAGTACATCTGTGGTACATCCATGAGATGGAAAAAATAAATTTAGCCCATGTACTGTAATTTTTTTTAGGCACCTCTCCTTTCTGTCTTGATTGATAGATTCTTTGTTTCTGTGCTGTATGTATAGATACGTTTGAAAAGGTTCTTAGTTACTCTTTTTAACTGTGTTCATATGAACTGTATCAAACTTGATCAGAGTAGTATATTTCAGTGTGAGTTAATGATTTTATCTCAGTTCAAAACCATTCCCTAGATGGATCTACAATTAAATTAATATAGAACATCTATTAAACCATCCTAAACTGTTACCAGTAGAGACTATAATAGTAATAAAAAGGAGATGCCATAACCCAAATGCTTCTAAATCAACAACTTCCTTTCATTTCTTTTTCTCTCAAATGCCTCTTTTAATCTTACTGCATTAGAAACTGGAAATACTTTTCTGACTTTTGCCGTTAAGGTTGCAATATTGATTTCATTTTCTGGCCAAGGTCTTTGGATTCTCAGCATTAATGAGATGGGCATTTTTCCTTGCTGTTTGGATGACTTTCTGTAGGATAATTTAATAAATGACTGAAATGTACTTAAAGTCTATAATTAGTTTGGCTTTTAATTAGATTTTCTCAGTATCCCGTAATGCTCACAGAGCTCTACTGATATCACATCTCTTAACAATGATTCATAAGTAACGAAATGGCCCAGTCTGTTTCTGAAGTGTAAAGTTAAATAAAAAGGTAGTCAAGTACCTAAAGTACACTGTAGCTGCTTAAGGGTTATTTATAGCAGTTCAGAGTACCTGGGGCCTCATATGGGTTTTGTTAATGGCAGTATATGTTTGTTATAGTACATTCTTTGTAGCAGCAATACTGTATTTTTTGTCTCATACTTTTTATCTCTATTTCTTAAGGCAGCCTTATTACTTGGAGTGCCTGTTCTATGTTTAAAAGGTAGCTACCCCACTGAGCTCTGAGTTACTCCTAAGTACTTCCCATATGACATCTGATGGGCTGTGCAGGTGCTTAGATAAACTGATTCTCAAGTTGTGGGAAGAAGGGAGGGAGGAGAAGCTGAATAGAGGAAACCTGTCACTCTTCTTGCTGACCCCATGGGGCACTGCAGGGCTGATGCAGACATTCTCACCTCCCTCCAACAGGAACAGCCCAGCTCCCCATGGCCTCTGTGATGGCACCTGTGTCTCGGGGGTCTCCTACCTGGACAATGCTTCTGGTGTGAAGCATGTCACATGAGGAAGGTTGGCCAGCTTTATGCCAGCAGATAAGTGCATGAGAAAAAAAATATATTTTTCTCATCATAAGAAAACATGAAGGTGTGGTAACATAGTCATGCTGATTATGAGCCTTTCCTGGGTGGCTTATTGTTACTTTCTGGTGGGGAGTGACAAAGTGGGTTTGAAGGATGAGAATGAAGAGTTGCTGCCACCCACTATTCTTGCAGAATAGCATGCCATAGTTGCAGCCTAATCTTAAGGGAAATAGATGTAAATTAAATAGAAATAATCTCTTCAGTAGGCAGTTACTACATGTAATATGCCACTGTCAAAGACCTGTTATGGGATTAGGTGTGTATGTCCTGTCTTACAGTTAAATGTTTTTTGAAATTACTTTGGGATATGGATGGTTTTGATATGTACATATTTAATATTAATGGTCTAATCTGACCATCGTATCTTTCCTCTTCTTCTGTTTTATAAACTGCTTTTTGTTAAAACTGAAAAATTAAAAAAAAAGCTTTCTCAATTACCCTAACTTAAATAACCATGCATTAGAATTATACTTTTCAAAAGCTAGTGTATATAATTTTAACAGAAACTGTACTGAGTTGTATTTGCTTTCTGTTGATAAGTAGGATAATCAGTAATGCAATTAAGAAATTCTGTTGTACAGCTTTTTACAGTTAGTCACACAGAGCAACAAAAAGCATCCTAAAACTTGTTTGTACAGATTTGCTTGGATTTTACAACCCCCCACTTCATCTTCACCCCTAGTATGGTGGGAAGTATAAAGGCAGGTAAATACAATCCCTCTATGTTTTGTCAAAATCACTTTCTGTTGAGGAAAAAAAAAACCATCGAAGTCAACACCTCCCACAGAATGTAACCATTGGCAGTAACGTACAGTATTTTGGAAGTTCACATGTGGGAAAGGATGAGAAGAATGACATGTTTACTCCATCTAAAGGGTTTCTGACTCTCACATTTCAGTTTGAAAGTTCTTGCATCACTTTCTTCTCTTTTATATACTAATGGTTATGGAGCAATGCAAAATAAAATAGTGTAATTTATTAGAAAAGATTAACAGAGAATGATCAAGGAAATAATACAGTAGTGTAACAAATGTACTCTTGTTTTGCTGAATGGTAAGGTAGTAGTCTGCTCACCAGCTTGCAGTACTGAAAATGGCATTGGGAGAAATTCTAGCCTAGTTTCTGTTTAGGATCTTCACTTTTGCTAGACACAAAACCTGCTCTGCCTGATGCTGAACAGAAATTCTAGCAAGTTTTTCTCTATTCTAGGCATCAAGTATCTCAAACACCAAGCTGTTCAGGCACATCTCTCTCTCCTGTTTATTCACAAAAATATGCCACCATTTATTTTTTTTTGTGAAGAAGATAAATGAATTAAAATGTTTTGATTTTCAGGATTGCTGGTTTCCATCAAGCCCCTGTTCCAAGTCCTTAGGACAGATAGAGCAAAGCCTTTTTCTTACAAATGAGAGGTTGTTGTGCTTTAGAGCCACACAGCTGTCAATGTTCAGTGTTAGGTGCCTTATTAAGACCTACATCTGAGAAATACAGGGTGCTTACATGGATGAAGGAAATTGGACTGAACACATCTGAAAATCAGTGTGCTGGCTCTGCTTGTGCAGAGTGGCTCTGCTCGTGCAGAGTGGCTCTGCTTATTCGTCACATGCAGAGGTGTAGAACAAAACTGGTTCTTGTGAGCACAGTGGTATTTGTCACAATTCATCATCATCATCCAGCTATCCAATGTGAATTTAAAGTTTTACTTAAGTTTTCACACATGCTTCACACAAGCATACCCACCAGCTGTGTTAGAGGCAGTGGAAAGTGAGGCACAGATGGATGTGACGTATGTAGTGTATCTGCCACCAGGCTACACTAGGTGCTGTTTCTGGGAAAAGACCTGATTGTTTAAAACTGTAACTCTTACAGATTGCTGGTGGTGCTATGGCTCCATAGCTTTCCTGCTTTCACAGGGGTTATATATGCAGTAAGCTGAACCTTGTCTTATCTTGGAGGTGATGCTATACTAATGACTTGTGAATGAATTTTTACAGATTGTTGTCTACAGGAGCATACCTTGTAAAGAAAGACTTGTTAAACTAAGTAATAAAAAACATACTAATAAGAAGAGGAAAATAATAAACTGCATTAAAAGAGATTTAATATTTGTTTATGATTTCTTCTTACTCTGCTCATAAGCATGTCTCATGAGGAAGGACGAGAAGCTGCCATGTTATGGTGGTGAGCAGGAAAGTAGATCAGGTGTCCAGAAGCAGGCAGGTGAATGTTTGAACTTGCCCTGGATCACTGCTCAGTTCTAGCCAAGTTCTGCTAACAGGTGGCTTGCCGAGTGGTGTGCCAAGGTGACATTGATCCAGGGAACTGCCTGGATGACAAGCTGCTTCAGGCTGAAGAAGAGGGTCTTTGCTTTGATAAGGAAATTACCAAAACTCATGTCTCATTAGTGTTTCCTAAGGTTGTTTGGAAGTGAACAACAGTTTAATTAAAGGCTGATGTAAACACGTTTCTGCACACTTTCCCTGCAGCATTTTATCACATTAGAATTGATCAAAATTGTTGCCTTGGGCTGTCTTAAACAGCTATACATCTGGAGCACCATTTGTGCAAGCTGCTGATGAACAGGCTACATGCACTATGCTTCACAGCAGCTCTTCTGTCTTCCTATGTAGGCAGATGATCTAACTCTTTTTATTTGCATAAACCCTTTTTTCTTTGATGTGATGCTTTAAAATGTATATCATGCCACCTGTTTGGGTGCATACATACTGTATCTGCACAGTAATATGAGAATACAGATACAGGCAAGAGTAATTTAGAACAGCACTGTGAATTTAAAACAAAAATAACCTTTTTCCATATTTGAAGAAAATTGTCAGCAGGACATGACACAGTGTCTGATCAACATTGACCTTCTGATGATTTTGTCTGAGTGCTTTTGGCATCTTTCTGCTTTTCATCTGGACTTAGCATTTCTTCCAGAAGATTAAAAATAAATCACACTTAAAGCAGTTTTATTTTCATTCTCAAAGTAATAAGAATTGGAACCTCAATCCTGAAACTTTGACACAGACTTGAGAGCAAGTGGCCTGTTTTTGTGACCTCTGTCACTCATTATGTAATTATGAGTATATAACTAAGCTCTATGTAGCTACTATACTATTATTCCTGATGTGGAAAAAGTCAAATGTTTTAAAATGAGAAAAATATGTGCTTTCTATTATATAGAAACTATTAGTAAAATCATATGAGGTCTCAGTGCCCCTTTAACTCATTCTGCTTTACTTAAAGGCACTGTTTCTTCTGAGCAAAATTATAGGCAGTGAAAAAGTACATTGCATTTGTTTCCTTTTTTTCCACTTTTTGTTTTTGTAACTGGTAACTCCAAAGAAATGTAACTTGTGTAACTTCCTATTAAAGCTCTAAGCCTACTCTCTTGGTCAAGAAAGAGATGGCTGCAGCCTTTCTTCTGAACGTATACAAACAGTTATTGTTCTGTCTCCCACCGGCTGCATCTGTTATTTAGCAGTGACAGGAGCATGAATGCTTCGTTATGATGGCCATGCACACATGGGGAGAGGCACGGAGGCTGTGGGGAGACGGGGCTATCTGAATTACTTCTCAATGCGAAGTGTGTTGTTTTAACAACGAATCTGCTGGCTGTACTTCAGCCATTATTCTTTTCAGTTGCCTATGTTATGAATAACAAGACTTCTGAAAGTATTTAATTTTAGTGTGCTGCGTAATATACATTAAAGTTGCTGTTTAGGTGGGTTACAAGTATTTTATGGGAGGGATGAATTTTCTATTCCTGACTATCAGTTGCATTCACCTTGAAAGTCTTCTATATGAGAAGTAAATTGCATTTGCTTCATAATTTATGCTGTTAATTTTCTACACACTAACTACAATTCTTCCATAAAGCAGGAGCAGGAATAAATTGAGCATCTTTAAAGCAAATGTGAGGGTTATACTCACCAAAATCCTTTTCAGTAGATTATTTTCAAATTAGTGATGCCACTGGAGGGTTAATGGATAATCTGATTACATTGCACTTCATAATAGCATACTTCTTTCAAGCAACTAAAATATTTTGACTTTGAAAAACAAAACTACTTTTGCTTATTTAATGAAGTAACAGTCACCAAACAAATTAAACCCCTGTTGCATTCCAAAAATCAGAGCTGCTGATGCATGCAGACCTTCAGGAGGTAGCAGCTTTCTCTCATGAGTTCTTTTGTTGAATATGAGCTTTACATATGGAAAAGATTTCCCTTAGAGAGACTTAAGCACAGTCTTTCTAGATTGAAATAAAATGAAACTGTACATTCTCTCTTTTGTCATTGCCTATATGTGCTAGGGTCAACAAGCTATTTGGTCACTGATAAAGTTCTGTGACAACTGCTGAAGACTACAGTGCTGTAGTGGGAGGCTGTGTCCGGAAGCTGTTAGACACACTTCTCTTTTTCTTCCTTTTTTTTTTCCTTCAGCTGTAACATTGCAGTGTTTCTGCAGAAACAGAGACTGCATGCACAGAACCACAGTATAAAGACAATAGCTGGTTAATTTTGTCCCAGACTTTTATAAAACCTTACATCTGTTGTGGAGGTGTGAGAGTTTTCTTGCTCTGATGGAACTAGGGCCTTACATGAAGAAGCTAGGGCTCTCATTTCAGAAGAAAATAAAACATACTGAAATACTTGAAAACCATTCCAGAATCAATATACCATCCTATCATTGTTTATGCAAAAATCAATTTAAAACCCCAGTCTTACTATTTAAAGAAGTGTGTCTTAGCTTGCTAGAATGCATTCAACAGTACTAACCATTTGGCAGCTTTGTCTTTCCTACTTGCAGATAAATTCAAAGAAACAAAATATTGCTCTGTTTTCTTTCTGAACAATTTATTTACCAAATTTTTCTGAGAGAGCTAGAGGTAGCTCTGTCAGCATTGTTTTTGATAACAATATAAAATTGCAACATGTCAGGATAATAAAAAGCATGCACTAACCTTTGTTACATCTGCTAAATCTGAAATAGTAGTGAATTGCTGTGTTGTAAAGCAATTCCTTGCTCTTGCTTAATGTTCTGATGAATAAAAGCCTTTCTCAGCAGCCTTCTTGAAGAGGTGAACCTTGATTCTGGAAAATCAGCAGACTTATAGTGAGGACCAGAGGGGAGCAGGACAGTTGCAGGGGTATGACGGAGGGACACTGACAGAGTCTGTTTTGGGTTTGGTGCCTGTGCCTGTGCAGGGTGTGATAACGGGATGGGGCAGAGTAGGCAAGTGGTCTCTTGATTTGATTGTTCCTGCTTGAAGTATGGCTTTATGATGAAAACCCCTCTTAATGTCCATGCAGCTCAGAATGCACTGGTCCAATTTGGTCTCGGTAAGGTGCTTACATTTTGCAGGCTTGTGTTTGCCTTCCAAGATGATTGTATGTCCACTCAGAAAAGCACAATATGGTGTGCTAATATTGAAAGTGCCAAAATCACTTCAAGGGCTTCACTATGTCACGTAGTCTGTGTAGGAAAGTCAGCTGCAACATGGCCCCAGTCCAGTAAAGTACTTAAGAAATTACCTTTGCTTTAAACATGAATTTGGTCCCGTTGATTTTAAATGGAACCCACTTAGAATATTGATGGGTATCCTATAAAATATTATACTTTGAAATCATTTGGTGCAATGTCCAACAAATGTTACGTAATTAGTTTAAACATTCAGGAGTAATCCAGAACTTTTGCTTTATGCAATATCAGTAACCCTGTATGATAGGAATCATACATTTGTCCCTACTAGTATGTTATCTTCACACAATGAGCTCTGAAGAGATTTTTTTTTTTTTTTTTTTTGATGGGGAAACTAGAAGGAACGGTAGGAATACCTTACTTGAGACATGGAAAAATGTAATAAAGAAGCTGAAGTAGCCTTTATTCTTAGGGAAGTTACATAGTTTCATTATGGTTTTGGGAAGGGCAAGGGATGGGTTTGAAATAACAAAGTAATAAATACCATAAACCAGCATGCATATGGCAGTTACCCTACACACCTGAATGTAGGTGTTCCATTAAAAAAATGCAATAAAGATTATGTGGCTGTTGAAGGAGCAGATGATTTGGTGATGTTCTGGGGAGCTGAGAAGTGCCTAGGGAGGTTCTGAAGACATGCATTTCTTTACTGTTCGGCTTTTCTGGAATGAAAGGAATGAAGTTTCTGTTTTGCAGGATGAAGACCAGTTATGGGATTATTGTTCATTCTCAAGTTTGAAAGCAATAGTTTAAAATTAGTTTATTGGTCATACAGGAGCTGGTTCACCAAATAATATTTATGCAAGAACAGTGAAAAAAAATATCTTTGGTTTACAAAATGATGCATCCTGAGACAGGCTTCTAAGCTAATGTTTTTTTTCTGTTGCAGATATGTCTTCTCCTACAATGAAGAAACCTGAAAAGCCTTTGTTTAGTCCTACTTCTCCCCAGGATTCTTCACCGAGACTGAGCACTTTTCCCCAGCATCACCATCCAGGAATTCCAGGAGTTGCACACAGTGGTGAGGGTTATGGAGGAGGAAGAAATACCTCCCTATTCATTTGGTCTGTTATGCTTTCTTACAATCAGATTGCGATGCATTTTTGCAGACTTTCTTAGAGACTTAGTTCTGCTTATAATACTGATAAGAGTAGAGATGGAAGAAGTCGGAATATACTTGCAGGAATGCTCATTAAACCCAGTTCAGGTAGTCTGACTGCTGCAAGCCAGTGAGGAGGATTTAGGATTAACCAGTGAATAAAATGAGCTGTAGACTGCATGAAGAAGCTGACAGAGGAAAAATCTTCCCTGTGTTTCCTCTTTCTGCCTACATCATTTTTTATTAATGTTGCTGTGACTGTTGTATTTAAATACCAGAATAGGTAGGATTCAATACAGAAAGAGAAGTCACAACCATGCTCACTGTGTGACACAAGGGAATACAAGTGCTTCTTCTGAATGCTCTGTCTAAAGAAGCACAGTCCTGGTAAATATTTTTCAACATCTGTTTTCTGAAATTCATAGTCAATCCATAGTAAAAGTTCACTTAAAAATGTGAAGGAAACACATGAAATGTGATGGAATGCGTGTTATCATGAGGATTTATCAGGAATGACAGGAAAATTCCAGCATCACGGTCTGTTAAATTTTAGAGGTAAGAGTGATCCTGAGTTTTCAGATGAGACCGCACTCCTCAAAAGTCTCCCCTCAACAGCTCATCCCATCTTCATATAAACTGAATATAGAGGGAATCATTTCTTGATTAAAGATGGATGACTAGAGGAGTAAGACTGATTTAAAGACTTCTTTACACAGTTCCTTTGTATGGACTGTTTTCCCCTTAACATCTGCTTAGTTTGTATCATGTCAGTCTGCAATCATTCTGGTCTCTGTAAGGTGTCCACTATTAGCAGATATTCAAGCACATCAGAGATGATGGGTGAAATGGAAAGGATAGATTTCTGTTCACTTATGTTTGCTTTGCAGAGCTCCCACATGTCAGAACAGTAACTAATGTTTTATGATTAAAATGAACTGGTAGGGCTGTGATTAAAAAGAGCTGGTCACAAAAGAAGTTTCTGTAATTATTTTTGGCCCTATACTTATGAGTAGATCTTTATATTTGATTTAGTGTATCATTTTTAGATATGTGTGTTTGAGTGACAGTCATAACCTAATTTATAGATGAGATATTTACTTGCTAGGAGACCTGATTTCTACCATGTAGCCTCTTCTGTTATGTCATTAAGCAATGGTTTTGAGATTTGCAGGGTTTTGATTACTGGGTGCAGCAGTTTTGGAACATTCTTATTGTTGATTTTTCTTGGGAAAACTATGATTTGGTCCCAGCACAAAAATAGCAAGTCATTTGAAAATTAAACTGAGAAAAAAAAAAACCCAAAGGTATGAAAGGTGGTACAGAAGAGCAGTTTTGATGTGCTGGTGCCGATACAGAACAGAAACATTAGCAGTTTATTGGCAGAACCAGTAACAGTTTGGCTTGTAACTCATACAGACCTGATTTTGTACACTTCCACTAATGAAAATGAAAACACTGTTGTGTTTTCTCCATTGAGCTCCATACCTCCTTTTTAATATGTTGCCAAGTAGATGCCCTCTAGATGTATAGTGAGAGTGAAGAGCAGGTTGTTGTGCAGTGTGACAGAAGAACACTCTACTCCCAGGTGGGCAACTGGGCAACAGCAGGACATGCTGCACATATCTTTCACTGAGAAAACATTGCTGGTGGTTTAGACATTACGTATAGTCTGTAGGTAGGGAAATATGTGTTTGTAGGGGCTGGAAAGAAAGAGAACGCTAAAAAAAATATATAGGGTAGAAACTTTTTTGTTTGTCAGTGTTATTCTTATTGGATGGATTGGTTTCCCAGGCCCTGAAGTTTAATATTCATTAGCATTTTCAACAAAGGTCAGCTAATATTACCAGTATTATTGGTGAGTAGTTATTACACTGTCCCCATAAGAGGCAGAAAGAGCGCAATGAAGTGAGAAACCATTAACTGTTTCTTAGGACTTGGTGACTTTTCTCTCCTCTGTTGGAGTGCTGCGGATAAAGTATAGGTTTTACTTACTGAGTAAAATATTTTTGTTTATTTGGGCTGTAGATGGAAAAATGTGTAATTGAAATATCTTGTGTGCTGGAGAATGATTACCAAAGAAAAAATTAAAATATCTGATAGTATAACCCACAAAATTGAACAAAGACACACTTTATGAATTTTAAAAACAATAGCACTTTGCATTGCCCAGGATGATGTAAGGGAAGGACATGTAAGTTTTTCTGCAAAGATGCCATGAAGCATGAATGTGGTGAACTGATTTGTAACTGACTTTTTATTTTTCTTGCTGTAACGCAGAGGTGAAGAACTTTAGAAGAAACAAGATGTGAAGTAATTTTAATTTTATTTTATCTTCTCCAGTCATCTCAACTAGGACTCCACCTCCACCTTCACCATTGCCATTTCCAGCACAAGCTATTCTCCCTCCTGCCCCATCTAGCTACTTCTCTCATCCAACGATCAGATATCCTCCCCACCTGAATCCTCAGGATACTCTGAAGAATTATGTACCTTCGTACGACCCGTCCAGCCCGCAGACTAGCCAGGTACTGTAAAATGATATGAACCCTCCAAAAGAAATTCTATGAGGAATGTATGTCTTCCAGGGCATCTAGACCACTGTCTGACTAGTTCTTGTCTCAGAGCAAGCTGGTGTCTGGCATATGAGAAATCCAGCAGCTTCTTGTTCAGCATGGTTGAATAAAGGGCATATCCACTTGGTGTTCCTCTGTCAGAACAGTCTTGCTGTGTCAAAAATTACTTGTATTGAATGATCCAGCAGCACTAACTGGGCAAGTCCTAGTCCCTCACCCATCATGCAGGCTGGGCACCTCTGTGGCCCTGCATGGCTGTCAGAGACAAAGCTCCTACTACAGAACAGAGCAAGGAGTGCGCTGATACACACATGTGTACACATGCACATGCACGGGCATGCAGGTACATATATAGACTGACAATGAAAATAAACTCTGGCAAGGTAATGCTTGCCCTATTTTGTAGGCACCTGGCATTTCTTTGCACAGATCCAAACACCTTACTGTACAGCACAGACCCACAAAATTGTTTTTACTTGCTTTTGTAAAGAACATGCAGTAATGGGCTGCTACATCGATCCAGACTTGTGTCTGATATGGGAAATTAACATGGTTTTCATTAGCAAAGTAGCTTGTGAAGGACTGTCTGTAAAACTGCTTTCCATGATAGCATCAGCACATAGCATTAGCATGTGATTCACACTGTAGAATAAACTGCAGTTAAAACTTGGTCTGTCAATACTTGGAATATTTCCAGATGTAATCTTTGCTGCTTAGGCTGTTATTTATTTTTGATGCCTTGTCGAAAAGGCTTTTGTGGAGCCCTGTAGCTTGTGCTTTAGCATGTTTTTTGAAATGGTCAGGTTGTTGTGTTCTGAAGAATTATCTTCCTTTGGAAGGACTGCCTTATTAGGGGTAAGACATAGGGTTGCTGTGACAGTATCTTGTTTTGTGCTTTCATTTATTTTGTTTTTCACCAATGATGACTGTCCTTTCAGCATGTGTTTTGGGCAAAACAGCAATAAAACTTGAGACTGAATCAAACTTTCTATGTTGAATAACAGGTACAGCTGCTCTGGGATGTCCAGAAGGTCACTGTGGTTAGTGTCCCCTTGGGCCATTGCCCTTGTCCAGCTACATGACTATTTACCTATTAAAAAAAAAAAAAAAAGCATGTCCATAAAATCAAAATTTACTTTGAAGGGAGAAATCCCAACTGTGTGTTTTTTGTTGGTTATAATATTAATGCAAATTAAACCAAAAAGTGAAAATGGAGTATGTTAGCTTTAGAATACAAATTGCTATCTGTGCATGGATTAAAAGTCTTTCAGTCCCATATAGCATTTTTGCTGAGACTCAGCTGGGAATGTTGCATGCAGGACCTGATTTTAATTTGTGTAAAATTTCCATGAATAACAAAGTCTAATTAAGACATCCATTAAAAGTCCTTAACGGTAATTCAGTGCGGAAAATCTTAGAGTTCTGTTGGATTTTTTTTTTTTTTAAGCTGATGTCTTAATTAGGCACTATTAAGGGAAAAATTATGTAAATTAAAATCAGGCCCTTACTGTTATGCATTTCTTTAATTATTCAGTGCTTGTTTTACTTAGATTTTGATTTCTTATATATATTAAAAGAGCAGATTAGGTGATAATCTGTCTGGATTGTTCTGTGTTCTGCTTTGGATCATCACTGAAAAAATACAACATCTAATTGAAGTATCTGACTCTCTTTCAGACTGCTGACAAATGTGCAGTCTTGTGATTTTAAGATTGGGGAGCATATTCATTGAGCAGGAGAAATGCTTTCAACTGTTTGCCTATCAAGAGTCTTACTCTCTTCCCTTATCTGCGGTTGAAATATTAATCTTTAGCCCTGAAAAGATAAAATTTTACTTCACTGATTTTTTTTTCAGCAAACTGAAAACACTTCCTATTGTATTGTGGCACCATGGTGAATAACAGGCTGAACTGGCCCCAATTTACTACTTTCATCACCCTTCATAACCTTTATATTAGGGTAGTGTTTTTAATTTCATTTGATGTTTGATTTAGTTCCTGAGAAGAGGGGATGGGGTTAAAAAACATGTAGTATGGGATTCCAGGCATCTGCATCAGTAATTCTCTGCAATTTATTATAGAATCATAGAATCATAATCATCAATCACTATTATTATTGGAACCACTTTTAAATTTAACTCTTTAAAGTTCACCTCTGAGATATGCTGTATCTTAGAGGAGTTGCATACCCAGTCAAAAGATCTCTAAATAGAACAGTTGAAAGGATGGATGTACAAAAAAGAAACCAGCAAGAATAATTTTTTGCTTAGGAAAAAAGAAGCAGCTGTCTGTGAAGTTTCATTGACAAAAGGGAATTGTTCTGATACAATAGCATGCTTTGAGCCAAACCAGTATTTCTTTTCTAAATAAAAAATGAATTTTTATTCAAACAAATTTAATTATTATAAAATGCAAAACTGCATCTGTAGGAATACCACATGAAATTTAATTATACTTTCCGTACCTCAAAACATACTAATTTGGATTTCAAAAGGGGAACTATGATGATAGTTTTAATTTCAGCTTAAGAAATAGAAAGGATGTATACCCTGACAGCCTTTACCTAAAATGAACTGTTCCCCAGCATCTTTTGGTAATACACTAATTTAGATTGTTACGACAAGCAACTAAGATGCCATGTACTCCCTGCAGCAATTTTGAGATTAATTACATTACTGCTGCACTGATTATACTGAAACAGTCATGGTATTCAATAGAATACTTTAAGTAAAATTAGTTTAAAGGTATAGAGCTCCCATAGGTTTACACAGTAGGAAGCAGTGGGCAATTTTCTTGACATAATGTTAAATATTCCAAATTATGTGTGATGAACAGTCAGGAAGTTCAAACAGGCCCTTTGGCTGCAGTAAAAAATGATCCAACAATGGATGCTCCTAAACAAAAGAGAGTCGTGGTTGTCTGTTTCATGCGTCAATCTGGATAATAAATAATACTGAACAGAAGTGGACCTTGGTAGATATAGAGCTGGACTTGCCTCCACATAGTGGTCTGAAAAGGTCCCAGGGCTTTCAAAACCGCTGTACTTTCCATGATTTAGGTAATTCTGCTGAGTCCTTTTTATTACACTTGAACACTTTTCTTCTTAGTGAGGAATGTATGTGACTGGGTGTGATTGCATGTGAGTATGTACCTGTATTATAGTGTGCTGGTCTCCACAGTTTGACTGATAGCTGTTACTCATGGAATCAGAATGGTTAGAACTGGAATCAACTCTGTCTCCCCACTGCCATGGGCAGGGGCACCTTCCACTAGACCAGGATGCTCAACGCCTAGGCAGCCTGGCCTTGAACACTGCCAGGAATGGGGCAGCCACAACTTCTCTGGTAAACCTGTTCCAGTGCCTCACTACCCTCACAATGAAGAATTCTTCCTAATATTTAATGTAAATCTACCCTGTTTCAGTCTAAAGCCATTACCCCTTGTCCTGTTACTACATGCCCTTGTAAAAAGCTCCTCTCTGGATTACACTTGTTAGGTACTACAGTCCAAGCGAACCACTGTCCACACATTGACTAAAATTCCTGGAGCTCTTAAAACTTTGTTCCAATGTGAGCTATTGGCCATTTTATTTTTTTAACGGTTTTATCTTTGTCTGAAGACAGAAATATCTGAACAGCTTGAGAAGAGCTGCTTCTGGAAGCTGGTGAGGCCACTTATTCTTCTTTCGTGATTGGGGAATTCAGATTTTTATTCAATGAAAGATAAGCACACTCTTTAAGAATATGAGACAGATGCTTTGTCATTCTTCAGTACAGTAACTGCAGTCATTTGGCAACAAGGAGGGAATCTTCTGAGTCTCTTTGGGCTGGTCAAAGGGTTTCCTGTTGTTTCCTGGGAGAATACTAGCAGAATAAGCCAACACAAATGATATGTATACATGTGGTTCCTTTGGCATAGCTAGCTTCTTTATTTGTTGACATTTAATTATTTCCGCTTCTTGGGCAAGTCTTTCCTTGTAAAGTTAAGAAATTATTGGAGATTAAATATGGCAATGTGCTGGTTTTAATTGTAATTGGGAGGTAGAGAGAGAACACTGGCTTAATTCTATTTACTGACAAGACATCTGAAGTCTTAAATGCAGTTAAAAAGGATTACTTTTTATTTAGTTTACTCATTTTATTTTATTAAATGCACAGTTATAAGTCTCCAGAGTGCACAGAATATCGTTTAATCCGAAGATATCTTCTGAAAATTTATCTACAAAAAGATTTCCTTTTCCACGCTTGCATAACATGGATTTACCCTGTTGTTAAGGCAAATAAACAAGGAAAGCTGGGTGTTTCTTTGTGCTCTACCTGTTGACAAACAAATAATATTTTGTAAGCTCATAGGTAAAACTGTGATTCAGGATGCAGGGCTCTTTGCCTAGAATGTCTTATGATATCTGAACATGGGTTGCTGAAGCTCTGCAGTTTCTCTTAGTTCCAGCAGCATTACATCAAGAGGAAAATGCTTTTCCAAATGGGTAAGACTGAGAGCTTTATAGTTTAAAGTCAACACCTTGATTTCTCACAGAAAGGAGTACAGAAGTGATGTTGTCAGCCAAGGACTGGCAACAACATGTTCCTTCTGAAGCTAATTCTGCATGTAGACAGGTAGGTGCATGTCACACCACCTGAAGCTCTTGTGTGGCATCTCCCAGTGAGGTCTGTGTAAGATGGGCTGTAGCAATGAGTTACTCAGGTTGGAAGCGTATGGAAACTAATGAGATTTGTATTTATGAAAAGTGATGTGATACTATAAAAAAAATTCTCTGTTGCTACCATAGGGTTCAATAGCAAAAAGGAAATCTGCATAGCTTTGCTTCTTGTTAAAACAAATGTTTTATGAAGCTCACCAGGTTCAAACAGAGGAACTGCTGTACAGAACCTTCTACAGTCTCACTGACAGTAGTAATGCCATTCGTTTATGCTTAGCAGTCTCAAAGACACTCCGTTCTCTTACGCAGGTAGGTAATAACTTGAGGATGTGTCTTCTGCAAATTTGATGAAACTACCTCCTGTACCACTGAGCTGTCTCCAGTGGGAGACTGACATGGCCATTGTATATTCACAGGTGGTGTAGCATTAGTGTGCCCTAGGCAAAAGCTCTACTGAGGTAAAAGATTTGGTTTGCATTGTATAACAAAAAAAAAGAAAAAAGGGGCTGTGGAGGGAGGGGAGAGCTAGAAAAAAGGAAGATACTTCCAGTTTCTTTTACTTGTAGATTTTTGTAGATTTTCTGAAACATCCATCGCCTTCTGTGAGTGTAACAATGTACAGTGCCATGGACTCAATGATGAAGTTTATCAGCTATGATCTCCAGATTCATTGATATGGCTAGTAGACAACTGTTAAAACAAGGTATTTGGTGTGTGAGCAGGGGACGAAACTGCAGAACTTTATCTTTTACAGCTTCATCAACAAAATTAATTCTATCAATGATCACAAAACAACACTGCTGTATGTTTTTGCAGTGATGTTTTTCACCATGGTACCTGAACTTTACCATTACAAGGGACTGTAACTGTTTAGAAGAAATAGGTGGCAGAGTATTTCCAAGCACACTGAATCAATTTTAACTAAACTGCACTCACTGGTTGATCACCTGGCTGTAATACGGGAACCTCCTTGGGAAACAGTTCCTATTGAAAAACCTGTGTTTTGAGATGCAAATATATTATTCTTTTAGTATAGTGGTTAACTGGAATAATTAGATTCTCATTAAGCCCTGAAACTTCTTTCTGAAGCACCTAACACAGTATCCTATGTAGCTAGCTCTACCTAGAACATGCACAGGATTAAGATGATTTCTACCTTTGTTGCTTATTTTTTTGAAGATGCTTTGTATTTGAGAGCCCAAGGAAAATTTGTATTATTTTATTTAAAATTTGGAATTATAATTAAAAATATTTTGTAAAAAAAAGATACCTTGCAAATTTGAACCTGTTTAATCATTTAAGCAGCTTAATAGTTTATGTTAGCTTTTTAATATGCATGTCCAATTTCTGTTATGCTTGGATATCTCATCTGTAGATGTTAGCGTTGCCATTTCAATGTGACATCAGAAAGATTTTGTTAATACTGGATGTAGTGAGCTGAATGAAAAAACAATCTCCTAAAATGTAACTAAAGACCTAAGATGTAAATGTGCTGTTATTTGGCAAATGTACGAACAGAAGTCTGAGAGGAGGTGATTGATGACTGATTACAAGTAATATTAGTAAATAGTAAATATTAGTAAATATTAGTAAAATATTAGTATTACAAGGAATATTAGTAAAATCCCAGCAGGAAAAATGAGTACAGTGAATCCAGATTTTAAGACAGTACATATATATATATCTGTTATAATTTTGTGTTCAGACTTCAGATCTGATGATTAACTGAAAGTGTGCATAGTGCACAAAAACAGATATTAATAGTCTGACACTCTGAGTCAGGTTACGCTACAGCTGTGACAGATACAACTCATCTGTGGCTTTGAACACATGAACAGATTAATTTGTGACAATTCAAGATGGTGTGAATTAAAAAACTCAAAAATGTAATACAAATCTGAAAATCAAATTAGCTTCCAATCCAACAATAGAAAAAGTACACCTGCATAAATTGGACTAAATTTGCCAGACCTTCATTGTGTTTGCTTCTTTCCCTCTCCTACTTTCAAATGCACAGCTTGTTTATCTAACACAGCTGCCTCCATGCAATTTGCTTGAAGTTTATGCCTCAGGCATCATCTCCCTGGGAATGCATCACACAGACATATTGATGCCCTAGTTGATGGTAACAGTTGATTTTTCACCTGTAATGCATTTGTCATTAAGAATCTCTTCTGGGAAAACTGGAACTAGAACCTAAAACTTGTTTTAAATAAGGAAAAAATTAATGTGCATTGAATGATGTGCTATAAATATTTGCAATTGTAATTCAAGTGGATACTCTCCAAATGGATATGTAGTTTCCATCCTAAAATATCTTCTGATATATCTGAAAAAGTTAAAAATGAGAGCAGGCCACAGAAGTTATTTCTAGCACTCCGTTTGCAATAAGATTACAAAAATTGACAACTCCAGACGTCTATACCTGACCAGAAGTTTTCCATCTTTGCTGAAAGACAGCTAGAATTGTGGAAGAAGAATCATGTATGTAGAAGTCCTGGTAGTGATGTCCTCACCTTCAACTGAGATTAGTTAAAAATTTAAATACAGGAAACCTTTAGTATGGGGTAGAATTTAGGTTCTTAGTCATGGTGCACCAAACTCTGTCTTGTGTGTACTTATCCCTTCTTGTGTTGTGTTGTTTGCCAAACAATAATACCCAAATAGTTATTGCAATATGCAGTTTTGATGTTGCTGCAAAGTTACAAATCAACTGTTATATTACAAACGTGAAAACAGAATTAAAGTACTTGAGAAAGTACAAAAATAGATGTTAGATAATGCAAAAATAAAAGCAAAATAAATCATAAAGTGCAGTCAGAAGATACTTGAAGAAATGTGACAATATGCAATAAAATTTTTAAAAGGCCTCTAATTTTTAAAGTGTCTTGGCTTATTTTTATAGGAAATTTACTTCATGTATTTCTTAGAGATTTTCTGAATTTATGTTAGGTAAAATTTTCATTTTATTCTAATGCAGGTCAAGTCAGATTTTTGGTTGCCAAGATACCTGGTTTTAGAGGATTGCAGGCCATTAAAATAGATCCCACAAAATAAAATTCCCTAAACCACTGCTAAAATAGATCTCAAAGAAAATGGACTTGCTGTCACATACTTTATAGGTGTTTGCTGTAGTATAGAGATGTAATTTGTGTTCTTAAGGAAAGACCTCTGTAGTTACTGAGTGAGTTCCCTGCATATGACCCATTCATTGGTCATGTAAGCATGCAAGCAGATGCTCAGTAAACTTAGGCCACATTATTTTCTAGAAATTGTCACATATATATTCTGTGACGTCATTTTCATTTCAAGTACACATAATAAGGGAGCTCTAACAAACAGTGAAGTTTTAGCTAGTCTATAAAACTTAATGCAGCATGCCAGTTGGGGAAGTCATGATATTTGCAAATGTATTGTCATTCCTTTGAATCCATACTGCTTTCTTATTTTGAAGCTACTTTGACAGCTGACCTTATTCCCATTAGTAAATGCCTAGTATTAATTTCTCAGTTTATGCAGCTAGGAACATAAGTAAAAAAGTGGTAAATACCATTCAGTTTCTGTATTTGCAAGATCTTGGGGAATTCTGTGTCTCTCCTTTCCTCAGCCCTGCTCCCACCTAGTGAAACATAGTGTTTAGGGAGTGACTTTTCTTCATTTAGTGGAGTATTTTGGGAGCCACTTCTCATTAGTGTACATTTTTACTGTTATTTTTCATTGAAATGCTCGTGGTTTTAGTGAGGGAAATAGTCTGCTAACTGCTCAATGTTCCTATAATATAAAATTGGTCTCCATTTGCACTTAGGTTTTCTGGTGTTTTCTTCTAGCTTAGTTTTAGATGTCCTAAAGAACAAGACTCTCCTGTGGGGGCATTTAAAAAGTCTAATAGATCATGCTGCCAGGAAGTTTCTCCTGCTATTAATTTTAAATTTCCTCCTTCTCCATTTCATTCCATTACCCAGAGTTTATACTTCCTGTACTTTCCAAATAATTCCTTCCGCTTCTGTGTGTTTATATTCTGCACATACCTGCAGTAATTGTCTTGGACCAGTTAGTTCATTACCACAGACATGCTTACCTCTTTTAACCTTTCCTTGTATCATTTGAATAACACCCTTTATCAGTCCATTTCTTTAGTCTAAGTTATCTCAAATTTGACAAGATCCTTCTGATAATAAGATTACCATTTTTTTTACTTTGCATGGCGGTACGTTAAAAGTACCTATGAGTCACAGAACACACAAGCAGTTTAAGACAAAAGTTACCAGCCACAGTTGAAAAAAGAATTTACTGCTTGCTAATTTCTACTGCAAGTTAATTATCGTTGGAGTATTTACAGTCATGCAGAATGTCTAAGGCATGTTTAAGCATTGGATAAACATACATATGTACTTGTCAACATTGCCAAATTCATATATGCCTATATTCAGAAGGTAGAATGATGACCTGTAGCATCAGGTCATATGCAGATTGCCTCTTGTCATTACAAAAGAGTTGTCTTTGTTATGCTCTTGACTTGCAGAGTTCCCATTATTAAATACTCCTGTGTTTTAGGTAAGCGGCTTTTGGCCAGATGTTGTGACATATGCATTATAGTGAATTGTATCCTAACCCTCATCCACAGTCCTAAACGTGAATTATTAGTCAGCCTTCCAGTATGCATAATCTCTGTGGACAGCTGTGGTCAAGTCTTGGTTATGCTCCAAGCCAGAGTGGTATGGCATGTGAAAAGAGAAGTTTTGCATCATTCATTTGCTCTTGATACCTCATACATTAGGGCCTGTGCCTGGTCAGTTTAATCCTGCTATCGTGGGATTTACTGTGGTTCACTTCACAGCCACTGCATAAGCAGCAAATATATTTTGAAACGGTCTGATGCATGCTGCATCCAGAAAGAAAGAAAGTTTACCAAGAAGTACTGCTATTTAATAGCATGTGCTGCCAGCATGTGCGACCTATCTGAGGAAGGATCTGCCTGCTGAAAACACCACATAGAAATTCGTAGTATTTTTAGAATGGTGCATTACAGCATGCAGGTATTATAGAGATAGGCATTCTGGAAAACCCTAAAATAGGTGGGTAGGTTCCTTAAATGCAATGTGTATGTTTCACAAGGCATTCTTTTGGTTTTGTTTTGTAGCCTAACAGCAGTGGTCAAGTAGTAGGGAAAGTGCCTGGCCATTTTACTCCAGTTTTGGCACCCTCTCCCCATCACAGTGCGGTGCGACCTGTGACCCTGACCATGACAGATACTAAACCCATCACTACATCCACTGAAGGTGAGGCATCTTCACCTACAGCAACCAGTAAGTATTTCTTTAGGAAACAAAATATGTCCATCGAAGATTCGATATGATTTCAAATTGAGGCCAGAAAAAGGCGCCTTTTCCTACTATTTGACCAAGTGGATGCTCATCATTTTACATGGAGAGCAAACATGGTATGACTGCAAGCTTTTCCTTCCCAAATTTCAACCAATGCATGATGTTACATGAACCAAAGTTTGTGACATGACAATCAGAATGAAAGGGAAAGCCTGCATATTTGCACACTATTCAAGAGAAAGTGGTTGTTCATCTAAGGTGGACATTGTTAAGACATTGAGAAGCACACCCAGACAGCAAGGTTTTACAGTGACCTGCAGACAGAATTCCAAACAGAGATTGGATGATTTGCTCCTCAATGAGCTTTCCTATAGAAATCAAGCCTTGTTACTACATTTACTGGATCCGAGCTATGACAATTGCATCTTCATATAGGTTGTGGGTTTTTTTTAGCAAAATGCAACTGATACGGCAAAAAAAATTTTAATTCCTTGTCATTGCAACAATGGATGGCAGATCCACTGTTGTCTAGTCCCTTCCTCCCAGCTTTCACATTTAAAGCTCTTTAATGACTACTCAAGGGCCATATTTTTATCCTATCATCTTCAATGGAATTGCAGTTTTGGAAATAAGAGCACAGGTGTTATTATGTATAGGGTAATTTCTTCCAAAAACTAGTGTTTAGTGATAAAAAGTGTTGCTTTTTAACTACTTTCTGCATTTGTGTTCTGTGTAATTAAACTTTTATTTGAGTTTGAGATAGCCAGTGTTACCCATATTGATCAGGGTGGTGAAGACTTCTAGGAACCACTTACAAACATACACTTTTGGAAGGAAACTTGCCAGTTTTTGAAGATTATAAACTCTTTAGGGTCCATTACATTAAAATTACTTACTTTAGGTCCTTTTAGTACTTAGGCTGTGAATCCAGTTCCTAAATTTTGGTCTGTTGTTAATGGAGACCATAAACTATGTGTTTCTTAAGTGTTCTAATACTTTAAGTCTTTTCATTAGAATATGAAGCAAGGATAGACTCAAATGTATAGAAGTGGCTGAGATGTAAAGAAAGAAAATTGGTTATGCCTTTATTATAAAAGGATAGTAGTAACTTTTGGACAAACTATTGTTTAAATATAAACAAATAATTATACGGATAGATTCATGGAAGCATTTTAGCTGTTCTTTCAGTACATGAGAGGTTTTGGTAAAAGGTGGTAGAGTATATCTATATCCTCCATAGTGGTCTGTGGTACATGTCTTGTGCCTTTTAATAATTTTTAGCAGCAAACAGAAAGCTATCACTCTAAACTTTTGATCCAGAAGAGAAAAATGAGAAAACTGAGTTAATGTATAGCTTCAAGTATTCATGGTTTCATTCTCCTTCCTGTTTGACATGATTGTCCTGGCCTAAATAGCTGTCTCAAATGAGGTTGAGGTTTCCAGTACAAATGTCAAAAAGAAAAATACAATGTCAGAACTGCTTTGGGATATTTTCTGGTAATCTGACCATATTATTCATTGTTACAGGAAAGCATACCTAATCTGTTCATTGCCATAATACTGTGGGAAAAAGTTGAACTATATTTTCAAATGAAGGTGGCACCCAATTTCTTGGAACTTGGGTACCTGATATCCCATGATTCTGAGAACATCTCTGTTTAGATATTTGAAATAAGGCCTCCTCATGCTTCCACAGGACTGTGCAAATAACTATTTGCCTAAAGGTCCAACATCCATTACTACAGAATGTAAATAAAAATGAAAAATCCCCTATATACAAAACTTATTGGAATGTACCAGTTCTGAAAATGAGGTGTGTATAAATGGTGAATGTTCAGTATTATGGTTTTCAGAGCAATGCAGTAGTCTTATCTGCTTGGCAAAGCCTTTTGAAACTAGATTGGTAACTGTAAGAGCAAAAAAAATGAAGGAACATATCTGGTTGATGAAGAAAACAGGAAATGAGAGATCATGTCCCGCTGATAGATAAATTGTGCATGGCTACATATAAACTGTATTATCAGTCAAAATAGGCCTGCTACACAGAGTACTAATGTTAACTTAATGGAAAAATCAAGACTAAATATAATTTACAGCCTAGTTCTACTTCTGTTTGCAATAACTGATTGATTGGTTCAAGATATATATAGAGAGAGATATATAAAGCATATGCTTGGCCAACAAGTTATCATTATTATCAGTCTGATAAGAACAAAATAGTAACTGATTAGCACTGCTTTTCATTCTGAAGTGCAATAGCAAAATTGTTTTCAATGAGAAAGAACAGCAGGCATTGGTACTATTTGAGGAACCCTGTAGCCTCTACCATAATTTCCTTCTAATAACTGATTAATTTTTATGACAGTTTTTCAGTAAAGTCTGTTTACTGCATAAAACATTTTTTAAAATTATTTTTTAAATTTAATTGATTTCATTTGCTTTTATTTGCTTTGTAACTTTAATACTAACAGGCCAATTCAGTAAATACTCTCATCCAGCACCTCGCCGATGTCCTTGTGTATGGCTTGTCAATATTAGTAGTTTTGCTTTGTCTACTAGCAGGTTTCCAGGTTATGATGCTGCAAGTTGCAGTGTGGATATCTCCACACTGGGAAGAGTAATCAGACCACCTACCTTGCTTCATAAGTACCACCAAAGCCATAAGAAGGTAATGGCTTTTAGAAATTATTGTGAGAGACCAGATAGGAGTGTGACCTATAGGTGAAGGATCCATATTCTGTAACTAATCCCAGCATCACCTACAATTGCTTTTCTTCTCAGAAATGCATTTCTTCAATCTTCTGTATCAGACGGTGAGAGACTTTCTGAAATTGTCCCCGTGGGAAAATGCTGTTTCCTGATGCATAGGGGAGTTGAATATTTAGTATTATATTGCACAGTAAAAATCAGCTTCCTTCTGATAGAAATACTAATCTGATTACAACCTGTTTCCAAAGGCCTGTAAAGACACATTTTATGCCACATAAGTAAAATGAACTTTTGCTTCCAGTTATTGTTGTTCTTCTACAGTTTTATGATGGGCCTTCAGAGCAGTAAGAATAATAACTGAGCACTAATATTTCAGCATTATAATCTCAGTGATTTCACTGGTGCCTTAGATTGGTGTAATGGAAATGAGAATAAGGCTTGTGATTCCTTCAAATACATATCTTATTTAATCACTTCAAAATAAAACCACAAACCAGAGCAACTTTTATTTAACAAGAGACATCATTATGATTTATGTGTGCAGTTTCCATTGAAGTTTATAGGAATTATTACATGGCTTTCACAATTTGGTCCAATTTTTCTTTTGCATTCTATTAAATTTTAAATAAAGGAATACCACAGACACATCCTATATATTGCAAAATCATAACTCTGGATCTCTCATATTTGTACTGTACCTTCACAGGGTAATAGTTATGATAGGTTGGCATTTTTATCAATCTGTTTTGTTCTTCCTTAATCAGCCTACACAGCCTCAGGCACATCCCAAGCCAATCGATATGTGGGACTAGGCCCAAGAGACCCATCCTTCCTACACCAGCAACAGGTGGGCAAGTTTCACATAGGTGTAATGCTATAGAGAAGTTTTGCAACATTATCTTCCTACATGCTGCCACTGTTTTCTTGGATTATACTGGGATTCTAAGGGTTTCAGTATCTGTCATCTGAAGGTGAAGTGTATTCAAAAAAACTGAACCCTTTGAGAAACATCAATTTAGCATATGATTTCTTACATTTGTGCCATCTTAAGGAACTTAATCATATTTTTTTCAACTATTTTATTTTTCAAGACTTTGTTATGCATATTCTTTAATGGGATTTTAGGAAACAGAATGAATGTATAAGCAGCACATATTTGTTTCAAAATAAGTTTAAGAAAATAAGCAAAACTTCCACAGCTAAAGGTCCAACTTACTGTTTTAAAACTATTTTTTCCCCCAGATGTGTAAGCCTACATTTCTTCATTTTAGTTCTAGAACATGAGTTACAAAACCAAATTCTCAATGCAATCATTTATAGTTTAATAGGTTTAAATTGGTCTGCTGATTTCAAACATGATAAAACCACATTCTTGTTCTGGTTTCTTACATCATTTATGTTTCAAGTAGCATTTTAAATTTCACATCTCATTAATGCTGTAAATTTAATGCAAATTAAGTGTTTACCCAAACTGTGAAAATATGCAGCCGAGATTAATGATGACTTACAAACAAATTAGCTGGAGTCAGTAGCAAGTTCATGCATATACAGAAATGCTACATTACTGGTAACAGGAATACATTCAAACCCTTTAGAACATATTTTATGATGTGTGTTTCTGTTGCTCCTGTATCTTAACAGTTGAGGACTTTGAAATCAATAGCATGTAAAATGTTACAAGGAAAAGAGCTGAATGTGACAGTAACAAAAAGGGCTGTTAAATAGTCCTTGGTATTTATTATAATATATTTTCTTCTCAGGCTTGAGTTCCTGTTAACAGTTGGTACACATGACTGTCTCATTTTTCAGTAAAACCTCCCTGTTTTGTGTTTGCTGAGATACAACTGAAGCACGCTTCATCTGGAACACTCTACCCACTCCCAGGGCAAGGTGGCAGTATGTCCGTTTTAAAGGTCAACACATGCAGAGTTCAGAGAAAATCATAAAGATGAACATTTATTCAAGATAGTTGATTCTTTGCCAACTTTTTTTAACCAGTGAGACCTAACTGGAAACATCTGTACACTTACATGAAAATACCAAATGACAATTAGTGGGTTCACCAACCATTTATTTTTCAGTGAATTTCCTGGTGTATTGCTTTTTTAAAAAACCTCTCAAAGATTGTTCTATTATGAAATGTGTTATAATTACTATAACATGGTTCTTCTATAAAGATACTCTGTATATGTTTATTGCATTTTAAAACACATACGTGTATCTTTTAAAACACAGTGGATGTAATTCTGGATTTCATGTGAAGTTTTACATAGTGTCCTTCGAAAAAGCCTCTGACATCCAGTCAACAGCTTGGGGATGTGCAATTTTTTTTTCACTACAAGTTTTTTGACACATTTTTTTCTGCAAATTTGTTACTGCTTAAACCCAATCCACCTTCTTCCAAGTTAATTGAAAGAGTTATAGACTTCTTGTCACCTGCCAGAAGGCAGTGACAGCAAGCTTAATTTTCTCTAGGCTGAGTTTAGGGGCATGTAAACTGTATACTGCTCATTTCATGCATCTATTGTATATTTTTGCGTTTGTGTAGATGAACATAAATTTGGAGTTTTCAGCAATGTTATAAGAACATAAAAGTGAGAAGGATCTCAAGGGTCATCACAGTCTGTGGTGTTTACATCATTATGTCTAATAGTCCCTTTCATGGTAAAACATGTGGCCAGATGGCTCAGGGGGAAGGGGAAAGTAAATTAGGTGATCTCACATTCACTTTATAAACAGAAAAATTCTTCCATGCCACTGTGTGAAACCAGTGTTTTCCCTTCTAAAGTATATTGCTTCATAGTCTAGCTATATTAATTCAAGAGCACCAACTGGTGATCAGTGAGCTATATAGTAAATTCAAAAACTGTGTCATGTTTTTGTCTTTGCTGTGAATTCTCTTCTGTTCTTATGCAATGGATATATGTGTTTGTTTACCTGAGTGTCTTTAAGGGCAGGGCACATGTGTGGAATCTTACACATATAAATACATAAAAAATCAGTGAATAGTATGTACTGCTGAAGCCATTTGAAAGAAAACTTTAACAACAAAGCTTTTTCATATTAGGCAAATATGAATCTATACGTGTGTATATATAAGTTTCTAATTAATTAGTTACCATCACTCACTTAAATTTTAAAGGCATCTCTGAGATGACAGTGCTATATATGTTTATTACCCAGAGAGTGTGGTAGAGCACTGAGATTGTCTAAACAATTTTTGTAGAGCAAAGGTTATCCTTTGGTAAGGCAGAAATGAGATTGATTTACTATGTCCTTTCCTTACTTTACAACAATTTAAAAGAGACCACTCTTCTTGTGGCAGATTTTAAATGCATTTGGTTAAAGCAGCCCATGATGAATGAAAAGAAAAATCAGAGGGTACATGAAATAAAGGTAATCAATCATTTTGTACTGTTGGAAAGCAATTCTAATTTAGAAAGCCAATGGTTTTAGTTCCAGAGAGGTCTTTTAAACATTCACCATACCCTGTAATGCACACTGACCCCTCAAGAATAAATATTGTCACCGGTACCTTTTTTTACTTCATTGGAGGAGTCTTTATTAAGATTTATTCCCTCTGGTTATGAGAAATATTGGCATGTACCGTTGAGTACTTTTCATTGTTGTTAAAAAGAACCATTATGTAGCCTGTTTAAATTGCAGTAACCACAATAAATTTTAAAGTTACACATATATTTTGCAACAGGCATTTACATAGAGTCTTTTGACAAAGTGATAGTCTGCTAGAACTTCCAGTAAACAATTTATAGCTCAACCTACCTGGAATACTTGCATTTAAATGGGAAGCTGAATACAAATTTGAAAAATGGTATATAATAACACCAATGGGAGCAGTTTATTTGCTTTTATGGACCTGGATACTGTGAAAAATATACTGCCACAACGTGGCATGCTACTTTGTTAGAATGACAATGTTGTAATGAGGAATTGTAAATATGCAATCTACTTTTTGCTGCAGTTGCTGTTGGGTCTTGGTCCCTGTTACCTGCCTTGAAATGCCAGGTATATTTATACTGTGACGTGAACAGTAACAAAATATTTCTCTTGTTCATTGGCACTAAAAAGTCACCCGTATCTTATAATTTTGTTGTTAAAAACTCATGTCATTCCTACCCACTCCCCTGTCTGTTATTACAAATTGTTAAGGACCACTTGGTTTGCTTTTCTTTATTCAGCATTAGCTTATGAGAGTTGTTAAGTATTGATAATGTAACTTCAGGAAGGGCACCATAGGAAAGGGCAAGGAAGGTGGTAAGAGCTAGTACCTTTGTGAGACAGTTTTTTTTAAGATTACTATTACTGCCTGTTGGGATTATATTATGAAGTTAGAGCTATTATTCAGTGCTCATCATATGTGCTGAAAAACATCTTAAATGAACTGCACATACAAGAAAGGTTGGATAATCTTCACAATTATATAGGAGCATTTCTCTCTGCCCCACCCCCCTTCTTTCCCTAATTTGCATCTACTGAAGGTTTGTGGTTTCTAAGCCTAGATTAGAGGAGGAAGCAGCAAATTGAGGGAACAGAGTGGAATTGAATCTTCTGCAAATGGACACAGTCCCTTTCCAGATTGTGCCTGTGCCTCCATTCTTTTGGCTAAATAATTTTAATGGAGGCATCATTAGCTCAGTAACGATATCTTAAGGATCAGAATTCTCATGGTTATGTAATGGCATTTCTGTAGCCTCCTTGTGTTACTGTTCTTGGTGAATTTATTATGTTTTCAGAGACAGGTTAATGTTGTTTGTGGTTCTGAAGCTAGAATTTTGCTACAAATGCTTGTCATGTACTTTACCTGTGTAAACAATATAAAAAGATAGATGAACAGAAAGGTAGATATTAGTATTTATTGCAAATACAGATGAATAGTTTCACAAATTTCTATTGGAATGAAGGAGATAGATAACTGACAGGTTTTCTTTCTTGGATGTTTGTTTAATTTTAATGTGCTTTGGAGCCTTGTGTGGGTGATTTTATTTTTAATCAGAAAATATAAATAAATGAGATAGCTATTGAGGTCTGTGAAGACAATGACCTCTAGAATTTTCTGTTCTGTTACAGTAAACTGTGTTAACTAATGCTGGCCGAGTTACTGAGGAGCTACTGAACTCTTCCAGTTTTTTGCACAGATGAATCCAGTGGCATGGGTTTCACTAGAGCTTTGAATTTCTGGCTGTGGTGTGTGATGTGCATAATTTTCACACAGCTTGGGCATTTATGAGTAAGACATTTGCCATGTACATAATAATAAGAAACACTTAAGGTTTCTAAAATGAAAAATCAGGGAACTGTGTGTAGCTTTTTATTTCCTACACACCAGGCTGCCCTGCCTCTTTGGTAGGAAGTTGTTCTTACCAGATGCATCCTTTAGTTACTGAATCACAGAGTTCAAAATTGAGTTTTCATACTATTCACCATGTAAATTGTAAACTTTAATGTCCACTGAACACAGAGTGTCTGTTCGTAAAACGTTTTGGGTGGATGTTGCTTTTGCTTTCATTGGAAGGCTGAAAGAAGAACATAAGTGGACTCTTAAACAGAACTTCTCAGTAAAGCCAGGAAACAGGTTATCAACAGTTAGGCTGTTCTTATTGTGTCTCTTATCATAACTGACAGTTTGACGTAAAACGGGGTCACATGACCACCAGGGAGGTATGTAAATGGATAAGAGGTCACCTTTCACATATGCTTGCTGGAAAGGAAACACATTTAAAGGAAGTTTCAGTCAAAACAATGACAGTATGCAAATATTAAGTTTTATGGACTTTTCTCAACTAACAGAAACTATAGCACAGTCTCCTGTCACACTTTCCAAAATATGTATCTATTTCTGTGATGGCTATGGCTGCTTTCACTAGCCATCACAGAAGCTTGAAATCAATGTTAGTCTTCAATAGCCACTCTTTAAATAGGAGAATAGAAACCCTGCTTAAATATTAACCCATAAAAATTATTCAGACTATGATTAAAATTGAGCTGTTCACTGTGGATTTTTAATGTACACAGGATTTGAATACTTAAAACTGTGCATGGTTCTGCTTGCTAGGTGCCCAGTTTAAACTGAAGAGGAAGATACAGTGAAATTTAGCTCTTGGGTAGAACTTCACATCAGTGTGTCTCGCAGCACTGGAAAATGCAAAATCCAATCAGTTCCCTGGCATCTTACAGAGGGCAGGACAGGAACAGGGAGGTGAACATCTTTAAGACAGGTGGAAGAGTCAGGCCTACAGCTCTACTTCTGCCTGGGCTGTGGCCCCATCCCATGTTGCAGCTGAGGTGGGTGAAGGAGTTGCACTGCCTCCCTGGAGAAACAGTTACAGTGGGCTTTGTGCTCTCCATTACTTCATGAGTTTAGCCCTGAGGATGTATCTTAGGAATGAGAGACTGCAGCAGTGAGGACATGTTGCTGCATCTCCATGTGTCAGGAAATGGCTGGGTTGCCTGTGAAGTTTCCCCATCTGCTGCAAGGCTGGGCATCCTTTTCCATTTCAGAATACAGACCTATGTTCTTTTTTTGTATGGTTAGGTGAGAAATAAATAAAAAAATCAGTTACAATGTTTTGTGGATGGAAGGTGTTACTGAAGTGGTGTTCATGTAGCTTGCCTTGCTGAAAATAAAGCTGTGGGGCTGAAGAGCAGGCCTTTCCAACAGGCTTCTAGGAAAGAATTTTCACCACATCACATGCCAAATAGGGTCATTTGTTTTGCATTCATAGCTTGTTTTTGAGAAAGTTAGTTAATGTTTTTTCAGCATTTATTAAATGTCTCCTGAGAACTATTTCTCAAGGCCTTCTACAGAGGAACTGAAGTTTTCTCAAGTAGCCTTTAAGTGGTTTCCTGCCTTTCCCTTGTACGTGTCCTGCAGAGAAACCTTTTTAGATGGCTTACTACAGATGAGAGTGAATGTGCCTTCTTGTCTCCAGCTAACAGAGAGACGTGATTTTAGAGGCTGCGTAAGTTACTCTGAGGACTACAACTAGCCAGAAAACTTTTAACATGACTCTAGACAACATATAGCACTCAAAATACTGTACTAAAATGCCCTACATCCTCCTAAAGCTTGGTACTCATGTCAGGTCCATGCCCCCAGGCTTTCCTTAGTGGGCTGTTAAAACATCCTCCAAAGGCAGCATTCCCATTGCTGCTGTGAACAGACATCTTCTTCCATCAAATGGAGCCAGAGCTTACAGAGCTCTTTTAAGCTTCTCCAGCCTTTTACCTGGGAAGCACTTGAACACATGTGAGGGATGCAGATTTTGAAAGTGATATTTCTTGATACTTTTGAAAGTATTTTTCTAAATCTTAGACATTCTGATCTCTATGCAGGAGTGATTTGGGGGAAGAAATTTTGTGTGAGGGAGGAAAAGAAACCATTTTCCTGGCAGGTTAGAATTTAAAGACAATGCAGTAGCTATATAAGCCTGCTGAGCAGTGTGAAGAAATAGTTCTGAACATTGGGAAGGTGCTTTCCAGCATAGCTGATGTGGCCCTGGCCTTGTCATACAGATGTGTAGATGTGAGTTCTTCAAGGTGTTGTCAGTACTGCAAGTATGGCACATTATGTACAGTGAATAGTACTACAGTTTACATTAACTATAGGTGTGGTGTAGCATGAATCTTCATATACATGTGCATATGTCTACAACTTATATATAAAATGCACATCTTCTATTTTTACCATTGCAGTATTCAGATATATAGTATTGAGATATGTATGACGATATAATATAAAGTATGTCATTATTAACATTATGAAATAGGTTTGAAAAGCTTTGTAGAGCTTTCTTAATGATAAATTTAACATATTAACTGTTTATGTGGAAAGTTTTCATACGGACTGTGGGACGACTATGATGATTTAGTGCAGAATCTGATTTACTGAAATGAAATGTATCAATTCCTTACTGTTTTCCCCACACAGCAAATGCGGTCAGGTTTTTTAGCAGTCTAAGTGCTTACCAGATTTTTGAGCTAGACCTAAGTGCATAAACTCATTTGGTAACACTAAGTTTATAATTTTAGTATTTATTGTGGTTCTAATCAGCCAAAGGACTTTCATTTGTAGATTCCGTTTTTCATGAAAGAAAAAAAGGGCATGTGTTAACCTTTCAGTCTTGTGTTTCAGCGGAAGTGAGTTTTTATAGCTAAGTTATAAAGCTTTAAAATACGCATCAGTAATGAAGATGACATTCTTGAGGATTATAGCAGAAACACATTTACTGTGCATTGAGTAACTGAGCTGACATATTTCACTATGTCTTTAACATTAAAAGTCAGATTTAGAGTACTGTTTTGTATAATGATCAAACCAGGTATTTACTTACCCTTTCTTCAAATATGTTTAATGTATTGTTCACAGTTACCTCTAGCAAACTTTTTGACTGCATGCTTCCTTTTCTGGTTAATTTCATGTGGTTTAGTCATGCTTTTAATGGCCTTTAGAAGGTCCCTTGGAGTTCTTTAGATAACAAACAAGAAACAATTCCTATGAAAACATCAGAGACTAACATTTCCATTTCTCAGACCTTAACAGCAGGAAGCTTATGAGTCTAACAGCCAGACAGGGTCAGGTTTGCAATATTGTCTTGTCCTCAGCATTTGTATTTTTCAGGAAAAGACTGCAATTAATTGTGCTCCTGTGAAAATAGTTTACTGTAATTTGTTTGCTGTAGCATGTGCTATCTAAAGGCTAAAATGAAAATCCATTGAATGCAATTAAACTCAGCAGCAACATTATCTTCAATTCTGAGTGCTGTATCATATATAATTGTACAGCAATATATATACAACATGACTATACAGAGGTTAAAATGTATGTTTTTTCATGAGTCAGATAAGTCCACTTCCTTAAACTTAAAAATAAGCAGTATATCTTTTCAATAAATCTGCTAACACTATAGGGCAGCTGTTAAATAAACAGAGTTATAGAAGGTTGCTTGAACAATCCATGAAGGCAGAACTGATGATTTGAGGATCTGGGAAGAATTTGTTTCTGCTTACATATAGTACATTCCTCATTATATTAAAATGCAGTAAAGTATTTTAAATGCTATTATTTTGAGTCTACAGCAAGATTAAATTATTTTATCACCTCTTGCTAAGTAATACCACTTTCAGTAACGCTAGATTAATAAACTGTAATTACAAAATACCTTTACACTTCTTAAATAGCAAGATAAGGACATAAAATTTGTTTAATTTGAGCAAATTTTCTATAAATTGCATGTCTTCTGTGTTTCATTAAATGCATGCTAAAAGATATCGATTATATTTGACCTTTACTTAATACACCATATGTAAAGCATTGCTTAGAGAAAACAGCATTTTCATTTCCTTTCTTAAGGTACCTTGCTATTGAATATTAACATTTCCTTTTATTCCAGCTCAATTTGTAATCTAATAATAGCTAATTGTTATGTGCTAAACTCTAGTTACTCTTTTATGCTTTATTAATAGAGGAGCGTATTAAAGTAGCATTATCTTAAGCAAATCTGTAGGCATTTATTTCTCAGAATAAGTTATTTTTGTTTGTTTGTTTGTTTTATCTTTTAAAGTGACTTCTTGGGAAAGTAAGGCTTTTGCCATGTACAGTACTAGTTTGCATGTATTCATTTAAATACTAAAAACTGTAGTACTGCTCAATCCATATCTGACTGCTAGGTTTCAATTGACAGCTGAGAATTTGTGACTGGACCGTGAATCAAAACGGCAGGCATTTATACCCCAGTGCCAGTGACGATACATTGGGAATTACCTGGCAAAGGTAACATTTTAATTATTTCCACCCCTACACCACCTCTGAAAAAGTTGCATTGGGCTACAGTATCTGTGTTAGTGGGCCTGTAGAGGAATATGTGACAGCATTTGATCAATACATGTGTGTAACATTTCTCCATGCATATTGAGGTTATCTTTAGTGCAAGATGAATTGAGGAAACTGCCTTAAGCACCTGGAATGACAATGCTGTGCTATCAAATGCACAGGTTTTATAAATTCAAGGGAATACTGATCTTAGGCTTTAAAAATGAAAATGTAATTTGCAGTCATATTTGGGGGGGCTTAGTGGTTAACACAAAGAAAATTGTGCTATAGATGAGTAAAATAATAAAAAATGTCTGAGGTGGTGGTGGTTTTGAGAAATGAATAACCATGCTATTCATAGAGACTTTTATGACTAATCATAATCAGCTGATGTAGATTCAGGTCACTAACATGTACATGAAGGTAAGATAAACCCATTTTATTTCTCAATTAAATAACAGAATAATTAGGAATTAATTACACAAAGGAGAGGGTTTTCTTGTATGAAAAAGAAGTAAACATGACAAAACCCATTAACTTGTGGTACATTAATAAATTACGCATTATTGTCTTTTATATCTCTTGATATATAATGAATTATGGTAACAGTAGAGGTGTGTTTCTAAATAGGTGTGTAATGAAATCAGTGTAGTTGTGATACATCAGGTTTTCACTTCTTTGATGTGCAGGATTATGCGCAACATTCAACACTTAATGGGGGTTATATGTGTAAAGCCTGTGCGTTAGAAGCTTGTCAGATGAAGTATTAGCTGCTCGCTCTCAAAATAATGAAGTTCTCAAGTACCTTTAAGATATTTAGGTAACTTTTTTTTTGCTGCACAGATGAAGAAGATACTTAGAATCCATTGAAAACTCAACAACAAACAACAACCTTCTTTTTTCATAACTACAGTTCTGTGATAATAACTGTTTTCCTAGAGACAGAAGGTGAGGGGAAGCTGTGAAATTCTGTATGGCTCAGTTAGGAAAATATAACCTCAGTCACTTACATGAGAGAGAAAGAGCGTATGCACGAAGCAAACTTAAGACATGAGAGTGAGAAAAAGTGTGTGTGTGATTGTGTGCACATGTGTGTGTGTGTTTAAGTCTGATAACATGAGCTTGAGCCTGAATCTCAGCCACTCATTACACCATTGATATTAATTCCAGTGGGACCACTCATAAATGCCGGCATGATGGGTCTCTTTTAGAGCATGTTGAGTATTTGCAGAATATTCACATACTGTAAGTAAATTTTCATTGCCAAACTGTACATTTTAATTTAGCCATTGCCAAACATGTTTTTACTCCCAACTATTGTTATTTATATTCATGTTTGTAACAGCCCTTTTGTGTTAGTTTTATGGATTAACCATTACTTTAGCATCACATATACACTACCCAGACAAAAGCACTAAGTTAGCATTTCCTGCTTTTGGTCTGCTATCTTGACACATGAGCTTAGTACAACAGCTGGCTTGTTCTTGGAGATGCTGAGGGTAGGTCTGTTCTCAGAGTGCTGAATTTCCTTCTCAGCTCTAGCTGTAGGGGTGTTCAGCTTTACAAGCATCATTTTCTGCCCCCAGCACTACCCTGCATTTATGCTGTGGCAAGCACATTTCATCAGACACCTGTTAGAGCAATGGTTCATACCCTCTACCCCTCCCTCTTCCCCCCCCCCCCTTTCCCTTTGCCCCACCCCAGTCCCCTTGGGCAATATTTTGGAATAGAAGTATAAATTCATAACAATCTAAGAGCAAAAATGCTCCTGATTGTCAGAGTGTTTGTAGAAAGAAAACCTAATGTTTCATAGTCTTTTTCAGTTTAAATTTCTAACTCAAAAGGTTTTGCCTAAATCTGTAATGCAGAAAGATGTGCAGAACATTATGCTTCCTCTCCATCTAGGCAAACATCTTCAGAATGCTTCCTCAGAAATTAGTTGTATTCAAGCCAGACTTGCATGCTGCCATCCCACAGGAAATGGGTCAGCAATCCATTAAGATGCCATTAGATAATCTAATTTGAAACTTAATCTCTAAATTAACCATGCTCCATACTTGAAGCATACTTGAGAGAAAGAAAAAAAGTTTATGTTTGAATCGATAGGGGAGCCGAAGCGTGAAGAAAGCTGTTTGTTTTTTCTGTAGCTGTGGTCACGTCTCAAGCTGTCTGGTAACCAGGAGAAACCAGACATGATGTAATTCCAGATTGAACTTGAACTTCAGGGACTTGGAATGGGGGAACAATGGACCATAGGAATCAATAATGTCCATTTTCTACATGATTATGTTTGGAGCTTTAAGTTAGCCTTTATGGGAGAAGCAGCAAGAGCAGCAGTGTGACCAAAATGAATGAGATGATCCAGAAGCAAGATGTTAAAGTAAAGAAAACAACTTTGGTAATATTTTCTAAGCAGCACTGCAGATTCCAGCAGGATTAGAAAAGTTCCCGGTCTGCAGTGAGCTGGTTGCCTGTTCTGAGCACTCTTTGTTCACTTAGGTAGGACAAACTTAATCTTATGTTTCCTGTCAGATGATTTTTGGCAGCACTGCTAGGGAAGGAGGAGCATATTACTGAGAATTCCCAAGTCTGAACTGTATCTTTAACCCCTTGGTTGCTCTAGTTTTCTACCTCCTGAGTATTTTACCTTGGATTATTTCTCTTGGAGCAGTAAAATAACACTCTTTTGGCTTTGTTTGTTTGTTTTATTTTGTTTGTTGCAGTTAGGGTTGGCTGCATTGTTATTTAGTCATGCCAATTTGCTAAATCAACTCTCAGTTATATTTTAAAAAAGTGCTAAGGTAAATAATACAACAGATTAAAAGTGGAAATGGTAACATCTGGGGGAAAAAAGCAGTTTAGATGTGGAAAGTGGACAGTCAGTTTTTCATAGGTGACTCAATGGTCTCTGGTAACCCAAGACCATGTTCTCCGTGGTTTGGGTCTGTGGCAGGCAGTTCTCCACTGGGTTATAGCTCCTATGTGTTTGCAAACATCCTGTAGCCCTGTCTCTGCACCAAACACTCATGTGTGCATGGTCCAGAGCGCAGCATGGGCATGCATCATTTCTATGGACCCTTCCTCTGCTGAGGATTTTCTGTGTTAGTAATGAGCTCTATGGCCTTTTCCTGATCTTTCCTTATTTTTTTTTTTTTATACTGTCACAAAAAGCAAATATAATAAAAATTACAGCAGAATTCGTTTTTGCCTCCTTTATCTGCTCAATGGGTGATATGTGCCTGCTAAACTATAAAATTCATCTTAAAGTTGAGATATACTTAATATATGTCTTGGAATAAATGCTCACCTTGGAGGTGAAATTTGGCAGCTGTGTAACTGGAGACACCAGTTTAGAATGGTAACAGAATTACCACGTTAAGTAGATGCTGGAGAGGTGGTTATTCCTTTGGCAGAAACACGCCAATGGGAATTAGCCAGGGCACTGAGGTTAGCACAATTGCATTCCCAAAGTCCATACAATCTTAACAGTTTGAAATGGCAGAGTTCCCTGTACTTGTGTGGGCAAGCACTTACTACAGAGATAGATGAGCTTGGTGACTTGCTAGTACCATTTCTCTTGATATTGAAGGCATTTCTACCTTTTCTGTCCAATGACTGACCTGGCATGATCTGATCTACCTCTTCTAAGCTACAGCATTCATGCACAGGGTATTAAAGATGCAAGATGGAAATACTGGTTTAGGTGTACTTTCTGAATGATGGAATGCTTTCACAGACTGCTGAAGCTGTCATAGAAAGAAGGTAGTAACTGGTGGAAAATAAAAAACTTGAAACCCTTCAGGTTTACTTGGATCTAATTGGATTTATTTTTTATTGTATTTAACATTGTTATACTCTTTGTGTTATTATAACCTCCAAAACAGACTGTATATACAAAGAATATTAGTACTGTCTGTGGTCCTTTCCAGTGATATTTTAATCAGAGGTTCTTGAAATAGCAGTTACCATCTTTAAGAGGAAATCACGGCAGAACTCTTCATTGAATTAGTATGTGAAAACTGTAATAGAAACTCTAAATGATAATGTTAACCTTGTAGTATGCTTGCAGACTTTTTCCTTGCAATTTTATTACATTTGAACAGATTAAATATGTTATACTTGCTGTGGAGGGAACTGAAGACACAACTAGTAGTCGAGTGAGAAGACTCTTTCTGGTAGTGAAATTACTTAGAGGTATAATGCTTCAAGAAGGTGGTCCTGCAAATCATACTCTCTCTCACAAAGGCTACTAGTCTGACTCTCACAGCAGTTCCTGATGGTAGTTCTTACATAATTTTCCTCAAAACTTAGCCTAGAGCATATTTTTGGAGGTATCACTTAATATTTTAAGGGATGGGCATTTATATTATAACCTGTGCCAGTGCAGTGCTTACAGATTTCTTCAGGAACAACGAGCTGGAAGGTAGAGTAGATCTGATGTATGCCACTCATACAGGCAGAGCTTTTGTATCAGAAGGAGAAGCCACATGGGCAGAGGGACATGTCATTAACTTCTGCAAGGACAATCAGCTTGACCATGTTCTGGGCAATGAAAGTAGTTTTGGCTTCCCCTGTGGCACTTAGTTGAGGCAGTTAGTTGAACAGAGGGAGCATTGCCCCTACTTTTGTAAAACCAAAGGCTGGAAGTTTGGGCTTCTGTTCCAAACTGGTAGGTAGTGTGGTGAAAGGAAGTGTGTTCTCCCCCTTCCTGCTGTTGCCATCCGTGTGGGCTCCAGACAGTTTGCTTTGCAGTCAGCAGTAGTGAGTGCTTCTGCTAGGATGCCCTGGAGAGAAACTGTAGATGGTTTCCATGGCAGAAGCTAAACTGTGGTGCTCACAGAGGTCACTTTAGAGTGGCTTTGAGAAAGCTGACAGGGTATCTTGCACTTCTGGGCTGTCAGTCTGGCTTGGCTGCACACAGGAGCACAGAACAGGCTTTGGTTCAAATGGTAGTTGAAAGTTCAGTTAAATTTACTGCAAATGTAATGGGGTATGTGAGAATGTTAGATAGACAGCATATGCAGCTTAGCAGAGACTGAGTTGGTTTTTTTTTGTTATTATTTATGTCATAACTGTTCTCAGAGCTTTGTGCTGTGATTAGTGCTATTTACCTCAGTAATTTTTATTCAGGTTTCCTCTTTTGTCTTCAGTAAACGCTTGGTGGTGATATCATGACTGGGGTGGCTGAAGACAGAGTTGAACCAAACTGCAGTATGATAGGGTTAATTTCTAAAATACAACTGGAGGTCATCAAGCCTTGAACATCATGGCGTAGGAGGTGCTAGTGAATAGCGTGGATGTCCTGTCTTTCCTGGCTGCCTGTGGGGCCAGCTGCTGCCCAGCAAGTGCATGTAGATCAGGGACTTCAGCATGCCTTTGGAGGCTTTCTTACCCCCTAAGGACTCATAAGCAGCATTGATAAATTTGTTGCAATCTGTATTTTTGCCATGGTCTTAATATAAGGTGGGAGGCTTAAAAGGTTTAAATAAACACCTATTAAATTTATAGGTCATATGGTAGCAACTATCCAATTGGTCATTTGCCACAACTTATTTTTATTGAGTACTTCCCACAAAACCAAGATCTCTGTCTCCTGCATGAAATAGTAGATAAAAAAGCTGTTACAAATAGTGCTTTGTTCTTTATCATCACTGGCTGCATTTCTTCACCTGCTGTAATCATTAGAAGGCTGTCAGCTTTTAAACAAAGAAAAACAAAGAAAAAAGTCACATATGTATGTATGTAACCACTGAAGTGCACTGTAAATCTTCAGAAAGATAACATGGAAGCTGTGTATTTAGCCTTTGCAACAGAAATTGTCGGAATGCCATTCTGACCTCACACAAAATTTACATTATTTTAGTTAATGTTCTATTTTGTTTAAAGTTGCTAAACACTATAAATCCCAAAGGACAGCAAAGAACTGTGCATTATAAAATGTACGTTCAGACAGATCCTGAGGAAACAAAATTGGTTGGGATTTTTCTTTTTATTTTTGTATTTTATTACTGTTCTCTATTTTTACAAATCCCTGTGCTTTAAAATGATTTGCATTGTGTTTGTGATTTCAGAATTTGCTTAGTATTACTGAAATCCAAAGAGGAAGGAACAAAAATGCATTTTAAATTGTGAAAGAAGTTGAAGCATAAGTTGAAAATATTAAGGCCCTTAAATGGGGTTCTGTTACTGAATTTTTTAATTTTTGTTTTTGAAACGTAATCTTTTCATCATATCATATTGGACAAATCTTAAATGTATAAGTGGGTTTAAGTCTTTGTGCATATTTAAAGATTTTCAACCCCATTGAATGATATTCATACTTCAGGCCTTTAAAATAAATTAGGATATTCATATTTTTTATATTTCTTTGAAGAAAAGAAAAAGTCTCACTACCTTCAGAATTTGACCATCATTGTGACAAGCAGGTCAGCAATTTTTTACACTTTTTAATGTGCAAACAGCACCAGAAATTAATTATTAGGAATCTAAGTAAGAAGTTAACAAGTTTAGAGAGGTAAAGAATATCAAACAGGAGTAAATGACAAAAGCTGTTTGTATTACTTTTAATACAAAAAACTTTAGGAACATGTCCCTTGGAGTTCGCAAACCAAGTTGACCTCTTTTCTTAGTGTTTATGCAGCAACATAAACAGGAAAGGATTACATAAATCTGCCAAGTGAAATGTAGTTATTTTATACCCATGTAAAATAGATAAAAATTACCTGTTTCCTCTTTGCACCCACTGCTACAGAAGTGCACCAGCTCAAGCAGAGAGAGAGCAGTGCAGAGGGGTGACCAAAGATAGGAAAGAAGGAAAACTTCCAGCATCTATCATCCACAAAACGTGTGTTGGAGGTTTTAGTCTTCAGATGTGTTATTGTGAAGCTTATCAGTCTAATCACAGTGTGAATTCCCACGTAAGGTGTTGTGTTTGTAGAAACACCTAGTATGGAGAAAAACTCAATCACAATGAAAAGCGGAGGAAGCATGTGTTTGCATAGAGTGTTCTGGTGTTTGGCAGTGATAGCTGTCATAGTGATGCTGGTTTTCTTTTGAATAAATTTGACAAGACTTTCTCTAAAGTCCATTATTTCTAGGTTGCCAGAAACACATCTAAGGAACAGACAGCTCAGGGTCTGCTCTGGGTATTGATTAGAGGCAGCTGAGGTCTTTGACTATCCATCTTGGAAATGATGGGGGCTTGCCGTTTACGAACCTGCTACAGGTTGGTTTCTGCTAAACATTTGAATGCCATTAGGACTTAGAGCTCCTCAGTGACAAACTTATTTTGAAATTATGACTTAAGTCCCAAAGTCATTGAATTGCCTTTGAAAATATTTTCTTTCTCAGATGTTTGTTGAAAAGTTTATAGTACTTACTGCTACCCTTGACTTATGGCTAACCTTGGCTGCAAGTGTTTACATGATTGGGCACTTGTGTTATACAATGTTCCTCAGGCACTGATATCTTTTGAGAAAAATCTATAAAGAAAGAAAGGTTTTTTTTAATATTGAAGTTACTCTGGAGACCCACACATCTTGGAGGCTCATCTTGGGACTGGGACAAGATAAACTGCCATGTTGTAAGAGGGTAGGAAATCATACAGGAAGCTGAACCACTGAACTTATATATTGTGTTCTTGAAAATAGCAGCCTGTGCACTGTAGTGTATTTGACTAGCTCTTAAATAACATCCTTGTGCTATATAGTGTCACGTGTATGGCTTAGTTGTGTTTACTCTTTATATTTCTGTCTGAAATTTTTGGGAGCTTTCATAACCAAACAGTCCACTTAGTGTTAATACAGCAGTAATACTACTTGTAACTGAGATCAACACTGTGATTTTTATTTCAAATGAGTCATACTTTCACAGAGAAAACTATGAAGTAGAATCTCAAGCAACATGCACATATTTAGTTTCTTATTGTATCTTATTAATAATATAATAAATAATATTGTGTTATTAATAATGGCTATGACTTAACTGATTCAAAATATACATGTTTGTCTTTTTACAATGCGATTAATTTATATTCTATTTTTCCCCCCCCTTTCTTTCTCTCTCTCTCTCTTTTTCTGTCTCCTTACCTTTTTCCCCTTTTCAACAGTCCTGGTACCTGGGCTAGCTTGGTTCCTTTTCAAGTTTCTAATAGGACACCGATCCTGCCAACAAACGTCCCAAATTACGGTTTGAACATAATTGGAGAGCCTTTCCTTCAAGCAGAAACAAGCAACTGAGGGAAAAAAAAAAAAGGCAAATTTCAAAAAGAAAGGAAGACAGGAGGAGAAAAGAAACTGAAGAAAGAAGAAAAAATAGACCAGCAATTGCAGCTCTTACAATCACTAATTTCTTTATGGTTGAAACTGAAATGACATACAAAGGGTCGATGATATTTCACTGATGAGTAGAATGCAGCCCCTGCTAAGTAGCCTTTGTTATATGAAGTCTGCTGGGAAATAGATGTTCTGTCTCTGACAATATATTTTAACTGACTTTCTAGATGCCTTAATATTTGCATGATAAGCTAGTTTTATTGGTTTAGTATTCTTGTTGTTTACGCATGGGATCACTATTCCTGGTTATCTCACAAAACAAAGGCTAGGCAGCAGCAACAGAGCTGCAGGAGGACAAGGGCCGTAGCCAGCCATTTTCTCAACACTCTGATTTCTAGATGTTTTAAAAATAAGCTCTGTAGCCTTTAGTTATTAGTATGGATTTATTAAACTTTGGCCCTTAATTCAGCCTTTTCCTAGTGTGTTATGCAGTTTGACATTTTCAATCAAGTATGAACACACAGGCTCTATGGAAGAAATGCCTCTATGTAGGTATAAGTGTTATCTCCTCATGCAACAGTAAAAAAGAAAAAGAAAAAAATGAGCGTTTTCCCCACTAAAGAAACACAGAGGCAAGTGCAATTTAAAAATCATATCTAATGGGTCATCATTATAAGTCCTTCAGCCCTTGGACTCTAAATTGAGGGGATTAAAAATAGAAATGAAAATTAGATTGAACAAACTTATTTTTCCCCTCAGTTTTTGAGGGCATTAAAAGGCATTAAATCAAGACAAATCATGTCCTTGAGAAAAAGAGATCAATGGAAACACAGCACTTATGTTGGTTTAGCTGCTGCCTCCACACAGGGGTAGGATTTATTTATTTAAAGTTACTGGTTGCATCAAGAACCCATAGGGTTTACATGTTTCTGTAAAATCTGCATCATAGAGACAAAGAGATAGGCAAATCCATGTCACAAGGGCAAAGCTTACCGTTTACAAACTGGTAATACCAGGATGGGGATATGTTATATTTAAATAATGCACTCGTAAGTTTAGTTGCAGGGTGCTGAAAACTTGCATGGTGCTTTCAGAAGTTAGCCTTGTTCAACAATTATCACATATTGACAGAAATATAACGTGCATGGGCAGACATTTTGCCTCTATGTCTCTTTAAAAAAATAATTAAAATACTCTTTCCAGTAATCCTGATTTGCACGAAGTTATAATGTCCACATTACGTGCCTTGCCTTGAAATCTAAAAAAATGGAAAAAAAAACAAAAAAGAAAAAAAAACACACAAAAAAATTTGACATCACTACACTTGTTTTGCTGCATTTATTATGATTTTAAATCTTTACCATTTTTATGACAAAATATTTTGTACTCCAGATGGGAAAAAAGCGTGACATCATGGATTTTTTAGACAGTTATACCTTTATCTCACATTTATAAAGCATATCATGGCTGTGTATAGTTGCCGCTTAAAATTGTAATCAACCAGCAATATTTTCAGTATTTTGGTGTTTTTTCTATTAACCTTTCATGTTTTTCATCTTCCAATTAATATTGGGGGGAGGGGATACAAATTTATATGAATTATGCAATACCAAGTTTTGCCTATGTAGGTAGTGCTTTTAGCTGTATTGGTTATTATAGGTAAGTACACAGATTTAAAACAAAAAAAAAAAAAAAGGTATGCTTTTTTTTTGTTTGTTTTAATTGACCAAAGTGGGTACTGCTATTTTTGCAGTGTGATGAGGTCCTTTTCTGTACTGAGAGGTGGACAGGGGATTTTTTTTTATACATACATATATATATATTCTGGGGTGGGTGGGGAGGATTTTTAACACTTTACAGTGTAGCTGTGAAGCAGTGCACCCTTAGCCAGGCAAGGGCTGCAAAGCGACTGTTCTGCCTACTGTGACAAACTTTCAAATCGGTTCCCTCTTTTTAACTTCCCACCTGGGGTGCAAGCTAAAATCATTTCTGGATTTAAAACATAAATAATTAATTCTGTTGGAGGCAGACTTGACTTGAGGAAATTGTTTTGTTTTAAGCTTTTTTGGTTTTGGGTTTTTTTTCCTTGAGAAAGAGACAAACAGACAGACAGACACAGAGAAAGAGGTCAAGACCCACAGCGAGATGCAGCCTTTTCCATTCTGGCAAGGATCCTGCATCCTATAGTGTTCATGTTAGAAAATGTTTTTAGCTCAGAATGACAAAGACAATTGCTTTGTCTAGGAAACGCACATAGAGGGCCAAAGTCTTTGCTGGCATAACTCCACTGACAGCAGAGTTGCTCCTGCAGAGAATTTGCCTCCCTTAGTCTGCTCAACTGGTAAATAGTCTTTTTTTTCCCCCTTCTATGTCAAAATATTATTTTTTTTTACCCTCCCACGTTTGTTAACTCACAACATCTGATTTACAATTTCAGGCTGTTTTTCTCAGAGGTTTGCAGTGTCTTCTCATACAGCAGGTCAGATGGAGAGCTCTGGGCTCTTAGCATGGAAGGAGTTTCTTAATGCACAGAATTAGATTGTGATGTAAATAAAAGTGTATTTCCATTGCATTTTGCAGATCAGTAGTGGACCTCTTGCTGGAGACCTCTGATGCAGCATGGATCTTTGAGATGTATGGCTGAAGAAAGGGTGATTTTTTTCTTGAAAACACATCCTTGTATTAGGGCACAAGCAGAGTTTAGACCTGTGGGTTTGGGATAACCTGGTGGGAAAATCCATCCATTTGCAGTTGTCTGTGCATTTTGGATGTTTTCCTGCCATGTAGCAGCCCCGGAATACAGCTCCAGTGACAGCTACCCCAGTAAGTGCAGAGCAGCAGCACACCAAAGTCAGTCACTTCCTGCTCTGGTCAGTGTGCGGCAGGTGAAGAGCTGCAGTGGTGGCACATTCTCACGTCTCCAGCAGGAGATTTGTGTGTAGGCAGGGCCAGCATGGCTATAGAGATGGGAACTGCAGAGAAGCAAATCTTTGAGATTTATCTATAGTTAAACTGAAAAAAAACCAAGCCTACATAAAAAGATAAGACATGAAAAGAAAATGAAAATCAATTTTATGTCACTTTTTTTCTGAGCCCCTTAACAAGTGAATTTGTTCACTAAGCACTTACCTATTTGGGTTACTGAAATGCACTATACCCACCCAGATTGCACCTCAGGCTCTAGCCTGGTACAACAATGTTTCTTCACGCCATTGATGCGTGTTCAGTTCAGGAGCAGAGGGCCTTGATTAGTATCATTAGAAGGTGTCCCCCTTGAGATTTAATAGCACACCAGGATGAAACTGAAAGTTCAGGCTTCAAAGTCAATATGTAAGTCAATAGTCAAAATGATGATTGTCCTTGTGGGAAGATGGATGCCCTTAACAGAGCTTTTTTTGTTATCTCTGTCCTCCTGTATGAGAAATACCAAGATTACAAATACAGTATTTTAAAAAGCAGACTACTTCCATGTGAATGAATTGGGTTGTTAAGCAACTGTGAGTTTTTTGAACCTGCCTCTCTAGTAGAAAAGCCTGTTTGGAAGAAAATGAACTTTTCATTAATTGTAGGTTTGTTTTGTTGTTTTTGTTTAGTTTTTTTTTTTCTTCCTTTGCTTAATGTTTTGGTTTTTTTTTTTTGTTTTGGTTTTGGGGTTTTTTTTTGTTTGTAAGTATGTGGGGTTTTTTTTGTTTGGTTGGTTGGGTTTTTTTTAAGCTCAGCAGTCAATAGATTATGATCGAGAACTCAAATCCAGTCTCTAGCCTCCTCCTTCACCAGGAAGTGTATTCTGACTGAATCGAGCCACCCCGTTCTATGTGCACTGTTCTGCCTTTATTAAGTTGCTTTGCAGCCCTGGCCTCATGGCTGTGCCACTGAAGTGTGTTTCCCCTGTGACACGTTTGAGGCTTGACTAAGGAAAAAAAAAGGCAGTGAAGGAGACTGTACATAAAGGCATGGCAAAAATATTAATTATAGCAATATAGGTGTGGGGTGATGTTCAGGTGGGCAGCTCCATTGAAAATATGTGAATGAATTTGTGAAGCTGCAAGTAACGAGAAGAATGGAGGATCTTCTGAATGAACCGCCTACCTTGTAGACAGTAATTTGTACACTGTATAGTTTTGTTAAGAATTTTTTTTTAATTAAAATACCCTTGTTTGTAAAGCTAACTTTTTTAACAATTATAATGGAAATGACATGCATTTCCATTTTTAAACAAGAATATTCTTTGTTTGGAAACTGGACTTGGGTTAAAACTCTCCAGTTTCTTAATTTATGTATTAAAAAAAATCTGTCCATGTTAGGAGTTATTTCGCAGATGCCTGTGCTTGAAAAGCATAGGTTGCTAATCCTTTAAAAATGTAAATGGAGAAAAGTTATATTTTATGAAGGTTATTTTGTTGTATTTAGTATTGGAAAAGTTGGTTTTCAGAGCATTTCAAAATGTTGGAAGCACCACTGTCTTTTTATTAGTATATATGGCCTTTAGCAAAAGTTTTTGTGGTTGTTACATGATGGTATTTAAGATTAGGTTCACAGAGCAATTCAGGATAGGCAGAGAACTAAAACAGTACTTATGTCTCACATAGCTGTGTCCTCAGGGAGCAGAATTTTGGATTTGCAACTTGTAGCTTCATAAGGACTTAATGAAAGAGATTGCACAAGGACATACTCAGCTGTGACACCAGAGTGTGTCCTGTACCTAAATCTAAATTATATTTACTGTGTGAGGTTATGAAGGCTGCAGAAAGTCATCCCATATTCAGTGTACAGTATTCACTTTCAATGAAACAGCTCTCTAATGTTGCTGGCAGTAAGGCCCTAAGCATGACATCCAGTATAGTTTACATGATCCTGTCGAGGTCTTTTGTTAACATTAACCAGCTGCATGCTCCTGGACTCTTTTTTATTGGATCTCTTTAGAAAAAAATTAGAAAGAAAAAGGAGAGTGTAAAATCGTATGCAGGCTAATCAAGTTAAAACAGGAAAAGCTCCAAATTGAATGTTCTACTCCATGCTGAAGGAGCTGAAAACTGCCTCCTTCATATTTGCACTTTCTGCTAGTTCCCCAGTTTTCTCTAATTCCTCAAAATTGTGTGGGTGTGGTGGAGCACTGCAGTTGGAGGATAACATGGACCACTGATTTTGCCCTTTAACCCTGCACAATGACCTTCGCATCAGCCAAACTTATTGCCATGACAACTCTTTGTACTGTTTCCATGCCACAGCTCTGTTGGTCACATTGTTAATAGTAAAGGGGACAAGTTGGAGACGGTCAATTTTTACATTTTTTGTTGCAAATTTTTCTTCAACGGTTGTAAGTAGTTGGTTTGTTGTTTTTTTTTTAATGATAAAAGGGTTCACTAGTTAGTACTCTTTAGAAATATCTGTGTGTTGCAATTCAAATGTATGTTGAATTTGTGAAAAGGGCTTCAGTGCCACTAGCATCATAATATCCTAGAATAAGCCTTTGATACTTTTATTGCATGATATGGTAACAGTAAAACAAAAGGTGGCCTAAATAAATGGAGAGCAGTGTGAGCTAGTGACACTAAAGCCAGTCTTTGTATTACTGTATTTTTGACAGAATGGTTTTGAAACTGTGCTACAGGGACTGATGTGGCAAATCTATCTCTATATGCAGAAGGAAGTTTTTTAAGAAGTATGGCTTATTATGCATTCTTCATTGAGGGCATTGAAGTTGCATGGACTCATAAAAGTTGATGCAAAATGAGAAAGAAACAAAAACCAGCAAAATGTTTACCAAAAACTCAAACAAATGAGCAGTGCCTGTTCAATTTCACAGTCTCTGTTGAGTTCAGTTGTAAATATGTTTCAGATGACATTTTCTTCAAAAATAAAAAAGAATCTCTACAAAATTGTAGAATGTGAGGGGTTCCTCTATCCCAGGTATAGGCTTCTCAAGAGCTGCATTAGATTATGTCTTCATCAAGCTGTTAATTTGTGCTTATATCATATAGAACTTTTAGTAAGCTGGGAAGAGGCACCCCATCTCAATGATATTTCTCTGAGAACAACTTTTGTAGGGCTGTGTGTTTCTTTAGATACATTTAGTACAACTGTAGGTGACAAGTAGTCAGTTATTGCTTGCTAGCTACACACCAGGGTTGATCCATTTTAAAACTTTTGGCATTTTTCCCCATACTGTAGGCCATAAATCCTGAAGGTTACATTTTAATTGAAAAGAAGGTGCAGGCACAGTCTTTGTGTAATGAACCTTCACTAGTAGGATGCATTACAGTGCACTACTTAATTTTTGAATTAGGGCCCTCTGGCATCAGACCTGTTTTTAGCCTGAGTGTTAACAAAGGTTTTTATTGTGCCTGGTTGAAGGATAATAATGTTCTTTTTGGTACATTTTTTTTTTTTAGGTTACAAATGAACTCAACTGCCACAAGTTTTAAACTGGTGTAAATCAAGCTTGACTTAATGTGATTGTTACTGTTATATCCAGCCTATACTGCTAGCAGCTGCTCATACTGCAGTCAATTACTGGAAGCGGATATATTTCCTATGCAAAAACTGTTTAAACAATAAAAGTGAGCTATGCTACAGACCCTAGTCTTATGTTTTCTTTTCTATCTCTCAGATTTGTAATTAGTAATATCTTAGAAATGTACCTTAAACATTGTACCCTGATAGCATGGCATAATTTACAGAGTTCTGTGTATACTTAGTTTAAATTTAACATATTTGTTTGCATACGTTTTGGCTTAGCCATTACACTGAAAAAGGGGGAGAACAGAAAACAAATGGAGGTAGATATCAGCTTGATTTAAAAGTTAATATTTAGTTTTCGTCATCATCTTTTACTAGCTCTAGTAATTCTACAGGTGACTTGAACTGCTTCTCCTATGATTCAAGATTGAGCATGATAGTAGAAGGATGGGAGACTTCTGCTTTCTTTCAATGTTATTGACTTGTGACAGGCAGTAAATCTTTGGTTTCTTAACAGCCTTTGTGATAAAATTTACATCAGTCTTCCCCAAATTCTTCCTGACTCCAGAAAGCTTTGTTTCATGTCAAGGTGTTCAGACTCTACAAAAGAATTCTTTTTCATAAGTGTGAATTAGCTGAAATCAACTGAATATGATGTTTCATTCAGGTCATGTTCCTGGAAATACATTGGTTTTTTTTTCTTATACCATTAGGAATCTATGAACCAGCAGCATCAGTCAGCCAGTACTATGAATATGTTCAAGAGATGGCTGACTGGATCACAGTGTAAAGACTTAAACATATAATTATATGAAAACCCTCAAATTTTGCCCCATAGTAAAGCTAAATAATTCTCCATCTACTTTTATCTGCTTAGATAAAAATATTCTTCAGGTTCTAGAGCATAGTATCTATCCACTTTCAACCATTAATGTGAAAAACATAAAATGGTTTGTTATTTTTCTCTACTGCTTTGTGTACACAAAGATGATTTGTTTTTTAAATTGACTAATCTTTCTGTGAAAGACCCTTTGGTGTATGTGTGTCTCTCTAAAACAAATTGTCAGGCACCAAAAAGTTAGGAAATTATACCAATTTGTCCTTAAATGCTGTCACTTGGACATGATTTGAAAAGTGTAATAAGGATTTAGGATTTCATATCTAAAACTCCAGAACAGAAAATCTTCCTGCATAACCTAGAGATGCTCAAATTCAATCCTGCTGCCTTTTCCAGTCACTCTGCAGCCCCCCTGCAAAGCAGCCTGCTGCTGTATACAGCCCACCAGAGTCCTGCAGCAGTTTCCTACATAACTTTGATTGTCCATGTATTCCAGCTGCACAGTGGCACTGATGGCAGTAATTCAGGGCAAAGAATGGCAGATGCCTGGGTTTATTCTCATTGCCAGTGCCAGCACCAGGGTTGCAGTGCCATGCTCAAGATATGTAATGTAGAACCTAAAGACATTAAGCTATAGGGAGCAGGAAGGAGGGAGTGCAAAAACAGTAATGGCTTGAAACTTCATGGTGAGGACATGCTTAGGTGGGGGGAAGCTCCTGGTTGAGGCCTTTCTGCTTTCATATATGCTAGATTTTTGAGAAGAAACAGACAAACAACCCCTGGACTAGTGTTTAACATATTTTTTTTAAACTCCATTGTTATTTTTGTATGTTTTCCCATAAGCTTAAAACTTATAATTGAAAAAGATCACCATATCCAAACACATGCGTAAGCAGCAAGGTAGAAATGTGCACTGCCACCTCACAGTTTTTTGCTGCTTAGTTCATTACATTAAGCTGTTAACTTTGTTGTGTGAGGGATTCTTTTTGATTCTTACTTTTATTTCTGCTCCAGTTATTGACTAAATATGTATATTGTAGCTGTTGCTTAGTCAACTTCTGGCTGATTGGGCAAAGATGAAAACAAACATGGCCTGGCTTCTTGCTTATGAGCATGGGCCATGGGCATCTCTTTCCTTGGGGATGAAGGCACTTAGAGGACCCTTGGGAGTGCTTACCTGCCAGAATCTGAATCATATCCATGGGCCTCTATCAATATAAGAAGGTTATTAAATGCTCTGCACCAAACCAAATATTGCTTGGAGATTAAAAAAAGCTCCTCTCTGCTACCCAGGTAACACTCATGCCTATTCTCACATGTTTACTTAAAATAGCAGTAGCCTTAAGTCTTTCTGATAAAGTAACATAGGATTGTTTTATATATGTCACCCTCAGGAATGGCAGAACCGTGCCTACTGAGACTTAACAATGGAGAGCAGTCTGCTTTTGCTGGTCAAAATTTGATAAAATGAAGCAGGTTCTAGCAAAAGGAACTTCAATAGAAGAGCTATCCTACTTCTGCCTGCCAAATGAATCTTCAGAGCATCCACTGATCATTTCTTTAAGGTAGTTATTCACATGAAATTAACCGTTATTACCAAGGCCATTACTTACGAATGTTGCTTGACTGAGCTGCTGAGAGCTGCAAAGATCTGTCTAAAGTTGTGCAAAGATTCAAGGATGTTTTGAATTCAATTTGCATTCACTGTTATGGTTGTCTTACTCTGTCTAAAGTATCAGTGTGTTACCCAGACAAAGAAAGGAGTGAAAGAAGTTGCAGGATGTTAGTTGCAAAACACAAAGCTTTAAAAAACTTTAAAAAATGTGGAAGGTGGTGCCACCATTAGTGCTTCATTTCAAGCCTGACTTGCAGCTGGCTTCTGCACATGCAGTTACGTGGTACCTAAACAGAACCCGCTGCTTAAAAAAAAGAGAAGGAAAACCTGCTCACCTATGAGGTTGATCTGATGCTACTGGAGTTGATAGAAATCCCTCAGCTGATTTTTGACAAGGATTGGACAAAGCCTACACTGCTGGCAAGGCACCTTAGTTTAGATGAATGTGGATTTCCACTTCTTAACATGTGTGGTTTGTTTTTTTTTTTTTTTGCCTTTCCCTAAAGTGGGTTCCTTAGGGTGAAAGGAGGTGTTCAAAGCAGAACATAACTGTTTCTGCTTTCTAAGTTGAGGCTCGATCCAAAAACAGTGTCATCTATTGACTATATTTAGCTGCACTGCAGGCTGCCAAAACCAGCACACATTGTGGGCAGACAAGCAAGGACACAACAGGACTGGGGCATGGATAAAAGATATATCTCCCCATAACTGACAAGTCAAGCACTGAAGCACTGTGAAGCTGGAACCATATCAGTTGTAAGAAGCTGTCTATTCAGTTTTCAAAACCTGTCTGATCAGGTAATTGCTGATGTTTCAAGAAACAAATGGTGCCCACAGTTGGACCACTGAAATGACCCTGAATGCAATGGGGTCATGAAAGTGTAAGTGGGGGCTTTAGCACCTAAATGCTTTTCAGACATAATTCTGGTTGTAGAACACCTTTCTCCCAACATATCTGAGATTGAAATATTTCCCTCAGTATATTTTTCTGCTGCAGTGCATTCAGAAATGTCACAGTTACTTACAGTGGATATGTTTCACAGCCCAGAAAACCCAGACCCGTGAAAACCCTCAGAAGCTGAGTATATTTTCCTGTTTCATGGAGACAATAATAAAAAGATAGGATTATATGGTTTGGGTTTTTTTTTAATGTAGCTTGATTTCCTTTTGTCCCCCTTTCCTCTTTTTTCCCAATAAATTGATGTGGGAATTCACGTTTTATGTAATACTTGAAATGCCTAATCATAGAATCAGAGAACCACAGAATGGTTAGAGTTGGAAAGGACCCCAAGATCATCTAGTTCCAACCCCCTGCCATGGACAGGGATGCCTCACACTAGACCATGTTCACCCACGACTCTGCCCAACTTGGCCTTGAACACTGCCAGGGATGGGGCATTTACCACTTCTTTTGGAAACCTGTTCTGGTGCCTCACCACCCTCACAGTAAAGAACTTCTTCCTTATATCTAACCTGAACTTCCCCTGCTTCATTTTAAACCCGTTACCCCTATTGCTACAGTTCCTGATGAAGAGTTCCTCTTCGGCATCCCTATAGCCCCCCTTCAGACACTCAAAGGCTTCTGAGGTCTCCACGCAGCCTTCTCTTCTCCAGGCTGAACAGCCCCAACGTTCTCAGTCTATCTTCATATGGGAGGTGCTCCAGACTCCTGATCATCCGCATGGCCCTCCTCTGCACTTGTTCCAACAGTTCCAAGCTCTTTTTATGTTGAGGACACCAGAACTGCACACAATACTCCAGGTGAGGTCCCACGAGAGCAGAATAGAGGGGCAGGATCACCTCCTTCAAGCTGCTGGTCATGCTTCTTTTGATGCAGCTCAGGATAGGGTTGGCTTTCTGGGCTGCGAGCGCACACTGAAGCCGACTCATTTTCTCATCAGCCAACAGCCCCAAGTCCTTCTCTGCAGGGCTGCTCTGAATCTCTTCTCCGCCCAACATGTAGTTAGTGCATGCTAGTTTGTTTTGATTTTGAACAGGAGAGGAAGACATACACCACAAAAACTGTAAAATAAACTTAATAATAAGAAAATAAACTAAATATAATATGATGCCTCCCTATGTCATCAAGTTTTTTGAAGTTTTTTTTGGAGAATGAGGAGCATGACAGAGCTCAGCATCAGGGTGAGCGTTAACACAGTGAGGAACTTTCTCTTAATTTCCTGCAAGCTCTTCAGAACTGTCTGTGAAGCTGTATACCTTAATTTGTCTACACCATGCAAACATAAATGTGAATACAAATTTCCAGGTTTCCCTTGGCTAGAGTTACAACGACTGTTATACAGCATGTAAGTTGCCCTAGAGCCTTCTTGGTGCCACAGAATTACACAATTAGCTGGTGGCGCATTGACATTATTGTGATTAAAAGTGAGTTAAAATTATTGGTGAATCAACTATACCACCGTGCAGATGCAAAGACACTGATCATTTCTCAGAGTGCTACATTTGCATTTATAATGTGGTTTAAAACACAGTAACCTTCCTGTAAGTGAAGTGACTTTTAATTATTTATGTTCTTCACTGACATGGGCATTGCCTTTCTAAGCCAGCCAGTCCAAACAGTTTTCACTGTGGAATAAAAAAGAAATATCTGTGAGGCCTTGATTCCTTCAGCTTCCCTGCTGAGCCTATGCAAGTACTTCTGAAGATTTTTTTGCAACCTTGTGCAATATGCAGCTTTCCTGCAGCTCCTTGTTTCATGCACCAGTTTATCTTTTCACTGAGTTCTCTGATGTACTATTCAAAGATTTAGGTTTGCATCAAGGGTTTCTGTTTTACCCACTTTCTCTTAACACTGTTACTGCTCATCTTTATGTTCAGCTGTTTCTCCCTTACAGTAATTTGTAAAGATACTATTTTCTTGCATCCATGAATAAGAAAACTTTACACCTTTTCCTGTAAAGAATTACTAAAATTTCACAGCGCCTGTTTGGCCTTGTAGTAGTTTTCATTTTTAGGTTCTTCTGCCTCAGAGAAGTATGCTTTAAAAAAACATACAAAACCTCTCAAATGGTTCACTGTATTGTCAGCGTAACTTGTGAACACCCAGACAAGGGAAAAAAAGAAAGTTTTGAGAAAAAAAAACACAAAACCACACAAAGGTAGATGGAGAAATTTCCAAAGGAAGAGGAATGCTCAAAAAATTCTGGATGTTAAGTTATAAAATATTCATGGCTCAGTAGTTTTTTGCGTAAGCCTGTCTTCTGGATTTTCATATCAACACAGTGTCCTTGATGAGCATGTGAGTCCTATCTGTGCAAGTTATAAATACAAGTGTGTAGCCTCAGGATGAGTTAAGGCACTTTGGAGGATATGAAAGAGATTTAAGCCAGTTATGCAAAAGTAGCTGTGATCAGATTGTCGTCTTGTTTTTAATTAGTGCCTTTTGGGCATGTGCCACTAGAATCACACAAGGCTGAAGGTCCCATTATACCTACTGGACATACTCTACTCAGGGGCAGTCTTCAGCCAGAGCCATAGGGTGCTGGCAAGCCCAGACTGGGGTATCATTAGGAAGTTTTGACAGTGCCTAATGTGGATGGTATGTTCCTCCAGGCTAGCAGCTTTCAGTCTGTGGTCATAAGAAATGCTGGGGTCCTTGGAATACTTCTGCAGGAGCTGTGAAAGACTATTAAGGAAAGAAAACTCACCGCCAGCAGGCTCCAATTCACTATACAACACCCACAAGAAAAATGTCTGGGTTCACAAAATGGAAAAAGTGATTTCAGTGCATTTGGTGTTTTCTTAAATAATAGAGTAAGGAAGATAAAGAGAGTGGAATGATGATGACCTTCTAGTTACTTTTTTCCCGTAGGACCATTAGGTTTTGAAGCACATGTGGAGATGCCTTTCAAGCATTTTTTAGATTTATAACACTTCTGTTCAGGCCTGTGAGGTTTCACACAAGGAAGAATGTGAGGACAGAAAGTCCTGCTATCTTATAAGAATATAAGTTAATTCCCTTTGTGATTTAATAGATGTGTGGAGGGTCCCAAGAGAACAATATTAGGGTAACACAGGAAAAGAAAGTCTTGCCCTGTGCTCAGGGAAGAAATTTCCAACATTAAACGCAGCATCCCGCTGTGAGACATCAAAAACCTCGATGTTCCCAGGGTGCTGAGGAATGGAGAGACAGACAGCTGACATACGCAGACTCACAGCTGGCTTCATACACAACTCCTGCTGCCAGCCCTGTCCTGGCTTTCCCAGGGCTGGGAGGTTGACAAGCCTCTTCTCCAGCATGCTCAGTGTACTCCATTCCCTTTCCTGCCCTTACCCTTCTTCATTTACTCAGACTCCTTATTTTCCATTCTCCACAATCTCAGGTGGATATTAATCACAGAGGCAGCTCCCGCAAGGCTTCCCTTGTGTCATGCATACTCCTTGTTCCTCCTGAGGATGAGAGGTAGGAGATGGATCAGTTTGTCCCAGCATGGGAGGTGGCACACAGTGGTGAGCAGGAGCTTGAGGAGGAACCTTTCCCATCACAGCAAGTATCAAAGGGAAAGGGGATGTTAGAGCCCCACATGAGCAGCAAGGGCACCTACAGAGATGCCAGGCATGCTTTCACTCACCTTCACCTCCAATGGCACCATTCCTCCAGAGGTGCCAAAGTGCCAGGACTCCCTCCCCAGCCTGACTTGAGCTTGGCTGACCTGGTATGTCAGGATAGGGTGGGACCTGCTCAGTTGTCTCAGCATTCTGTCTTCAGATCAAGGTATCTGTTCTGCTTTGGTTGCACTTAACTCCAAACTCCAGTTTTGAACAGGGATTGCTAAAATGAATAAACAAAAGCTGAAGGTCTGTGGTAGCTGTTATCTGTGGCTGCTGGGGCCTGAGGTGTTTTGCCCTGGAGAAGCAGCCACAGTGATCAGAAAACTTCAAGCAGAAGTTATGTCACTTCTATGTGTTTACTCCAGGGGTGTGATAAGAGAAAGACTTTGCAAAGGTGGCTGACAAATGCTGGTAAACCAAAACTTTCTGCAGGACCTTGTTAAGTGTGGCTGGAGCAATGTGGAGATCCTGCCTGGCAGTACCCAGAGGAGAGAAAATTTCTACAGGGTGCAAATAGTGTAAGGCAAAATTCCAAATGAACTTGTGTAGTAGTTACAGTGACACTGTGGATTGGGAATAAGCTATAAAACTGAACAAAGGGCTGGTGCGGAATGGGAGTATTACAGGTTAATCACACCTTGAAGCAGCTTCAGGGACAGATTAGGTCTCTGCTCCCTTGGATGGGCAGTGTGTCAAGGGCTCAGCTCCCTCGAGTGGCCTAGGCTCAGAGAGCAGAGAGGTGGGAACTGGGGTTCGAAGCCTGTCCCAGAGTGGGCCTGTGCTCTATGCCTGACACAGAGATCATCAGTGGCTGCTGCTGTGTGCAGCAATGAGGTAAATCCCAGCTGCTGCTTCACAAAACCTGAGAGAGATTAAAGACAGAAATATTAGAAGCAGTGCATAAGGAAGAGCTTAATCCTTACTGTCTGCTTCTGCCCCTGTTTAATGACTCCCAGCTTAAATGCTCAGCTTGGTCTTGTGTGATGTTCTTCAGGCACACTGATGACACCTGTACAGTGTGAAGAATAAAAAAAATCTGCCTAAAAAAATAATAACCTGGCCACTTCCTGAGGCCTGTGAGTCAGCCCAAAGCACAGTGAAGCACAGAGCATGGTGGAGCTGCTGGAAGTTGCGAAATTCATTCAGACTCAATTTTAAATGTGATTTCATAGACAGAAACACTCCTTCAAACCAGTACAATTTCAAGGCTCTGCTCAGAGGGCAGCACAGTGAAGTTTGCAGGTAAAACTTCTGACTTCTAAATTATCTGGTGTTTGCTGCCTATTTTCATACTGGTGTGAGATGCAACGACTGGAAAGATCTTTTCAGCTTGCCTTTCCTTTACCCCTGTGCAGGATGCCTTTCCTTCGCCTGCAGTGTGGGTATACAGGTTCGACCTAAGAGTACAGAAAGAGATAGTTTGGTAGCAAGCATAAAAACTCACACGAGTTTGACACCAAATCCCACCTGCCTGAGTTGCCACCAGGACTCATGTCTTTGGAGTTCCTTGGGAAGAGCAGAACACCTTTGAACTGTCAGCACACTTCTTACCACTAGCCATTCATTCCTCGTCTTCATGCCAGTCCTCTGTAGAGTCTTCAGTCAATAGGGCATGAAAAGCTGGAAGCTATAGGCAACTGTGCAATCCATATGCTTATCTTGATGCTGTTGGGATAGCAACTGACATGAGAGTTTTGACAGAATTTTATGTATGTCACCAAGGTCTTAATAGAGAGCACCCTCAGCACAGTCTGTTAAATGATGATCTGTGGCAATAATTTTAAAAACAAAGGCCTGTGGAGGCTTAAAGTTGGAATAGTTAGACTTTAACCTTCCTGTATCTTGGTTTCTATGTGGTCAAATAGGATGACAACACTTCTTTCTATGGTTTACTTATTTAGCTTATGGGAATTTAAGCAGGTGACTGCAGAACCTCCAGTCATCACTAAAGAGAACTAAATGTTCTTATTAATGTAAGTAAGAACTGTTTTTGGAACAAACAGCTTTGGGAGTCTTCTAACAGAGACTGTTCTCCCTGGAGGTAGATTATCGGTGCTCTCTCTCTATAGAAATCACTTTATATTTAGAGCTTTGCTGGACCTCCTGTCTCTGAGCCTAGAATTTCCTAGCTTGAACGAAGGAATCGAAACAGATTGCTCTACAAGCAAAGCTTCCTTGCAAGACAAAAATGTTGCAAAGAATGAAAATATTCACCAATTTACATTGGCTCCTAGTACTAGTCTGCTTGATTGTTACTGAAATGTGTAGAATCATTTAACTTCCCACAACTTGTTTTTTATTAAGTAAAATGTCTGGCCTGGGTTTTGAGATAAATATAGGGATAAGAATTCCTGTCTAATCTAATGGCAAAATACATCGTTAGATTGTGTTTTATTACTGAAGATGCCTCTCTGGATGAACTTGGGTAAGTGCAAAGTTGCTCCAGTGAAAACAACTTTAATTGACTTATTTAACAAATTTGATATCTAGGAAGAAGGCAAAATTTTCCTGAAGGGTTCTGTACCTGGGGATAGAGGGCTGAGTGGCCTTATTCTATACAAACAATGTATTGCCTCCACATAGGACACTGGAAACACTGAACTTCAACCTAAGGAAAATAGGAGAACAGAGAAATTTCCCAGAGGTGAGTGTTTACTTGCAATTTGTTTACATACTTATTTACTATTTTCACCATTTGTATTAAATTTTTCCTTTATCTTCAGTTATTTCAGTGAATAGATAAAAATATTCTTGAACTGAAGGAAAACAATGTTCCTTCACATTTTTCACATGATCATAGAGGTTCTGTTACCACTTTGATGATAGGTTCAGAATCTGGATGAAAGCCTTTGCTCATTTGCCATTATTCTGTGCTGATGCACAACTGTGGAAAACGTTCTCTGAAATATGGCTTCGTTGAAAGTGACCAGAATAAAAAAAAAAAAACCTGGGGAGATGTACATGTGTGTGGCAAAGCAGCTCACAAGCAAATGTGAACCAACTTTAAACTAAGTGTCCTGCAGTGTCACAGGTTGTAGCTGAACAGCTTTTCCCAAGAGTGAAACAGAAGTGCCCTACTGAGTAAATCTGCAGGGTAAACACTATAAGGTGAAGATATGAACTGCTGTTAATAAAGTATAGGAATGCATTGCTGAATTATGACCTCATTAGCTATTTGCAGAGAACAAGGAGAGCAGGGGAAGCACTCATGTCAGTCTTGCCTGATGCTTCCCCATTATTTTGCTGTCAAAAACTGCACATGAGGAACTCAAATTTTCTACTTAAATGAAACCTTCCTTCTGTGTTGTTTCACCAGCTCTTCCATTTAGTAGTATTTTGCTGCTCTTTAATTACTTGGAAACTGATACTTTAGGGCTGTTCCGCTGGTTATTCATTCAGTTGTCTGTCATGATTGATAGTTTATTGCTTCACTGAACTTTTATCTTTTATATATGTTTATCAACACCTAAGGGTTGTAGAGAAAAGCTAATTGTGATACCAAGCTATGGGATTTTTATCTGAACATTTGAAGCTTGAAGCCTTCCTAAGACAGAAGAAACAGAATTAAGTTGTGCTGTCCTTTGAACTTCTCACCATCTGTTGACTGTATTTGTCTGCTGGGATCACAAACTGTTTTTATTTTCCTTTTGTTCTTTCTTCTTTTTTCCCCTCAGTTAGTTAGACACATGTGCTGTACCTGACCCAGTGAATTCCAGATTCCCAGGTAGGGCGTCTAGGCACTACTTTAATATTCCTGGAAATACTGGGAATAGGAAAGACCGGTCTCAAAGTTTTGAGGGGGATGAATCATACAAAACCGAATAAATTATGGTTATTTTGTAATTATGTTGTAATTACATATTGTAACGTGTAGGAGACCAGAAAAAAGTGCAGGCTTGTTTAACTAATGTGCGTCCTGTTTATCACCCAGCTTCTCCAGGATAACGGGAGGTTTCCTACATGGTCAAGCCAAACACTTATGTTTTGAGAATTCTGGGTTCTTTTTTTAAAGTTCTTCTGAGGAAGGAGAGGAGGGATCTGTTTACCAAACACCAAGTTGATATCAAGTCAGACTACTAAATTGTTTTGAACTCTGAAGTCATGACCTGTAGTAAAAAGGTATATTTTTTTTATTTAACTGATTTAACTTCTATTAGAGTATGTGAAATTTGAATTGGATATTTAATGATCTTATGATCTTCAATGTTTTTAGGTGCTGTAGGAAGTACACCTCTGGGTTTCAAAACCATACACTCAACATGACTTGTAGAAATTAAAATGAAGTTGCCTCTTAGTCCTGTTTATTCTGTTGTGCTTTCTCTACCTGTATGCTTCTCATTTATGTCACCAGGAGAATATTTTGGTATCTTTCCGAAGATCTGTTGTAGAAGAAGATTCTCAACTGACTGGGAAATTTGAGCTGGGGAAAGGGCTTTCTCAAAGTTACAGAAACAATCTTCTTTCTTAAAGGATTGATCATCAGATCTAAAGGATTTGATAAAAACTATAAATAACACAAATTCACAACTGCTGAACAGGAGTTGGTGCAGAATAGAAAACCCAATCATATTTTGAAAATAATTAGAAGTGGTTTTAATCACTATTGAACAGGTGGCTGCCATTTTTCAGTCTGTTCAGCATCTATGTCATTAAAATTGTGGAGGGATTTATATGGTGCACGAGTCCAGAATTTTTAAAATCATAATTACATGCAGATGATGTGCTAAGAGCCAAGTGCTACCCCATTTTTTGCTATTAACATGTCTAACACGAGTTGCAAATTCTGTTGCTGTAACAACTTAAATCTCCTAATTTTCTGTATGTTTTATTACCATAAACACTTGCAAGATATTTAGCTTCTGATTAGGTTTATGCTGACAGGGCTTGCCTTTTTTCCTAGAGATCAACTAACTTATCCAGTATAAAACAGTATGAAATTTAATTGTAGTTTACAACCATTTTTACAGTCACCTTGAAAGATATTATTTTTTTTTCTGGCTTGAGCACTTTCATGTATAGTAGGATTTTGATCCTCTCAAGTAGAAATAAAAGAATCTGGCATGTCTTTTCTGATGAATTTGAATTCTATATTTAAAAAACCCCAAAACAAAACCAAACCAAATCAAACCCAACTCAACAAAACCCAAACCCAAAACAGGAAAGAAAGGGGGCAGGGAGAGGGAAGATGAAGAAAAGAAAGAGAATGTTTACATAGTCTACTGATATCTGGAGGCAGTTGAAACCATTATTAAATAGCTATGAAACCCAGGCTGCCTGCAAAGAAAGAGACAACTTTACATAAAATTTCATCTCATTAGTGGGAAAGTGCTGTCTGCTAAAATAAAAATGGACAAAAAGGGAGAGATGTAGCATGACCAAAATGATAGAGGGAAATGAGGGATATTAAGGAAAGTAACAAAGCTGGCAGGGCTCAGAATAAGAAGGAGCCAGAACACGTTAGGAACAAAGAAACCCTTGCAGTGAAACAGGGCCATTACCAAATGGAGAAAGTTTCATAATGATGCTGAAAAGACAGAACAGCTCCAGAGAAGTGCTTCATTAAAGGTGTTCTTATTTGGAAAGAAGCAGAATAAAGTCACTGTACATCATCAGGATGCTGACATGCTTATCAGTCCTTTACAGAGGAAGAAAAGCACTAAGTATCTGCAGAAACCAGTAACTAAATAACACACAGGGCCAGAAAAGGGTTCTCAAAGACAGTCAAAGTCAATTTATATCTGAAAAGCTATTCACTTAATAAATTTTAAGCATTAAGGAAGTTCCAAAAGCCTGACAAGTGTTACAGTTTGGATGGGTAGTTTAGTAGGTTGAAAAATAACTCCTTCATAAAGAGAAAAGAGAACTGAAAGAAACACCCTGAAAAAACACAGCTAAATTAAAGTTATAAAGGATGCTGAAACTAATGGCAAAAGGTTCTGCTAAATACCATCATAATAAACAAACCAAAGGTTAGACTGCAGAACATATTCAGTACAAGAAGTACTGAACATTGTAACAGTGATGGGCTTCAAAATATATTAATAGATGTAAAGAGCAAACTAGTCAGCTGAAGTCCAGAAGAAACGTAGTTGATAAAAGGGTGAGTAATCCTTTTTACCAAATCTACAAGTGGTAGTGCTGTGGCTTTTACATCTATCTGCCATGATAATGAAGTCTGCAATGTTGTCCTGTACAGTTCAAAGGTGAACTTCTAAAGTAAAAAAAAAAATCCTGGAGGAAGACAGATCTGTTACTTTTGGAATTCAGTAAAAAGCATTGTCATGGAAAATGTAGAGCTTAGCCTGTTTTCTTTATGAAATATTGATCATAAAAATAGTAGGAAAGTGCCTGTCAGCTGAAGCTGAGCAATTAAAAAAAACCAGATTTTTAAAAAACATTAATGTTACTAAGAAGCAGCCAAAAGAGATGCCAGATTCTTCAGCTCTTGTCTTACATCAAAATATGATTTTTTTTCTGGAAGCTGTTCTTCCATCAAATCCAAAAATTATATTCATATCAAAACAGAAATATCTGAAAAAAAATAACTGTCATAATAGGAGTTCAAACCAGACTGATGCCATACTGCGTTACTTAGTGTGTTTGGCTGATGTCTGTTTGAGGACATGTAATGCTTGAATTCCTTCTGCTGTGTCTTTCTGTGTTACTTACTGATAAGAAAGTGCAAAGGAATAGGTAAACACGGTAGTGGTAGAAGTGATAGAAGCAAGAGTTATTTGGAGGTTTACTTTCTAGACCATTTAATTCTATGTGCAAATAAAAAGTTTTCAGTTCTTAAACTAAATTGATGTATATTGAACTCTATCTTTCACTTTCAAAATGAACAGTGCATTTTATGCATGTTTACTTTTAAAATGGTGATTTCTGTTTGAGAGAATACCAGTTTTTATATTAAATTTTGGTTTGCTTTTTGAAGGTTTATTGTTTCAGTAAGTTAATGAAGGATCAAAGAACATTTTCCTGAATTGTAACTGGGCTTAATTCCCCCACTCCCCCCCACCACAAAAAAAAAAAAAAAAAAGATTACTTTTTTTCTTTTCCCATCACACTATTCACAGTTTAGGTCAAGTTTGTGTAGGTGAGCTCTTTGTGTGTGTATGCTGGAAACCCACTATGGTTCCTTACAGAGCTTATTAACACATTCTCTAGAGGAACCAGATCTGGCTGTTCAAAATCACTCCTTGCTGACCTGAAAGTTATGCCGTTATTTGCTTTCAACTTTCTTCAAGCTGAATTTCTCTTTTTGTGTCTGTGGTGGGTTGACCTTGGCTGGTGGCCAGACCCCTACCTAGCTGCTCTCTCATTCCCTGTCCTCAAAAGGACAGGGATTGGGGAGGAGAAAATAAGATGAAAAAGCTGGTAGATTGAGATAAAGACAGGAAGGTCACTTTAAAATCATCCTCAAAAGCAAAACATACTTGTCTTGCAGAAAATTAATTTGATTTATTGCCAATTAAAAATAGAGTTGGATGAAAAACAAAGACAAAACCTGAAACACCTTCACTTCACCTCCCCCTTTTTCCAAGGCTGAACTTCACTCTTTCGTTCCCAAATCCTCTGCCTCTCCTCCTTCTTAAGCAGCACAGTGGGATGGGTTGTTAAAGCCTGTCCACAGCAGCTCCTCTTCCCTGCTTCTTTGTCCTCACACTCTTCCCCTGCTCCAGTGTGGGGTCCTTCCCACAGGCTGTCATCGTTCGGGAGATAATAAGCTGATCCAACATAAGGTCCTCTATGAGCAGGAGTGTGGATACCTGCCCTGGTGTGGTCTTCTCCTGGGGTTGCAGGCTCCAGTTCTTCCTTAACCTCCTTCTTCTCTGTCCTTGGCATTCACAGGGCTGTTTCTCAGACTTTTTTTCCTCATTTCTCACTGCCTGTGTAGTGGTTTATTTGTTTGGGTTTTTTTTTCTCATTCTTAAATACATTTTCTCAGGTGTCACCAGTTTGGCTGATAGGTTCAGCTGTGTCCTGTGGTGGGTATGTGGGTATGGAGTGGGTATGTGGGTATGGAGCCATCTGTGTCTTTCACAGGGAACCTTAAACTCTTTCACAGAGGCTACCTCTCCAGCCACCTGCTATCAACACTTTGACACCTACACCCAGTACAGTATCACTGCCATTTCCCCCATATGATCTACTTTTAGGATTAAATGCCATGTTGCTGTACTTTGCTCTGCTGCAAGAAAATGGAAAAGTTTTAGTGGCCTCAGTCGATATTACTTTGTGAAACAGCTTATGCCAAGATCCTTCTGCTAGTGGCAACCTTGCTGTCTTGCTGAAAAGTGATTGTTTTGAATGAAGTCACAGAGGAAGTGATGAGCTTCTGAACTTCAGTGCTGGAAAAGGGCATAAATTCTGGGAGGATTCTTTCAGTACAGAAAAATGTTTCTACTTACTAGGTCTGTGTAATATTTTTACTTGGGACTCTACTATCTCCAGCTTTCTGGACATTTTTTACAGGGAATTTTCAAGAATGTCTTTTCCTTTGGGGTGCAAATAAAAGAATGATACCTGTTTTACAGTCTTCTAGGTTTTGTTTCCAGCTGAAACCTGGAAAACTGTGTAGAAAGGGGAAAATGCTGCTAAATGAATTCCAAATGAACTGCAATATTGCCACATACTTCATATGCTTAAATTACCTTGCTTTACTTAGCCTAGACCTTGATACAACTCCTGGGGTACTGGCAAACACAAGAACAATGCCTGCACTTGTAACCAGGACTCCCTTCTCATCAGTCGCCTGAAACCGAGCGTGGTGGAGCTGGCTGAAGCAGGAGGCTGAAAGCCAGCCTGCGGCTGTGGGTTTCCTTTCATAAGGAATTTGAAATAACACCTCTCCTGTAAGCTTCCAAAGCAAAATGCATGACAGCTTCCTTTGAAAAGGCTCTAGCTCAGTAACAGTGAGAGAAAATGGTCTGGCAATTCCTTGAAGTGGAACAGCAAAGGCAGGCAGACAATAGCAAAGCTGTGCAAGTAAACTACTTTGAGGGAAGAGGGAGTAGTAAGTTTTGCAACCGATTTATGACAGGGAAATGAAGACTGTGCAGTGGTATGTAAATCTTATGCATCAGCTGAACTGATCAGTGGCTCCACGCTTTTTGGTCTGTATTAAACAGATGAGCTCTTTTTTATTTCTAGGAATAAGGGAATAAATGATCTTTTTTTTTCTCTTTTAAGTTCTGGGGCTGACAGCACAAATTTTACTATCTGCATGTCTTTTATCATCACAGAGAATGTGAGTAGTTGCAGTACTTCTCTCTGTCTGCACTGAGTGGAAGGCTGACCCAACTTGCCAGAGGCTGTCACTACATATTCTTGCTGCTCCCAGGGATTAGGGAAAAAAAGTGGGAGCCTCTGTTCGATGTAGACTGTGCTGAGACTAACTCAGATTAACACTTAAAAAACTATTCTGGCCCTTTCAGGTGACTGTCATAGGCCGTAAGAGAAGGCTTGTGCATGGTTGCAAGGAGGTGGAGAGGACATACAAAACAAATAAGACTAACTGTGCAATACCAGAATATGGTGAAGTACACTACAGGGACTTTGTGTCTGAAAAGGACAGATGTTTCTTCTGTCCCACAGTAATTTTGGAGTGAAGGGAAACACACAGAGGTGAGCTGCAGCCCCATTACAGTACAGTGTACTGCACAGTGGTGGAAAGATGATGCAACAAAGACTTTGTTGTTTCTCAGCCATTCTTTTGGTATAGCTGAATGTTTGACTTCTGCTGGAGTAATTTCAGGTATTTCAGGATCTGGATCTCCAGACTCAGGCTGTAGCTTATTGTTAGACCTTTCCTCAGATAACGTCCCCAAGCATACCTACTCATTGTGTTAATTCTCAGATCTGTTAATACTCAGGTCTTGTGTTGCTTCGGGCTTTAAAGGAAAACAGAAAATTTAATTATTATACATATTCATATTGCTTTGTAGAACACCAGGCCACTTTTTTTCCTATCAAGAATGCACAAAATGTTTCATGGGTGAATTTAGGAATCCCAGGTCCTGCCTTGTGACTGAGATACTGTCTCAGGATTGCATTTTAGAACAACTACAATCTTTTACTTCTTCTTGCTCAGCCTTGGAGAGTTGCACTATCCTATTTTGCAATTCAGTGGCATGCTGAGGTTCAGATATGAAATTTTGAGAGCTCTCACAGCAGAAATTTATTCAGAAATGGAGAGGGAGCAAACAATACAAACCTGACATTGGAGAGAGGTAAAGGAAGAATAATACTTTTGCAGGTCTTGGTTTAAGAACACCTTTAAAGCACTGACAGAGTTTTTATGAGATTCACCTCTTTCCAAAAAGCCAATTTATCAAGTCACTACAATGAACCGTGCAAATGCAACATGTAAGATAGAAGTAAATATATTTTTCTGTCTTTTTTACTGAAGTGTCCTGAAGACCTGAAAAATATTACTAGCTATGAAAACAGAGAAATTCTGAACACTCAAGAGGAAGACTAGCTGTTTTAATAATTGCATTAAACTTAAACATTGTGTTCCCTCAAATTGTTTGAATGTAGCTTTTTCAATCACAGTTCTGATTTGCATATTATTAATACAGGAATCAAAATGTTTTTTTGTTTGTGTCAGATAAACGTTGCCATAGCAAATGTGGCATAAACAGATGCATTAAACCAGAGGAACACATAGAACCAAGAAATAAGAACACACACTCAAAATTTACAGAAACATTTAATTTCTAATAAATCATAGGCATAAGCCCTTTGTGAACAATGACATGGGAAAAAATATGAATGGATCTGTGGGATAAAATTACTCTTATATTGTAGTTATTATCATTGTAACATTTATCAAATCTGAGCATCCAGCAAAACATCTGGCTTTAACAAACAAGGTTTGGGTATTCCTTCATCCTAGATACATTTTATCCTCTTTGTCAATGCCTATTGCCAGAGATTTCATGAAGCTAAATAAACGGCTCTTCTCAGAGTCAGGCTGGTTTTGCTCAGATGCAACATTTTACATGGAGACCATTAAAACAGACATGACAACAAAGAACCTGAAAAGGAATAGATCTGCCTATTGAGAGTACACATCACTAAATTTTCCAGCAAGCAGAAATGCCCAGTGATCACTTCAAGGTGCTGGAGAAGACATTCTCTCTAAAGGCCAACTAAACTTTGGAGTTGCAAAGTACCATTTGTAAGTTATTTCTTTCTAAACATAATAATCTAACCAAAGGAATTGCAGTGCTTAATGAGGGGGGATTCTTTAGGAAAAAAATCTGATTGTGTTTCCACTGGATAAAAATAGAGAGGATAACCATCAGCTGAACAGAAGAGAGTTTACAACAAGGCCAGACGCAATGTCCTGCATCTGGGTCTAGGTCTAACTAAGGGGTGGGTGGAGAATGGACTGAGAGCAGCCCTGAGGAGAAGGAACTGGGGGTGTTTGTTGACTAGAAGCTCAACATGAGCTGGCAATGCATGCTTGCAGCCCTGAAAGCCAAGTACTGGTTCCTTTGGAGTTAGGCTGAAGCCTCTAGCCTTTATTATAGGCTAGCTACCTGGCATGCCCACTTCCCATAACAAATGTCTTACACTGCTCTGGGTGTCCCTGTGGTGACAAACGTGGTGAAAATTACTCTATATCAAGCAATACCTGTCCCCAGACAACATTATTTATAGAAAGTCAAGTTCAGAAGTTTGTATTTGCTGGCTGTTCTTTGAAGAACAGTTCCTTAAATTCAGTCCTCAAATCAGTGCTCTTCAGTGCTTTGGTGACATTTTCAGTGCTATTTCTGAAGGAGCATGGTGAGTAATAGGGAGAAAGCATCTCTCTAAACCAGCAGGCTAAGTAAGACAGTTGGGGAAACTAATCTATTCATCCAGTGCGGTGCTACGAGATCCAAAGGTATGTATTTTTTTAAATCAGACAAGACCATTCTACATCTGCATTTTAGGCAAATGTTGTGGAGAGTCAGTTTGCTAAACTGCCTTTTAAGTGAATTAAAAAGAATCCATTTCCAGCCTCCCTGAATGCTGTTGCAGAAATCCCAGACCAGTTTTTAGAGGGCTTCCTACCATAAAGTCCACTCAGGATCACCTTATTCTGTGCAAAAACCACTGCCATTCCCTGAAACACTGCAAATGCAGCTTGGTATGTTCACCAATCTGCTTACCAGAAAGGCTGTCACACGATGCATGATGTGCAGCCAGGCTGCCTTCTGCATGTTTTGCTTCCCAAGCAACTTGCTGGAACTCTTATAATTAGAAAAAGTTTAATGAATTAAACCTCTACTGAAGTAAGTTTTAGCCCAGTGCAAAGGCTTGTTTTCTTTTCCTTCCTTCCTTCCTTCCTTCCTTCCTTCCTTCCTTCCTTCCTTCCTTCCTTCCTTCCTTCCTTCCTTCCTTCCTTCCTTCCTTCCTTCCTTCCTTCCTTCCTTCCTTCCTTCCTTCCTTCCTTCCTTCCTTCCTTCCTTCCTTCCTTCCTTCCTTCCTTCCTTCCTTCCTTCCTTCCTTCCTTCCTTCTCTCTCTCTTTCTCTCTTCTTTCTGTCTTTTCCCTTCTCTGTCTCATATTCATATTTGTCCTGTGAGTGTAAAGGATTTCACTGTTGTTTATCTTCACATGGAAATAGCAGTTTATGGGAAGTGTTCTCATAACTTGGAAAGCAGCTGGCTGGGATACATTCTGTGAAGATAAGTAAAGATTATACAGGAAACAGTAAAACTTGACTCCTGTAGCTGACACCTTGTTTAAACATTTTAGGGTTTGGATGCACTGGTGGTCAATTTATGGCATCAAAAAAGAGAAAATGTGCAAGCTGGTTTCCTTGGAAAGGTAGACTGGTTCCTCCCAGATGCCCTGTTTCTGTTGTGCTGTCAGACACAATGCCAAAGGTTTTGTTCTATGTGTAACCGAAAGAAGTGTCTGGGATCCCTTATTTAATCTCAGTGTTGGAAGTGGTGTTTTGGTTTTGTTTTATAAGTATGATGTTTGAATTATAGAACATAACATCACAGCTCAGAAATCTTCCTAGCTTGTCAGTTTTTCCCTCTTATAAAACCCATTTTATAATTAATATTGAATAATGTTGCACCTTCCACCCTCCAAAAAATCAAGTCTATTTGAGACATCAAGGCTGCTCATTTAAAAACAAAGAGGACTAACTTTGACTCACTCTTCTCTAGTAATAAGGATTCCTTTCACTTCTCCCTCACTGATATATTTTCAGGTATTTCTAGACAGACATTATGTAGGCAAAGAAGCAAGAAGGAATTAAAACTAAATGTGGACACAATCAAAATCCAGAGTTCACAATTGAAATGTATTCTCTTGTAGTAAGTGTCCTGAATTTTATTTGCTTTTTAATAACAGCCTCAAAAGGCTTACTTGAGTGAATACTGTTTAAAGATGGCTTATCAAGGTATACTTTTTTATCTGCTCTGTTTCAGACTGAAGCTGAGGTATTAATTTCAAGTAATCATTTTTTCAGTAGAAAAAGACTCATAATTTCAAAGATACCTTACAGACTTAGAGATCCAACTTTAGCATTATAGGTAGATTTACAAAAGCCTTTTTGAAGATTTAAACATGATCATGAAAATTCCTTAGGTGCAAGAAGCCACCTGAGATCCAAGACACGTGTGAAAAGGACATAGATCAAAATGAGATCTTTAATATGTTTCGCTCTATAAGTGCCTGGTTTGTAACGTAACCAAAATACATCTAAAAAAAAGAAGTGAAGTTCTGACAATAACATGATTTAGGTTAATTTACATTACCTCGATGTCAATGCTAAGACAGCCATATTGACATAATATGGATTTAGACACATATTTAAGTAGACGTAAGCCCATGCTATCATGCTTTTATTCCTATCCTGTACTAATGTAAAGTATAAAAATATTCTATCACACGTTACAATTTAACTTCCTTTTGCTATTCATTTATGGGTCAGGTCTTAACAACTGTTTGCACAAATCACGCTCAGGTAATGTATCTTCTGAAGCTCCCATCTCAGCAAAAGTCTCCTTCAGAAGACATGTAATGTCTTTGCACCACCAGGACTAAAACCAGTTACATCCCATTTGGACTACGCACCACATCAGCTCAAGATGGGAGTTTGATACATTCCTTTACCATTGAGTTGTAAAGAGCACAGTCAGGCCATAGTCTGACTCACTTAAGTCTGTTGGTTTTGGCTACCAAGACAGAGAATATCTAATTTTACAGTTAAACTAATTCCTGCAGACTGGTTTGCTGCTTTCACCAGATGTTGTGGAGATTTATATAGCTTTCTTTCTTTTTTTTTTTTTTTTTTGGGGGGGGGGGCAAATTAGTATATGCAGCATCTGAAATTTTAGCAAAACTTCATTTACTTTAATACAAAAAAGACATTTTGAAATGCTTGTTTTATGAGCTTCTTCCTCCTTTGCATATGATAGGAATTGTTAGAACAAAATATAAAAGCCCCTGGGGGTGCATGGTTCACTTACGATAAGATTTCATCCTGGAGTTTGTACACTTACCTTTTCCCTTCTATCAATACCTGATTGACCAGTGATTTGTTTCAAAGACCACTAACACAACTGTGAAGTTGGGCCTTCATTTGGTATGCAGTCTGTACAACAGTGGTGGTCTAACTGTACTTACTGTTAACAAAATTACACAAGTAGTTTAACTCCATGTAATAAGGATTAGAAAGAGGTCTAAACTATGACACAGGCTGGCATAATCTTTACTGAGCTTTTACTGCAACTGTCCATTACAGTCTAGCTTGTTTTTTCCTTAATCTGTGGACTCTGGTGGTGATCTGCATCACTTCTTGAACCGTTTTTTTTTTTGCCCTCATTATTTGCTGATGGCTGTAGTGACTTCTGCACTTGATCTCCCTTCTTAACAGCAACTTGAGGGAGTGCTTGCAGAAATAACTGGCCATTTAGGGATATGAAGGCAGCAGATCTAGTACTGAGGATACTGCCATCATTCATCACTGGCCAACACCAAAAAAGATCTGCCAGTCTTGGTGGGTTCAGTTCTAACAGTTTCATATGTAGAGTTTGCATATGTGAAAGAGAAAATGTGAATACTTCTTAAAACTGTTAATGTAACATACTGAAAAACAACAAGGTGCTTGGTGACAGCCAGCATGGCTTCACTAAGGGGAAATCCTGCCTGACCAATGTGGTGGCCTTCTATGATGAGGCTACGGAACTGATGGACAGGGGTAGAGCAGTTGATGTCATCTACCTGGACTTGTGCAAACTGTTCCACACAGTCCCACACAACATCCTTGTCTCTAAATTGGAGAGACATCAATTTGATAGGTGGACCACTCAGTGGATAAAGAACTGGCTGGATGGCCACACGCAAAGAGTTGTGGTCAATGGCTCAATGTCCAGCTGGAGACCAGTAACAAGTGATGTCCCTCAGGGATCGGTGTTGGGACTGGTCTTGTTCAACATCTTTGTCGCTGACATGGACAGTGGGATTGAGTGTGCCCTCAGCAACTTTGCCAATGACACCAAGCTGTGTGGTTCGGTTAATACGTTGGAGGGAAGGAATGCCATCCAGAGGGACCTTGACACGCTTGTGAGGTGGGCTGATGCCAACCTCATGATGTTTAACCATGCCAAGTGCAAGGTCCTACACCTGGGTCAGAGCAATCCCAGGCACAGCTACAGGTTGGGCAGAGAAGAGATTCAGAGCAGCCCTGCAGAGAAGGACTTGGGGGTGTTGGTCAATGAGATATTGAACATGAGCCAGCTTCAGTGTGCGCTCACAGCCCAGAAAGCCAACCGTATTCTGGGCTGCATCAAAAGACGCATGACCAGCAGGTCAAAGGAGGTGATCCTGCCCCTCTACTCTGCCCTCGTGATACCTCACCTGGAGTATTGTGTGCAGTTCTGGTGTCCTCAACATAAAAAGAGCATGGAACTCTTGGAATAAGTCCAGAGGAGGGCCAGGGGGCTGGAGCTCCTCCCGTATGAAGACAGGCTGAGAAAGTTGGAGTTGTTCAGGCTGGAGAAGAGAAGGCTGCGTGGAGACCTCGTAGCAGCCTTCCAGTATCTGAAGCGGAGCTATAGGGATGCTGGTGAGGGACTATTCATTAGGGACTGTAGTGATAGCAAAAGGGATCATGGGTTAAAACTTAAAAAGGGGAAGTTTAGATTTGCTATAAGGAAGAAATTCTTTACTGTGAGGGTGGTGAGGTGCTGGAATGGGTTGCCCAGGGAGGTTGTGAATGCTCCATCCCTGGCAGTGTTCAAGACCAGGTTGGATGAAGCCTTGGGTGATACGGTTTAGTGTGAGGTGTCCCTGCCCATGGCAGGGGGATTGGAACTAGATGATCTTAAGGTCCTTTCCAACCGTAACTATTCTATGATTCTATCCTAATTAATTAATATCCAGACATGAAAACAAACAGCTGAAGCATTTGGAAGAAGACTATCTCCTTAACTGTTGAAAAGGTGGAAGGAAAAACTTTATGGCACAGGTTCAAGTTGTTCTTCAATCTACAAGATTAATTATGTTGAAATTTCATGGTGTTTTGGACCAGATTATCATGTTTAAATATGGCATGCAATACCTCTATTTGTCTATGTTTTTTTATTGTATTGCAGCTATGATATTCATAAATAATTTAGGTTATACTAATATTTAATTTAAATATATATATTCACAAATTGTTATCAGGAATGTTGGGAGCTTGGCTGTAAAGCATAGACACATTTGTGGACTGTGTCATCTCTTTTTAACTTTATCTTTCTCAGAAAGAACAACATAATTTATAAACATGTACATATGTATTTATACAACAATAAGTGCTTTGTAGGAAATGCTGACATCTGAAAGCGCTTACCATGACCTGCTTGAACTGATGAGGACTAAATAAATAGTCTCCTCCAGGTACAGAGCAAGCCTTCAAAGTTCTGCAGTCTTTTTCAAGATTGAAAAAGTGAAAAATTGAGGTTCAGTGCTACAGAAAAAGGTTAAAATAGAAACCACTATATAATCTTTGCAGCATGTTATTTTAGCAAGTCTGAATAGGCATATGCATCTATATAAACAAGATGCTAATCATTTAGACTGTGAGTAGAAGGAGAAACAAGGACAGAAATTGGTAAGGACTTCTTACTTCTTGATGTTTTAGACAGTCTGCTGCCCACTCAGAGACCTGTCTTTATAAAAGGCAGAAAAAATGCAGTTTTTGTTATTGCATTGTATCAGCTGTTCTGCAGAGTCCTCTGTTGATATTCACATGATTAATTAAAATTTCTAACTTGCAAATAACAAGGAAGTATGTCTCTGTTCCATGTCATTGTATTGACCATTTTGGAAACGTGTAATGTGGTATTGTCTGTCAAATTTTATATGCTTAATTTTAGGGAACTTCAGAGAGAAATGTTATGTCACAAAATGTTTACCTAAATTTACAACATCTTAAGATCAGAAAGCTCTGGATTGATTGTCCTTGACTCTGAATTTGCTAATCAAGGAGTGGTGGAACTTAAGCATAAATGCTGTAGTTTTTCTGCAAAAGCAACCTATCTGACTAAGGCAAAGCAGTGACTGCATTATAATTTTTCATAATCTCATTTTAAATAAAATAAACCATTTCAAGAGCACTGCACAAATTAAACAAAAGTGGCATAATTCAGTGTAAGAAAAATAATTTTAAGTATAATTTTGATTACAGTTTCAAATGTTAACAAGATTAGAGCTTAAATAAAAAAAAATATTTAGAACTTCACACTTTTTTCTTCAGAAAACTCACTAAATACCTGATTTTAATTTAACTTGCCCTGGATTTTGTGCAGCAGCTTTCTTTTGTTTCTCATGAGTTTCTGCTTCCTCCAATACAACCCCCATACCACATGCTTTGCAATTCCTCCTGTTTCCATGTCATCCTTCTAAGAACTGCTCAGTCTAAGTACATTGAGAACACTACAACACGTCTCAAAAATATAAAGTTAACCCATAAGTGTCCCATGACACACTGCATAAACTCAGAAAAACAGTTCTTGCATAAGCCTGTCAATCAATGCAAACTTCCTAGCAGCTGCTACTGACCTGAAATTATGATAAAGGACACCTTCCTGGGTTGACCAATCACACAGCGTGATGAAGGGGTTAATTACCATCATTTGTGCGCTCTTCTTCATGCCATTTTTCTCAGCAGCGCTCTCTCTCCCTTATGTGCACACTGCATTTTGTAACTAACTGACAAGATAAAAATCTTTGAATGAATTCTTGTTCAAACCACCAGAGTCTTGATTATACGTGGCTGGGTATCTAAAGCCCTGGGTCTTCCAAGGCAATGAAACAGTTAAGATCTTTTACAGATGAAAAATTGGTTCCAGTACTTTTTTGCTATTTCATTGCTATAAGAGTTAGCTGTAATCATGCTCCTTAATTTATTCTTTCGGTTTTATTCTGTTAAATAAACCCTGCAGGTTTACAGTTCCATGACTTATTGTATGTATGTATGCATGTATGTATGTATGTATATATGTATGCATGCATTATTCAGAACCTAAAACCATATGGTGAGTATTTATTTCTTGGCTCTTTTTTTTTTCTCTTTTTTTTGGTTTTTTTTTTTTTTTTTTTGGTTTTTTTTTTTTTTGACCAGGAAGTAGTAAAATGTTTTGATATGCTATTAAGTCTTTAAGTTACAAAATCTAGATTCCACCTTAAAAATGTTCCATACTGTACGCTGCATAGCCTGGGGTGCTGACTAGCTGCCAAATTTCTATCAGAAAGTGATTTATGATATATGATATGTTCCTCAGCCCAAGTGGAGACTGTTTAGTTGAAACATGAGAAAGGAGAGGCCTTGTGCTCTTAAAACCATGATGACAAGTATCTGTTTGGCTTTCTGAGGGAACATACAGTACAAAACGTGCCATATTTTACAACACCAAAACTTATGTAAGAAACAAAACTTAATTCACTTAACCCCTGGTTTCATTAGTTTTTCCTTTTTTTCCCCCCCTTTCTTTCTTTCTGTTTTTTCATAAAGTCTGCTTCCAGTGTAAAAATCTTCACCCCCCTTCCTTTTTTTTTGTTATTAGCAGGGTTTGTGAAAAAGAATTTCAACGGCCTGATTTTGAATATTAAAATGTTTTCAATAGCTAATAGCTGTGTGAGATTTCAGAACCACGGTTTAAATTTTGTTTGTGCATTCATTTCAACCCGAGGTACAACCTGTGCTATGATTTCTCATTTTTTTTGTCCTGAAAACATTTTTTTCCTGCAGCTATGAAGAAGTACCTCTCCCATGTGGTTTTTGGGTTCCACATTTTAACATGCCACAGTAGAGCAATATGGTCAGTGACCTCTAGGGTCTTAAGAGAATTCCTCAAAATCTTGCGATGGTATTCAGGGATAGCTACAGTCAGGGGGGAGGGAGTAGGGGGGTGGAAATCTGCTTGTTTAATCTAGCTGATATATCTGTTTTAGTTAGACATTCAGTTATCAGAGCACCCAAGTGCTGAAAAACAGGACAAAACAGAAACAAACCGAAACACTCATTACCTGAAATGGGCTGGATTTGTTTCTTCACATCATTCTATTGTCTCTCTTTGCACATCCTCCCTTTGCATTTTTTATTTTCCTGATTTTGCTGCGTGAACATGGATGATGTGAAAGGCTGTCTTTACACAGGGCTAGTGTAAAGTGAAAATTATCAGCCTAGAGCATGCTCTGATATTGAGTAAAGCTTTTCACAGCTGCACAGTAAGTACATGTCATCTTCAGCATTTTGAATTTGTGTTATGTCAAAAGCCTGAGCCCAGACAGAAGATACAGTTAAGTATGTATTGTAAAAACACACAACCTCTGTTTAAAAAATCTTGCAGAACCTCACTATTTGTGAAAAAAAAACCCAAACCATTTGAATCTAAGGAGTCTAAGTAAGTGCAGAAGCAAACAAATACTTTTACTGTCTTTCTATAAATGAACAATTATGGCAAAGGCCATACCTAGTCTGGTGTACCCAGGAGTGCTTCAGAGGTCTGCTGTGGTAGTGTTCTGGCTCCATATTCAAGTGAAGATGCGGGTAGCACTATTCTCTGTTTGGACGGCTGCTGAAAGGTATGGGCCCAATAGAGCAAGGGAGTACTTTGGCCATGTTCCCATCTCTAGCAGCTGTGTGAGCTGCGCCATGGCATGTATAAGGGTATATATTGTCCGTTAAGTACAGATACAGCCAGAAAGACAAAGTAATATACCTTATGACATAAAAAGAAACTGTTAGTAGAAAAAGAAACTTACTTTCCCTCTTCTGAGTCCTTATATGGTCATTAGAAACAGGACCTTATTTCTATATGATTCATGGAGGACAAAAATGATTTCCACATATATGATTAACTGCAATGATAGAGAAGCTGAAAGTCATGTTAGGGACTTGAGAGACCACTTTGACTTTGGTTTATTGAGGCTGTTGGGATGAAAGAACAGGCTTTTATATATTGGATATGCAGAGAGCAGAGGGTGTAGAGAATAAACATGCACTAGCCTCAGACAACACAGAACAGACTGTAGGAGGGCTAGCTAAATAAACTGTGACACAGGTATGTTTCTGTTTACATAGATATTGTTCTTGCTCAGTCAGAATCAAGTGTCTGGGAAGATAATTTGGCTAGTCAGTCAATAGAAGAAAAAAACAATCAATGCTTGCTACTGAAGTTGACTGTCCTTTTATTTTCTGGGTCAATATGCTATTGACAGATATTTTCAGGCTCAGTTATTGACCTGTTCTGTGTATGTGCAACTCAGGAAAATCCCATTCTGAAATCTTGAAAGCACTCATTTTTCTTCTGTTACCCATAAGTCCTGGCATAGCAAGCTGCTGTGGGATAAAGCAGCTGATTATTTTGATAAAAGATGCAATCTGGAAACCTAAGAACTATGCATAGGACTAGAAGGTAAGTAATTATTAGTTTGGGTATGGAGACATTCCATCAGTCAGAGTTGTGCAGCTACTTGACTTCATAGAAACATAGAGTATTTTGGTTTGGAAGGGACCTTCAAAGAGAAGCCTGCGAATAGACTAATTCTCTATCCTGTGATCAGTGTGAACCTTTAGCTGTGTTCTGAATTAACCCTCCTTCTTGGATGGCTTTATAGTTACTACAGAGTCATAATACTGCACAAACCACTGCTTAAGCTGTTGCCATAATCTAATCTATTTGGAGGTCCTTACCTCCTATCTAAACGGGCACCACTACAACCATTTTGTGTAAAGTGACCCAGCCTTTTTTGCCACAGGGATCCAAACACACCCCACGTATTCTTTTTTCTGGAACATACAAGAGAATATTAACAGCAGAGTTATAGGTCCATGGAAAATGCACAGTGAGATACTGAGATACGTGTCAGGCCATTCTGATTGCCTTCCCACTGTATCTCACAGTGTTGCACCGATATTTGGTGTCCTGAAACGATGCTTTGTAATCAGAGTAGAATTGTGACTATGGAATGCTAACTTGCGACTATTTTAGATGACTTCTTGCAATAAATGGCAAAACAGTCTTCAGGCTTCTCAGCCTGTGGAATGCTGGTATTATCTATTATTTTACTGACAATACTGAAAAGATCTAGTTGTGTTTAAAAGAACAGTGTAGGTTGTCTAATATCTGCTCTTCAGAACTGTTAGAAAAGGAAAATTGCTGAAGTTTACGGGTTCTCCAGCAACTTTTCCTCACCTGGGAATAATCTGTTGCTGTTTTAGAGTATAAACAATCCTATTCATGTTAAAATAATTGTTGAAGACATTTTCTTATGCTTGGATATTCAGTGTAAGTGCTGAGACTTGCAACTTGGCTAGCAGCTGTAGCAAACAAACATCCTGTCAAAGTGCCTGGCACTCTGTGTTCCTGCATGATTGGCAGGAAACAGTGTGTTTGAGGAAAGGGAAGATGGACATTAAAAAACCTATAAGCTTGTTTTCCCAAAACAATAGCATGATACAAAACCAAAGGAGCCTTTTTATTAAAATATTTGCTGTTAGATTAATGTGTTCCATGGGCAAGTGGGGGAAGGACAGGGAGAAGGCATGATTTCTTAATACATAAGTGGGGCTTAATACAACTTCATATAACAATGTTACACACATATTTGTGCATCAGCCACACTTCAGTATGCACAGAATTGAAATCACCCATCTGTATGTGCCCAGCCCTTTGGGGTTCATTTCTAGTACACTGTGTTGGCACTACTTGCTCCGTTAGTTTCATCTGATGACATCTGTCTTTAGTATCACTGGGCAATGCAGATGTCCTTCTGCTTATTTGGTCTGTTACAGCTCAAACCACAAGGCAAGCCAGGTGTTTTTGTCCCACTAGTGCCATCCTAGCATAGTGCAGAAGGTTGTCTTTAATCTTCGTGAGGCATTGTATGCAAGTCCAGCTGTCCAAAGCTGCAAGTGGGGCTGTGCTGAACAAGCAAGTTTCCCAGATGCTTGGGCAACATCTCCTCCCCAGTCACTCTTCAACACTCTCAGTGCTGTGCTGAGTCCTGGAAACTCCTATGACAGAGGAAAGCAATGAAACTCTTTATGTGTCTGCAGTCTTCCAACCTGAAAGTTTTCTAGATGTGTCTGATGCCTTCCTCCTGAAAGATACTCTGAAGCAATATATGAGGTTTATACTCTATTCAGGTAGCCAGACAACTAATTTAGCTATCTACACAGCAGCCAAGGAGGTGAGGCATATCGAAGGAGTATTGCTGAATCACGCTGTATGAGAAAGACAGTAAAAACTGGGAACTGGAATTTGCCTTTTCTCTCTTCTCTTCCCAGTAGGTATATCTGGAAATAGACCTGCTTGTCTGTGACACCCAAAGCATCTTCTGAAACCACTAAGGTGAACTGCAGCTAGGTCTTAAAAAAAGGGAATGCAAAACATCCAAATGATGAACAAGTGGTGGTGAAGGCACAAATCAGCTTTCTTTTCTCTGAAGGAGTTGGGAAAATCTGCAGAACTTGTTCTTCTGTTCTGTTTTATCCTGAATTCACTGACTCTTAGTTGAATAAAAGAAATAAAAATTTTATGATTTCTAGATCTGATTGCTACAAATATACAGATTAAGAAATTGAAAGAAGTTTTCAGTAACCTTAGGATGAGAAATAAGATACCAGTATATTTTTATTTGTTTAATTCCAAAACAGTTTCTGCTACTGTGAAAGCTTCCTGAACTAAAAGATGTTTACAATGTCATCATTGTGCTGCTGTGCAATACAACCTGGCACATATGCATTAGCAATTGCCTAATATAAATTGTGATTCCAGCAAAGAGCATAATCAATTTTAGCAGCAAATTCAAATAACAATGAGAAAATAGAGTTTCTGTTCATTGGTCAAAAATAAGAACATTTGTGTTGTCTTACAGTGATATACCAAATGCAAAGAACTTATGCTAGTGTAGATTTGTGCTGGTTTTGGCTGAGGTAGAGTTAATTTTTGTCATTCTAGCTAGTCTGGGGCTATGTTTTTAGTGTCATGTTCAACATATAAAACTACAGAGAAGAATAAAGAAGGGGAAAGATGTTCAGAGTGATGGCGTTTGTCTTCCCAAGTAGCTTTAACACATGATGGAGCCTTTTTTTTTCTGGAGGTGGCTGAACACCTGCTTGAATGGTGAATGAAGTGGTGAATGAATTTCTTGTTTTGCTCTGCTTGTGTGCACAGCTTTTGCTTTCCCTATTAAACTGTCTTTATTTCAACCCACAAGTTTTCTCATTTTTACTCTGCTGATGCTCCCAGTCCACTGAAGGGGGAGAGTGAGAGGCTGTGTGGTGCTTAGTTGCCAGCTGGGGTTAAACCACAACAGTCTCTTTGGTGCCCAGTGTGGGCCTTGAAGTGTTTGAGATAACAACAGATTTGTTTAGAATGTGCTAGATCGAATTTATAACTGTTATTGTTGTTTAGCTATTAGTTGGCAGACTCCTGTGCTTGCCGTAGGGCTTGCTTGCCTTACTGGAAATTAGAGTCTTGTGCTCGTTAGTGGCTGCTTTTCGCTTTTGCTTCTTGTGGTACTTCTGTACTGCTTATCGTCTTATTCTTCTCTGCCTGAGAACATTCTGATAACAGCAATGGCCATGTGCCTGGGCTGGCAGATGGCCAAGGCTTCACTGCTGTTTCTGTGCTGCTGTACAACACAGGCTGGAATTCCAGTGTGAACTTGAGTTGAAGAGACTGTGACCTGTGGATGGGTTCACATGGGAGCAGAACACTCTGAAGCATCTGTGGCTGTGGATAAGCCTATATGGAGCAGATACATCTTGAAGCATCTGTGACCTTGATTGTGTCTGTGCTGCAGCAGATATACCTTTGCAGGGATTATGGCCTCAGGATAACTGCATGATGGAGAAGGTATACCTCAAAGCATCTGTGGCTGTGGATAAAACCATGCTGGAGTTGGTACACCTTGAAGCTTTCAGTGTCTGTGCATGACACCAGAGGTCATGAGGTCATGTTGGAGCACCTCAAAGTGGGTGGCCATGGATAAGACTATGACAGAGCAGGTACACCCTGGTACCCGCACAGCTGGATTGTGGCTGTGGGTAAGACCATGCTGCAGCAGGTGCATCTCTGAAGGCATAGTGGCCCATGGAGAAGGTTATGCTGGAACAGCTACACTTGAAATTGACTGTGGCTGTGGATAAGTCTATCCTGTGGTATACCTCTGAGGAGACTGTGGATCATTAGGTAGGGCTTCACTTAGAGCAGGTACACACCTAAGTCTGGGGGTATGTCCAGGTCAGAGAAGGGGCAAGGGGAGTTCATTGCAATGTTAAACCCAAAGTTCTAGTCCACAGAGATCAAGGGTAGAGATTATAATAGAAACATATTTAAATCGTTGTAAAATGGGATTTGAGTTGCACGTTATATGAATGATTACAGCAGGATCCACCCTAACCATTGGAGGACAAGCCTTGGAAGAAGCAGTGCAAGTGCAACAGTGATCCGACCTGAGCTAGCTTTGGTGCCCAGTAACTCCATGAAACACACCATCTCTCTTGTCTTGAGTCACCACCATAACAGATGGAGCAATTAAGTGGAAATTTTTGGACACTTAAGGACATTTTACATGATCCTTACACTAGGGTTTGGATTTTTTTTTATTGTTATACTATTTTGATATAATATCAAAGAGGCGGAAAGGAGTTGGAGGTTAATGAGAATATATTGGATAGTGTGAGACCTAATCATGACATAAATAGTATGGAATAAGGGGTGGAGAATGTGCTGGTTTTGGCTGTGATAATTATTTTTCTTCACAGAAGCTAGTATGGGGCTATGTTTTAGATTTGTGCTGGAAACAGAGTTGATAACACAGGGATGTTTTAGTTATTGTTGAGCAGTGCATACACAGTCTGCCTTTTCTACCTTTTACACCACCCCACCAGTGAGCGGTGCCAACAAGGAGTTCAGAGGGGACACAGCTGGGACAGCTGATGCCAACTGACCATAGGGATATACTAGACTATGTGGCAACATACTCAGCATGTAAACTTGTAGTAAGGAGGGGCACATTCAGAGCGAAGACATATGTCTTTCCAAGAAACCATTCCATGTGATGGAGTCCTGCTTTCTAGGAGATGGCTGAACACCTGTCTGCCCATGGGAGGTGGTGAAGGAATTTCTTGTTTTTCTTTGCTTGCATGCACAGCTTTTGCTTTGCCCATTAATCTGTCTCTATCTCACACCATAAGTTTTCTCATTTTTTTATTTTTCTGATTCCCCCATCCCACTGAGGGGAGAGTGAGCAGCTGTGCATCGGAACTGCGTTGGTGGCAGACTACAGTCATGACAAGGATGATAAAGATCCCAAGAGGAAGACAAGAAGGTGCCATTTTTATTCTGAAATATTGACATGGTAGTCCTTCCTTTCGCATTGTTATTCCTTTTTACTGCAAGTGGCTAGTCAGTGTTTGGACAAGGATGACATGCTGTAGACAGAGCAGTAAGACTAGTCTGTGCTCTCTGCAGCCCACCACAAAGGCGTGGGCAGGTATGGCACACTGTTGAGCATAGCATCGCGCTGCTCTGTCTACACTGGTAAGGTCACAGCAGCTTGTGTGGTGCCTGCAAAGCTCACTCTCTAGAGGAGTAACTGGCAGTAGAACAGCTGTAGAACTCAGTTTGGTTAGGGCTGGCTGAAGCTTCTTTACATCATGCTGTATATCCTCAGATTTAGTTTTTGCTCCAGATTAAAGCTTATGAATGTTTTTAATTAGCTTTTAACAAAAACTGTTTTTTGAATTTACAGCCTTTTTGGTTCCTTTTGATCAAATACAGACTTCCTATGAACATTTTCCTGTCTCAGTTTAGTTTAATATAGTCAAGAGGTTCTCCTGTTGGTAAACTGATTAGTTGGCATATATGTTAAGTGATAACAAAAACATGGAAGAAATTGTCTTTGGAACTGGAACAAATATCAATGGGAGAAACTGCATGTAGTCATTGGTCATAGTGAAGAGATTTCTTTGTGACTGGCATTTATTTTAATGGCTTCACTAAAGGGTGGGGTCGACTCCATCAATTTTCAGTGAGTTGACAGGATCATTACATTTCTAACAGCCAGGGCTTGATCCTTCAAACCTTACTCACCGGAATGAAAAATATTTTAAGGCCATGCCATTGCTATGTATCAAATAAAGAAGTAAGGTTCAAAATACACATTTCTTTTTCTTCCTTATTTCATCTTTGCCATCAGAATATTTCTGAAGCTGGTGAAGGAATTCTCATTAGCTCTGACACACAAATCAATCTTTGTTTTTTACTGGCTTATGCCTGAAGTAAAAAGTACAACAATAACAATAATAATAGCAATAATGTAAAACTTACTGGATAAAAAGATTATTAGCTATGCAGCACTGTATGACAAAGCAATAACGTGAAGGTGACATAACCAAATATTTATACACTGAAACCACAGAACTAGAACACTCTAATATCTTGCAATGGTGTCTTTTTTCTAGAACACACTCATCCATTTAGTGCTTAAATGCAGGGACAAAGTAAAGAGTCTTGCTGAATGCCCTTCTAATATCCTGCCTGTGCAAGAGCTGGCAGCAGGGCAGAACAGGATGATTGTAGGTCTGTTAAGTCAGTGATCCTGAGGAAACAACCTCACCTGCATGGCTCTATTTCTGTCCTGGAATTAAAAGTAAAGTCTGGTTAAGATATGTATGGAAAAAAACTAGATCAACAATTATTACACTTTCTTGAGTCTAAAAGCATTTAAAAGACATTTTTGTCTAAAAGCATTTAAAAGGCATTTTCATCTAAAAGGAGACAAAAAACTTTTTGTGCTTTACTGAGAACAGACATCTCCAAGAGTAGGAGTTGCCATGTGTCAGCTGTGACACTCAATGTTGAGGGAGAAGGTAACAGAAAAGAAAGAGAAGGGAAGGAAGAGAAGAGGAATGAAGATATGACATAAGTATAGGGGAGGACAGTGGAATTTGGTCAGGACATACAGATTAGTACTTCAGGTAAAAAGTCCCCTAGAGTCTTAAATGGCAAATAGAGTTTTACATTTTGTACTCAAGATGAGAGACAGAAATCATTATTTAACTCTGGGAATCAATATGTGATGTAACAAGACATGCTGCAGGTTATGCACGGTCCTATAAAGTGGTTTCTTTTGTAAGATCAGTACAGTAAGGATGTTTGTTAACTGAGACTGCATTTTGTGAGCATTATTTTATGGCAAATAATTCCTTTATGAATTGATAAAAAGGCTGATTTACTTGTAGAGTTTAATTGTACCTCGATTAGTGATCACTTCATTACCTGAAATGCTAGAGCAGGGGGGAATTAGAAAAGAAGGAACCAGTTTCCTATTTGTCTCTAAAATAAAAGGCATTGGACACCTGGCACCCTATAAATACTGTGACACCGTATGACGGCAAACACAGGCACAATGCAGTGCTTATTCTCAGTTGGAATCCATCTGTACACTACAGCAGTAAGACAAAAGAGGATTGTTAGCACTTAAAGGCACCTTGACGCAGTCATACCACTTGACTGTTTTATTAATTGCCCCATCTGTTAAGTGAGAACTTTCTGACGTGGGTTGGTACATGCTCTTAAACCCCTTGGTCTGCTTCCTATTGGTTCCACATGTGTTTGTATTTGTTCTCAGTAGGCAGAGATTCCAGAGAGAAAATGAACCGCTGCAGATCGATTGCTGTATCAGTCATGCAGAAGACATGGTAAAACATGCCACTTCAGTCTGGTTTACTCTTAACCCTTTGAACACAGAAAAGGGGGGAGGGTACAGAGGGAAGGGAGTGGAGGAGTGAGAAGAAGAGAGAGAGAGAAGAAACAGTTAGCTGCCAGAGCTACTACTGGGAGAAAAAGGATTGGTATCACCACTTCTGAATTACTCATCTCATTAGGGGCTCTCTGCCTTCTAATAATTCCTGGCAAATCACATTTCTACTGCTGCCTGTCTTAGAGTTATGTACTTTAGTATAGACGAGCCAGACAGCATTAGGATGATGTGGAAGATTAAACTGCTGTGCTGTGTATTCCTGCCCATTCTGCACTGCTTGGATAATTCTCTTACAAAATTACAGGGACAATAGCAGTGACTAAGGCACAGAGTGACAAAAAGCAGAGCATTTGAAGGTAAGGCCATGGTTCACACAAAAGCATACTGTTAAGTGTTTGCAGAAGGTGTAGCCCTGCTTACCTGATTTTTCAGTTGGTATTTATGGTATTGCTTGGAATTATATTTAAAACATGATTTTAAAAGGCATTGAGGGAGAACTTACGGTTTGAAGATGTGGACAGCAATTTGAAGCTTTTCAATCTATTGAGAAAGTGGGATCAAAATCAAAAGACCAACTTCATCTGAACTCACAGGCAGAAAAGCAGTATGCGTAGTTGGAAAGGATTGGCAGTGTTGTACTTGAGCAGGGCTCTAAAAACTTGGTGACAAATTTCTGAAATTTGAAGGTGGCTTCTGTGAATTGCACATGTGCATTCATATGTTAATACTTGAGGAAGGCAAGTAGGAACTCCAAATCCAAGGCAGCATAAAAATCTTCTCCTGTTATAGTGCTACAGTTGTGTTGACTGAAAGCCTAGTAAAGGCTAGATTACATATGAAGGCCCACATAATCCAGTAATTTCTCATAGAATCATTTAGGCTGGAAAGGACCCTTAAGATCATTATGTCCAACTGTAAACCTGACCCTGCCAAGTCCACTACTAAACCATGGCCCTAAGCACCATGTCTATATGTCTTTTAAACACCTCCAGGGATGGTGACTCAACCATTTCCCTGGGCAGCCTGATCCAATGCTTGACAACTCTTCTGGTGAAAACGTTTTTCCTAATATCCAATCTAAACCTCTCTTGGTAGAACTTGAGTCCATTTCCTCTTGTCTCATCACTTGTTTCTTGGAAGAAGAGATTGACATCCAACCCACCAGAAGCTTCTTAATGCCATTGCTGAGGTTTCTCCTCAGGCTCTTTCTCTCCAGACTAAACAACCCCAGTTCCTCCAGATGCTCTCTAGACCTTTCACCAGCTTTGTTGCCCTTCTTTGCATGCACTCTAGCACCTCAACATCTTTCTTGTAATGAGGGACCCAAATGTGAACACATTATTTGAGGTACTGCCTCACCAGTGCCCAGTATAAGGGGATGATCACTGCCCTGGCCCTGCTGGCCATATTATTTCTGATACAGACCAGGACGCTGTTGATCTTCTTGGCCATCTGGGCACAAACTGGATCATGCTTAGACAGCTGTTGACCAACACCCCCAGATGTTTTTCAACTGGGCAGTTTTCCAGCCACTCTTCCCCAAGCCTGGAGCGTTGCATGGGGTTGTTGTGGCCCAGGTGCAGGACTCGACACTTTGCCTTGTTGAACCTCATACAATTAGCCTTGGTTTGTTGATCCAGCCTGCCCAGATCCCTCTTACCTCACCTGTAAACTTAAGATGCAGTCGATCCAGTTCATTGTCCAGACATGCACATGTTCAGATTGTTGATAAAGATATTAAACAGAACTGGTCATAACACTGTGCCCTGAAACATAATTTGGTACTGTCTGCCAACTGGATTCAGCTCCACTCACCACAGCTCTTTGAGTCTGGCTATCCAGCCAGATTTTACCCAGTGAAGAGTACGCCCATCCAAACCATAAGCAGCATTTCTCCAGGCAAATCCTGTGGGAAATGGTGTCAAACACTTTCCTAATGTTCAGGTAAATTGTACCATTACCAACAATGTTCAACGATTTTCAGCAAGTTTCAATGATTTTCAACAATTACAGTTGAAAAGCAACACAAAGGATGAATACATGAGTCTTTCTGGCCTGTAGCAATGACCAAAATTGTGCAAGTAAAAAAGAGAGAGCTTGTAATTCATTGGACTCTTGCTCCATGCAGTCTCTGATCTTTCTAAAGTCAAGAATAGGGAGTAGGCTGATCTGACCAATATATTTCTCAGCAATTTGGCTTCCTTGTAGTAGTTTAACTGAAAGTACCAATAACAGTGCAGCCACTGGGTATCTGTTTAGTTACACAGTATATTAGTTGGATAGCACTGACCTTCTGAAAAGGTTGAACTGATGGAGGTAAGTGGAGTTAGGTACTGAAAAGCATAAGCTCTGGCAGCACTTGCTTCAAATTATCTGCTTGTCCTAGACTCTTCTGATCTTCCTTCAGTCAAGCTGATGATTGTGCCGGTTATGACTGTTGGATAAGTTGCCAGATAGCATGAAATGTGAATCCTTGTAACCAAGACCAAGGTTGTGGAAGTTGTAAGGAGAGAGATAGTGTTATACTGGATTCCTGTATAAGTAAGGAATATCCCTCTCGTCAATTCTGGTCAGCTTTTTCCAGCTGTGATCTCACCCAGCTTCTTGACCACACCCAGCCTACTCACACTTCTTCATTCCTTCCCATCAGGTATTTATACACATGTAAAAGACCCTTCAGAGCTTCTTCTTGTCTTAGATGAATACTCCCAACTCTCTTAGCTTCTCCTCATATGAAGGACTCTAGCTCATTAACCATCTTGGTGTCCCTTTGCTGCACTCAGTCTATTACGCCCATGTCCCTCTGGTACTTGGGAGCCCAGAACTGAACATAGTACCCCAGATATGCCTCACAAGGGTTGAGGGGAGAAAAAGGATCTCCTCTCTTGGCCTGTTGACAATGCTGTTGTGGGGGACTGTTGTAGGGGACTGTTGGCTGCCTGTGTTGCAGGAGCATATTGCTGCCCCACAGTCAACTTGGTGTTCACCAGGATTCCCCAGGGCCTCCTCTCCAGCCTCCCAGTGCCCAGTGAGTACCTGGAGGTTTTCCTCCTTATGTGCAGGACATCACATTTCCCTTTGTTCTGTTGTATGAAGTTCCTGTCTGCCTGTTTCTCCAGCGTGTCCATGTTTCCCAGTATCATAGCAGAACCCACTAATGAATGAGTCCCTCCTCATCTGAAAACTTACTAAAGGTGCAGTCTGTCCCATCATCCAGGTCATAAACAAAGATGTCAAATAGTACTGGTCCACCTTGACTCCTGCAGCACACAGTTGGTTACTGGCTTCCCACTGGACTTCGTACAACTCATCAAAATCCTCTGGGACTGGTCATGCAGCTGGCTTTCAACCTTACTACCCACTTATCTAGCCCAAGCCTTATCAACATGTCTATGAGGATGTTAAGAGAATGATAACACTGTGATAAACCTTACTAAACGTAATTTACTTCTGCTGTCTCCTCATCCACTGTGTCAGTCACTTCATTGCAGAAGGTTGCTGTGAATTTGATTTTTTCAGTCCATGCTTGCTACTCTAATTGACCTTGTACATCATGTGTTCGGAAATATTTTCCAGGGTTATTCACTCCATCTCCTAGAGATTCCAATTCCTAGGGATTGAAGTGAGGCTTTACCAGCATGTTGTTCCCTAGACCCTCGAGGTCCTTTCCAACCCTAACTATTCTATGATTCTAAAAGAGCAATATTTGCTGCCATCAGTCAGCAGGAGCCTGCTCTGGTCATCACACCCGTTCCAAGATAACTGAGAGTGGCCTTGCAATGACATGGGCTAGGTTCCTCATCACTCTTGACTACATCCCACCAGAACCCAGGGACATATATAGGTCCAGTTTATTTAAGTACTCCCTAACCTGATCCTCCTCTACCAAAGGTGCAACTACCTCCCCTTGCACTTTTCTGTAGTCTCAGGGGCCTGGAGACTGGGGCCTGGGGTTGTTGAAGATTAATCTCACCAGTAAACCCTGAGGTAAAGAAGTGTTAAGTACCTGTGCCTTTTCCATGTTCTTTGCCATCAATCAGCTCCCCCACCCCATTTAGCAGTTGAACTACATTTTCCCCAGGCTTCCTTTTACTACTGAGGTTCCTTAGGAAGCCTTTCTTGCTGCCCTTCAATTCAGAACTTCAGACTATTTCTAAAGCTATCTGAGAGACAATCAGTACTATCTTTTCTTAAAAACTTCTAATTAGAGATAAAGCAAAAGTGTAATGGTACTGTATAAGAGGCTACTTTAGGGATGGATAAAATCAATTTTAATGCAGGTTTTAGATTAAATTTTAGCTTTATCAGGCTCAGAATGGCTCTAACAAATGTATTAAAGCTTTAGTCTCACAGTTTGCAGTGGCAACAAATCCTCTACATAGACAGAATTATAAGACTGTCTTTAGATGGATGATGATGTTCCAGTCATATTTTTCTGTTTAAAAAATACACATTTGTTGAAAAATCTCAGGGTTAGCCAAGCATGAACTTTTCCAGGTATGCATGAAAGGTATGTAAGTTGACCCACTGTTTCAGGGCCTCCTGGCAGAAGACCATATGTTCATCTTTTGCACAGTGGACTGTAGTAAGGAGACGTGGCAATTTGCTAGCTTTGGAGCTTTGAGTCAGATTACTATTCTAACATGATTATTTTGCATGTGTTGAAATTTTTTGGCTTGTTAACACATGCCTTAATGACTCAAGGGAGGTTCCACTGAAACTGGTTCTTGCTCAATGCTTCTTTCTATAGATGCTCAATTGTTAACTGCAACCATCTTAGTGTACAGTGTTTGTTGAGAGGTATTGAGAGGCTGTGATCTTTGTGGTTTTGCCTTCTTCTAACTAAAATATCACATAGCAAAGGGTTGTGAGCACCGAATCACATTTATGTGATTACATGCTTTTATTTTTCAGGCCTGGAAGAACATTGACCAAAATTCTAATTTTTAATTTACCAGTATCCTCTAATTATTCTTCTTTTCTAAGTTATTGCTGTAAAACTGGGGTTATTATTAATTAAAATTTAGATAAGAGGATTCGTTCTGTTCTATTGCTGAGGGGATAGAAAAAACCCCACAAATATGTTTAGCACCACAAACCTACAAGGCAAGCTTCATCCCAACTGAGTTAAGAACAGCACACTATCCTGGAAAAGAGAGTCTTTTTACAGACAGAGGTAGTAAATACATTTACACATGTAATATGTTGTAAGATGGTAAGACTTAATAAGTCTTAATTGATGAATTTTGGGAAGTCACAAATGGCAGCTGATGGAGAGACAGGAGTGTATTTCTCCCATGTCCTATTGTTCTATGCTTTGCCACTGAGGCCTCATTCTATGAAAACAGAATGCTACAGACACGCTGTAGGGGTGTGTTGATTATAAAATTCTTTAATAAAGCCTTTATTTCTAGCAAAATAGTTTTTGCATAATCACTGATTTGACAGAACATTTTAAATTTATTTATAATTAAGAGCTAATGCCCATGGACTAGAATATTGTTGTAGGTTAATGGCCTCCTGCTGGTTCATGAATGTAGAAGCGTTTATTTTCCAAGCAGCAGGTGCTGATGCTCTGGCAGTGTTCTATTAGAACATTTTTTCGATTATATAAAATGGCTTTTGCAAATTTAAGCATTCTATTTGTTGGTTGCTGGTGCATTGGCACAGCAGATACTGTGCCATGTTTGACATAATGCACTTTTACAGAGTGAAAGATCTCTCTAGGTCCTATATTAATTACTGACTTTGAGCAGACTTTGTTGTTTGTCTGGTCTATCTGAAGAGTGCTTGCTTGGATGTTTCTGTTCTCTTTTTCCATTCCATTTCTCAAAAAAAACCAACAAGACTTAAACTTCTAGCAATTCGTAAACATTTCCATAAAATAGTTTAGGCTTTTTTTGGAAAGTACTGGGGAACAGGAAATAAGTACATCCCCTATAAAGCAAACAAGAATTAAGAAAACTATATGTTACTGGTATTGCTTGAGGGCAAACATGGTTTCAACAGCTTATGTACAGCTTGGGTCATACTTTAAATCTTGCCTTCATTATGATTTCCAAAAGTGATCACTGCCAATTTGGTAGGAGTCAAGCCAGAGAACTGGTCTGTGCACTCTTCTTTTTTTTTTTTTTTTTCTGTATATTTGTGCCAGGGACTCAAGCATGGAAAATAAGTGGCAAAGATGAAATGTGGGTTTATGCAATGGTAAGTCTGATAGGCAGGTGAATATATCTTCTAATACAGGATATGTCACTGACTCTTGTTATCCTGAGCAGTTAATTGCTCTTTCTCCCTGTTTGTAGTGTAGCTGTAGATGATTAACATTTGTACAAGGGTTCAAGATGCAAGAAAAATATCATTAGTTAAAGTTTTTTTTTGGGTTATGTTAGGAAAAAGGGACTGGGTAACATCTGTGGGAGAAGGAAGTCCTAGAAGACTAGGTGCTCAACAAGGAAACAAGTCACCTCAGAAGACACCTTTTGAGGAAAATGCCATAAATATTCTTTTTAATCTCCCAAGACAGGAACTCTCAGTAAATGGCAGTACTATGAACTATACAACCTGACAAGGCAAGTGATGCTTATGAAACCTCAGAATTAATGGGCTCTTGTATACTTTTCTAATGTTAATACTGTTGAAGATGTTGCAAAACCCCTTTCAGTGAGTAAGGAGTTAACCTATAGCAGTTGAGTATCCTGTTCTGAAATACCTTTCTTCCTTGTCACACTCACTCAGTCCTTTGAAAGACTTTTTGAGTCAGCTCAGCTTCTACCGGTTTCCTTTGAAAGGTATATTTTGAGCAGCAACATAAATTCTTTATCAAAATGTAGGCAATACGCTATTTCCGTTGTTGAACACTCTAATCAGCCTGCACTAAATTAATTTAAAAAATATTCAGTTTCTTTACTAGGAGAGAGAGAGAGTGCATAAGAAAGCAGGAAATGATCTTTACACATCAGTCTCTCCCAGGGAATAATTGAATGCCAAGACTGCTGACCAGGCTGCAGCTATAATGAGCTTTTATTAGCTTTTCCACCAGTGTTCCCATTCTTTGTCTACTAAGATCTCCTCCCTTCTCAGTATGGCAGCACTCCCAGGTGGATGACAGTGCAGTAAAGAGTGGTTTCTGCTCAGCTAATAAATGTGGAAATAAGAAAATGCTTTCTCTGAAGCTTAGCAGCATTGTCTGAAAATATAACCTTTGTACACAGTATGTCCAAATGTCTGGGAACAATGCGGAACTTGGGTTCACATCACCAAATTTTAAGTATATATTAAATCCCAAGAAGGAGCTGGGCCATTAGTATGGGATCACGTTTTTAGATCATGATTAGAGGTGGTGTAACACTACTGGTGTTGGGTAACTGCATCTGTCTCAAAATATTATGGGACTAATGGCTTCATGAGTTCTTATGTCATTGTTACTCTGATGCATTAGTATTGCTAAAGAGCTGTTCCAGATTTAAGTTAGCAGAAGCAGGAACATGAACATTCCTGAACTCAGGCCTCTGATGAGGCAAAAACATTTTCTTCCTTCTCTACTTGAATTTCCATGGAAAGTAACCCCACAGCTTTTTATAACGAGCATGGATGAAGGAAGGAGATGAATTCTGCAGAGGGGTGAGGAAGAGCTGATTCATTCCTGAAAACATAATGGAGCTTTTTGAAGAGTTATTCCAGTTTAAGATGTCTCATGTTTTGTACTGTGGATTGAGGAGAAAAATCTGTGCAAAAAAGTATCCTAGATATTATGTTGAATGTTCTCAGAATACCTCTCTAATAGGGGTGAATAAGAAGGTAAAATGAGCCACAAAGAGTGTACAAGCTACAGAGAAGGGAGAGTATGAAGCAAGAAGAGGTGCCAGTATAAATGAGTAAAGAAAACTTGAAGTTGGACCTCCTAAGTGCACGTCTGCTAAGTCTTCCTGGGAAGATCTCACCCACATCTCTGGCACTTCCACAGCAGATAACCTAAGCTGACATTCGCCTTGGCTGCATTACAGAAGTAATATTTTCACCAGGACAAACTGTTGTTGAACAGCAGCTCCATTGAATTACTCATGCTTTCCTTCAGCAGGCATGCATGTTTTCTTTTCCATAGCAGGCTTTTTCTTTTTTTCTCTCTCCTTTTTTTTTTTTTTTTTCAGTGCATACTGACTTTTGCAGTCCCCCTTCCACTTCTCAGACTAGCTAGGTTTGCTTCCACAGGTCATGTATCATCCACTTACAGTACTTTAGCAGGAAGCAAACAATAGTCTTGATTGATTTTGTAAAGCGGTTTTGTGTGTAAAAGGTAATTGTGGAAAAAAGTGATTGCTCTTGCTATCTTTGCCTCCTAGATTTTAAATTTAGTGAGAAAATGAGGCTTGCATGGCTAATGATACAACTCTGTTATGAACAGCCTCTGTCCATCCTGGCCTACAACAGACAAGAGCCTAGATATAAAGAAGGGGAAATGAAATATGCTTTCACAATGGGAACTTTACTTAGAGCAGCATCTCAATGATTAAATTGGATAAGCGATCATTCAGCTGCCCAGCTGCTTCTGGAAAAAAATGTTTAGTGAAAAGGGTGGGATGGTTTACACCAACATTTATCCTCCCAAAAAACTGTCAGTCAACAATGTTTTTCTCTCTTCTCCTGAGAAACAGGATTTGTCAGACTTCCTGAGCTAGTGGTATTTAAAATATAAACAAATTGAAACAAAATACAATAGGTGTTTTTCTTCAAAGGAGTTATTCATTTGTGTTTAGCTTTTCATAAAAAAACAGGCGTTACAAAAAGCCTAATTACAAATCCATGCTAAAAACGTTCTTGTGAAGGGACATAGATCTGGTTACTTCATTCTGCTCTGTTTTTTGTGACACTTCCCCCTTTTCATCACTGTGTTAGCATAGGAGTAGTCTAAAATTAGTGAGCCAATGTACGTAGTAAGGTGATAATGTTCTAGGCAGATAATAGGATTTGTTCATGTTAGTGCTTTCTTCTGCACACAAGTACTGGTACAAAATATGCAGAATTACATCTCTGAAGCATGTTTCCCAGATGAGCCATTTGATAGCACAGTAAAACAAATATAATACCCTCCACTGAAAACGACTAACAAAAGTCACTGCACCTATGGACATTACTATGTTCTCTTCCACCCAAACAACCTCAATATAACAAACACTGATGAATAATGAAATTAATATTAAAATGATGAATAATTTTATTTTTATGCATTAGGGATAGGGTGATATAACTCCCCTGGGGTTTTAGTCTGCCACTTGCTGTTTATGATGTTATCCCTTGGTCATTAAAATGAGAATCGTCCATCATTTTCCGTTCTTCCAATAGGTCATATATGTAAACAGAGGGACAAAAGCCAACTTAGAGCTACCCACATCTATGCTTTGGGCTGATGGCTGGAATTTTCACACTATTACAAGAAAAACTCATGAAGCATTTTCAGTTCTTTTTCTAGCAGGGAAGATTTGTTTTTTGTTTTTTTCCCCTGAACAGAGGAAAAACTTACTGTAAAGCCTCAGTTTATGATATAAAAGGTAATCAGAAGCCCTTGTTGTGGCAGGGAGAGAAATGCATCTTGGTGTATAGTCCTGGGAGAAGCAGGAACCTTGCTCCAGCTAGTGAAGATCCTGTCTCAGATGTTTTTCCTAGGATTCATAGAATCATAGAGTAAGATATCTAGTTCCAACCCCCTGCCATGTGCAGGGAAGCTTCACACTAGACCATGCTGCCCAGGGCTCTGCCCAGCCCTGCCTTGAGCGCTGCCAGGGATGGAACATTTACTCCTTCTTTGGGCAACCTGTTCCAGCATGTCACCACCCTCACTGTAAAGAATTCCTCCCTTATATCTAATCCGAACTTCTCTGTTTTAGTTTAAACCCATTCCCCCTTGTCCTATCACTACAAACCTTGATAAGCAGTCCTTCTCCAGTGTCCTTGTAAGTCCCCTTCAGATACTGGAAGGCTGCCAGAAGGTCTCCACGCAGCCTTCTCTTCTCCAGCCTGAACAACCCCAACTTTCTCAGCCTGTCTTCATATGGGAGGTGCTCCCTGATCATCCTCGTGGCCCTCCTCTGGACTTGTTCCAACAGTTCCATGTCCTTTTTATGTTGAGGACACCAAAACTGCACACAGTGCTCCTAGTGGGATCTCACAAGAGCAGAGTAGAGAGGCAGGATCACCTCCTTCGACCAGGTCACGCTCCTTTTGATGCAGCCCAGGATATGGTTGGCTTTCTGGGCTGTGAGCGCACACTGAAGCCAGCTCATGTTAAGTTTCTCTTTCACCAACACCCCCAAGTCCTTCTCTGCAGGGCTGCTCTGAATCACTTCTCCACCCAGCCTGTGGCTGTGTCTGAGATTGCCCTGAGCTACGTGTAAGACCTTGCACTTCACATTGTTGAACTTCAGGAGGCTGGCATTGGACAATCTCTCCAGCCTATCAGGGTCCCTCTAGGTGGCATCCCTTCCCTCCAGTCTACCAACTGAACCCTCTTACTGCAAGGGGCTGTAGGTGTCTAAGCATGGCTGACCTGCACTGTCTGTGTTGGCTTTTCATTGTCTCTGTTACTGCTTCCTGGCTGAAGGGGCTCTGTCTGTGTGTACACTTGTGTGAATATTCAGTGCCAGCTGTGTGTGTGGGACCACAGGCCACAGGTGTATGCACCAGCATGCCAGCAACTGGAGAGACTGCAGTGTCTGCATGTTGTCTGGGTGCATATGTCAGTGTGTGCAATGGCCAGCAAACATTAAGCCAGACTAATTGCAAGTAGGATAAGGGGTTTGGAGTATATTAGAATGGCCTTAATTCTGAGCTGGGTACCATTGAGATCAGAATGTCTGAGATCTGGCAATGGCAGCAGCCATAAGTCCAAGCCAATTACTGCAGAGACCAGGGGTCTGAGTTGTGTACTGGTAAGTTCCGTGGGTCTGGACCAGCAACCAGAGGTACCTGTTTGTGTTTGTATGTGTGCACATGAAACAACTGGGAGACAATGAAGTCTGGAGTTATCAGGCAGATGTATGTCTAAGGGAGTTAATAGAGGGATCCATATTTAACATATACACGTGAATGTATATGTTTTCCACAAACAGATTTTCATCCTGATCAGCCAGAGAGAAAACAAGATGAGGATGATAGTGTTATGTGTGTGCTGTCTGTGTCTTCGTAAATGCTGCTTTTACTGTGAGGCTGGCCATATGAACCTGTATAGATGCACTGTGTGTATGTGAGCATGTCTGCCTATTAGGCATATATACTCAACCTAGCTCTTGCTGGTCCTAGGGATATGAAGCTACAGCAGCCTCACCACACCTGGGATGCTAGATTCAGCAAATCTGAATACATACCAGCAATATGTATTATTTAGAACACTGCCCTTGAAATACCATCCTTGTTACTTTACATCTGGGGAAGCTGAAGTAGACAAAAAAGACAACCAAATTCACTCAGCAGGCCAAAGGCAGAACATCTGTGGTTTTGACCCACTAGAAAAGTGAGAGTCACCACTCAAAGGCAGTGAATAAAACAGCATCTCTGAGCCAAGTATACTGTAGGTGAAGAGGAATAGACAGGAACAAAAGCCTCTCAACTCAACCAGCAAGATGTCTGGGACAGGGAAGAAATTGTAAATGTCTCACCTCAGCATGTAGGGGTTAATATTTTAAGAAACATTCAAAGCGAAGACATTGCAAGATTTATACTATTTGTCCAAATCAAATAAAACAAACAAATGGAATGAGTAAAATTCTCTTTAACTGAGTGTCATACCTCAGGCTGGTAAGCTATAACATATAAGGTGTAGTAGCTACAATAGTAACACATGCCTTATCATGCCTTGCCCATTAATTGTCTTCCACACTAGATGGTTTTCCATTCTATCCTCAGCCTTGCTCCAAACCACATAGGAAAGAAAGCATTCCTAGTGCTTAGTATTAAAGTCTTTCAGACAGACCGCAGTGCAATTAAACAATTGTGCTGCTTGAGGTGCATAACAGCTTGGCATGTGGTTTTTCTTATACTTCACACTTGGGTTGGGTCAAGAAACAGTGCCAAGAGGCAATATGTGAAGTCTGTAGATGGTGGCTAAATATATCTTACTGTGGCTAGTCTGCAGATCACTGTTCCTTGCTTCAAGCATTGCAGAGCAAGCCAGAAATAATGCAAAGGCAAGATGCTTGGCTTGACTTCCTCCCTTGCTGACAAATCCTGAAGAGATTTACACCCTGTTTTCCTTAATTGGAAGAAAACTTGTCAGGACGTAGGGCATTTTGAACTGGAGCACAGAGGTCTGGTGAAGGAGACAAGAGATAAATCCTGAAGTAACTTTTTTACTAGAAAAATACTGGAATTGTTTGGAGAATGCCCTGCTGAGCATTTCTGGATAGCTTTATTCTGTGTGAAAGCCACCTGGAAAATCTTCCTGACTCAGCTGGAGTATAAAAACAACTTGCCAAAACATCAGCTCAAACTCAGCTAATTACAATACTAGTTATTAAGTTGTTATTGGCTTAAGTAGCTCTTGGAACCATGGAGGAGCAAAGTAAATGTGTCAGGAAGTGTAAGACAGGGGAGATAGATGCTGTCTTCCCTTCCTTTCTCTGCAAAGCAACAATATGATAACTCACAGCTTCAGAGCTTCGCATCTGTGCATTTGTGTCTGATGAGATTCAAATACATATCTATACAAACGCATACAAAATAAAAATACATACACTTGCACACACATATATATGTTTATGCTGTTCATATGCCTGCATAAGAGCAAAACCCAGTGAACAGCTTGAAGTCTCCTGTGAAATTGCTTGCATTTTTGTAGGAATTGTTATGACATTGCAATCCAATAACAACAAAATCAAGTTTTATTTTTTTTCTGTCATCGAAGTCTGCCTTAATTTGACAGAGACCATTGGAAACAGGCATTATCCTTGAAGGAAAACATGACCTCTTCTATCTTCTGCATCAAGACCCTGTGACTTGAGGAAGGGGCACTAAGCTGACAGTAGCACAGCAATTTTCTACAGGACATTTTGTAATAGTTAGGTGGTACTAGGGTTTTATTGCTCCAGGTCTCATTCTGTATGTTAATGATGGCAAAGACGAGTCACCACTGTATAAAGAAAATAAGAGAAAAAAGTGGATTAAGGCCCTTGCTTGGAAGAACTAATGTCTTTTTCTAACATTAATTACCTGGATCTTTAACAAGCATTCAATTCCTTCCCCATGCCTGTTTTGGAACAAGTGATTTCTTCATATCAGCCTAAGTGGGTTGCTGTAGTTGCAACTGAAAATAGGTATACCTCTATGGTGCACTCACATAAAAGGCTGAGGAATAATGCTGCTCAGTTAGAAGCAAACAGAAAATGAATAGAGATGATTTGTACCCTGATTAAATTTCTGTTGCTCAGTATGAAGATAGAAGTTCCTGTGCTTCAAGAAACCTTTACAGCTTTCTGGATGGTTAAAAGGACTGAGAACATTTCAAGGGCTCTCCAAAGTCAATTATGAACTTTCAAACCAATGGCTGTCTTTCTTGAATAAAGAAAGAATAGATACAATTTCCCATGAAATGGGAACAGAACGGCATTCTGCTTGTAGAACTAAATTATAACATCGCTCCAGACTGGCAAACAGCTCTTGTTTAATTGCATAGCCTGGGGAACAGAAGGGTTTTATCAGTTCATGAGTGCCTGTTCCCTGTGGTACTGCAGTATTTGACCAATTAGTGCTGAGAATGGGTCATAAGGCACTCTATGATAGAATACCTGTTCTGACTGAAAACGCAAAGATCTGGGTAAGTGATGCATTCATTTCCACAGTATGTATATCAGTAAAGCCTCCAACAGCTTCACACTTACCTTACACAGAAAGATAATTTTATAAATTGAAAATGTTACATAAAAATTACATTTGAGTGCCCAGAATTTGTATGGACATAAATATGATTATTTTTCTTTCCTTTTTTTTTTTCTTTCTCCTAAAAAATTCCTCACAGTTCTTATACTGCTTTGGCCTGGGCTTTGTTTACTATTTTGTCTCATTTTAAATAATTTGCTCTGGCATAATATATAGTCATATAAATACACATAAAAACTGCACACTTAAGATTGATTTTACTTAGAAACTATATTTTGGTATTGCAGCTAATATTAATTATTTTGATATCACTTGGATGTGTTTTTCTTCAAGTTTATTATAAACTGCAACATTATGTCATTTTTCAAAGCATTTGGGAGAAGGTTCATCATGATTAAATTAGGATCATTAAAGAATGCTTCTAAGGATATAGGTTGAATTATAAAGAATATCAAACACAGTATGAAAGTAACAAAATGAACAAAGCCAGATTTTCAGTGAATTTGAGTCCTATTTCAACTTCCATAATGATACCACCATAACCTCAGTTACCACCCTTAAATATATTTGTACCTCAAACTCCTTTTGGATCTCCACTATCCTTGGGGCATGTAATACCTATATCTCTACCTGACTGGGTGGAAGGAGCAGGCGGGGCACTGGTCTGGATTGACATGTGTGCTAGCCTGCTGGGGCAGCTATGGCCTCTCTGAACAGGCAGCTGAACTATCAACTGTTCCCCTGGAAGAGGCACTAAACTTGTGCTCTCTTCACCTCAGATTTTATGTTTATCTGTACCTAACAGATATTTCTTCTCTAGTTCCATTTTTGGACCCCCAAATATTTGGTGTTTTCAAATACTTATTATTGACAATTTAAAATAACTGCTGTTTGGGAAGAAACTATAATTTTTTCTTTACCTATCCACTAAAAGAAAGTAAATTAAAATGACCAGGAATATCAATTAGAAGCTGTTGGAGTGATCAAAAAGCAGGTTAAAGACATATAAGGATACTGAGAAGAAAAGGAAAGGCCATACCTTTGTGAAAAAGAGAATTGATTCAGAACAAATTTGTTAAGGCTTGTCCTACAGGTCTTGGCAGTTCTTCTAGGGCTTTCTTTGGTGTGTGTTTGAGCTGTGTGCAAGCATAGAGTGAGTGAAATGATAGGAAGGGCACAAATTCTCTACATATAACTGCTAAGGAGTACTTTTGGATTCCTGTGCTACCAGGAAATACGTCAGAGTACTTTTTGTTTGAGGGTGGACTGGATCTTTGGATTCGGCTCTAGAACAGAGAATTTGTGAGAAGGAAGCAGTTGTGGTTATGCTACAGCTGGCCCATTCACAACTGTGGGTCAGTAGGCAGAGGTGCTAATGGCTTGCTTATTAGTGGGTCTTTGTATGTAAGCATCCAGGACAAAGTTTTCCACAAAAGGAGCAAAAAATTGCTATATGATAATTCTGCCCAGAATAATACTGGTGTAATGAAAACTTGAAAGCACTCCCATCCCACTGAGCCTTTACTTATACACCATACTGTCTCTAATAATGAACTTGAATAGGAGGTTTCACAGCTGAATGGCTCAAATTGTAGTAGGAAAGGGGTCACTGAGTCTGAACTACATCTGACAGAGTCAAACTGCTTAACAGAGGCCTTTTGAAAGTTGTTTTGTATATGCAACTGGATCCTTTTTCATTGCCTCTTTTCTACCACCTGCTCAAAGAAACAGGACTCATGCACACTCTGAAAATAAAGACTATCGAAATGCTGCATATCAGCACATCTACAAGCTTTGCAGATCTGTTGCTGTATAATTAAGGTATTATTTCAGTAAGAATGCTGAAAACTTAATACAAAAGATGAGGGATTTTTTTGCTCAGTGACATGTTTATATAAAGTTTGCCATACTAGGGTACTGAAATGTTGAAAATATAATTTACTTTAAAGCTTGATAGTCATTGCACAATGAAGCCACATTTTAACAACATATTTGAATTAGCAATAAACTGCTGAAAACATTTAGGGAACTGGTAGATTGTGATTATAATAGTTCAGGAGTCTTATTTTTTTGAGCTTAACAATCAGACAGTCTCGCTACACAGAAGGGAATACGATTCTGTATTGGAAGCATTAAATAAGAAGGGAATATTTTCGTTAAAGAAACTCTGAAAATTGATTTATGGCCCACCAGTTGCATCTCGTACTGGAAAAAAGAAACCCCATAAATAAAACTGCTTAGAGTGAGTTCAGTATGCTTTTCAAAAAGCCATCTAAAATTTTTTCTTTTAAAATAAATAAATGGTGAAGAATAAAATAACATTAAGTCTAGTCCTAGCTGCTAGTCTAACTGCTTTGTGACTGTGTTCTTCCAGGTTTCTGAGAGAACCTTCTAAAGAGAAAATGAGAAATGAAAAAACTGCTGCTAAAGATGGTATGTCAGAAATACCTGGAACTATGAGGATTCTTTGTATCTCAGTAATGCCTCAGGTTTGTCTCCACTGCAGAAAACATCTGTCTGGAGGAAATAAACACCTATTGTGTATAAAAGTCAACTTCAACATTGCTGGCCTCTGTGTGAGTGCTACTAGGCACTTACATTCATATTAATTAGTCATCTTACAAGAAAGAGTGTTTAAAACTGTTTTCTAAATGGCAAAGTGATTGGAAGAAGAGAGCAAAGTGGAAAAAACAACTTATGATACCCTAATTTCAATTTATGAAAGGCATGAAAGAAGTCCATCATGTACAAAGATGACCTATGATATGGCAATGATATGCAATGATATGGCAATCTTTGAAAAAAGATAACATTTGAAAAAAAATTTCTCATAAGTAATTTTTGGTGTAGTTATATAATGAAATAATTTGCATTTAATTTAACAAAAAAAATTTTGTTTCTGAATGCTTTATCTTCCTAGCCTCTATAAATGGACACCTTGTCTGAAGTTGAAAATATGAACGGTAAAAAACTGGGAGAGTTGTATGCATTTATAAATCTGTGTCTTACTCAGAAACAAATTAATTAAGTGAGATCTGTAAGCTGTGTTTTGGCTGTCTGAGGTAGTAAACTGAGATATAAACTCAAAATCTTGTTCCACATGCTCACTGTATTTGAAGAAATTCAGAGACAGATCCTCTGCTGTTTCTGGTCTGTATAATGGACTGAACCAATACCTCAAATTCAAATATTCCTGGATTGAGTGGGAGTGCAAAACTTAGTCTTGTCAGGGAATGAATGGGATAACTTTTTTGTGCAACATTCCAGAAAACACAATTTATGGCACATGTCCAGTTCTTGTTTACTAACCAGAGAACTAGCTGCAGCTGTTTATTATGACTGGTTGTGCCAGTTTGATAGTGTGTAACTGTATTTACATAAAGATAAAAAAAGGTGTTATAGAACAGCATTTAGCCATGCTTTTACCATGAATTAAAGGTAATTTCAGAGTAATTAGGTGTAATTTGTTAAAGAATTCTTCCCAGCAAATGATGACTCTGATTTCATAATTACAGGACAATGCATACTATGGCTTTCAAGGTAGGTTAAAACATACCTGAGGGGACAGTGTCCCATACTAGACAAATCTAGTGCTGTTATGAAAGACAGGTGTTTTGTGAGATTTCAGCTATACACTTTAACACCTGCAATGCATTAGCCATAGCAGTGATGTTAATGAAGACCAGGTGCTTCTTTCACCCTCCAGACGAGGAACTGGCATAAGTGTTACTGTGTGCTACCTGGGACTCTCCAATTTGTCTCTCCAGATGGTCTCTGATGCCTGCCAGAAGGTAGGTATCCTCTCAGCCTTCTAGTATGAGAAGCAGTTCAGGCCTGGAAGAAAGTCCAGTGGAGTAATTAGGTGAGCTCAGAAAGAGAAAATTACAAAATCCAAGCTTGTGACAAACAACTGTAGTGTCTGTGCATGGAGCAAGCAAACAGCACCTAGAAAAAGGACCACTTAGTAAAGGTTATTCATCCACATCTGTTCTTTGGATACCAGAATCTGGGGCAGGGCATGATCGTCCAAAAAGTAGCAATACAATATCTATAAAAGCTGCAAGATAAATATCGAAAAGTTGCCATATTACTGGCAGCTGTGAGATACAGTCCAACTGAAGGGTTCTTTTTCCTTTAAAACTTGAAAGTTTGGTATTTAACCCTGAAATGAGTAATGGATGCCTTGAGCAAGATTTATTTTTAATAAACCACAAGGTTTTTACTGTGATTATGCCTACATAGATTCAATATTCTCTTATGGAACATGATTTTTTTTTTAAGAAAATAATTAATTTCTTTTTTCCTTTTCTTGCATTTCCATGTGTTAGGTTTCAGATTGTCTGCTCCCTGCAATTTATAACAGTTAAGGAAAAGCTAATAATGGCTGTGAGACGGGAGAAAAGAAGAAACCTATTGAAAAGGAAAATAAAAGGAAAAAGGTCTACACTCTCAGCAGGAGCTTGGTTAATTATCTGACTCCTTCCCAGCCACTTCTGGCACATGACATTACCTCAGCAAAACAATTAGCCTTTCTGCACTGTGTGAATAAAACAGGGATGGCCAAATACCAGAATGCGTGACATGGTGTTTAACTCTAAGGGCCTAGTTAAATTAGAGCAGACCTGAAGTACTGCAGATATATGGCTTGTTGTACCTTTTTTTTGTTTTTGAACTGGAAATACAGAGTGGGAGGAGAAAGGGAAGTTGTGCATAAGGTAGTTTTGAAAGGTTAAGATGTGTTGTAGTGTATGTAATGAATCCTATTGTACTGTCCAGTTAATGAACTCTCCTGTACTGAACTCAAATGCAGAAAAGAATTAGAATCATACAACATGTTTTCTTTCCTTGCTCATTTGCTACTGACTTTATTCTGTGTTTGATGTACCTATGGAGTCTTTGGCCAAAAATTGCTGAAGCCATAATACATTTAAACCATTTCAAACCACCACACCCATCTGCATATATAAACCAACCATTGTGGATCTACTTGATTTCTGGGAAGGTGATCAAGCAGCTAGTCCTGAAAACCATATGCAGCCATATTTAGGATGAGAAAATCATTGCAATGTATATTGCCTACGTGACTTCACTAAAGCCTCTGACACTGTCTTCCATAAGATCCTTGTAGACAAGCTGTTAATATAAAGACTGGATGAGGATGCAGTGAGGTGGATTAAAAACTAGCTAAATGGCTAGTCTCAAAGGGTGGTGATTAGTGAAACAAAGTCTATTTGGAGGCCAGGGCCATGCAGACAACGAAAGGACTGCAGCATATCTCCGATGAAGAAAGGCTGAGAACTGGGACTATTCAGCCTGGAGAAGGGAAGGCTCAACAGGGATCTTACTCATGTATCAAAATACCTGCAGGGAGGATGCAAAGAGGGTCTTTTCAATGGTGCCAAATGACAGGACTAGAGGCAATGGGCACAACCTGCAACATAGGAGATTCTGTCTAAACTTCAGGAAACACATTTTCACTGTAAACTAGTGAAAATGTTTACCATTTCAGTGGTTAAAATTTTCAACATTTACCACATACTGGCACAGGTTGCTCAGAGAGATTTTGGACTCTGTTCTTGGAGATATTAGAAAGCCATCTGTACATGGTATTATCCTACCTGCTTTAGGTGGTCCTGCTTGAGCAGGGGCCTTGAAGCAGATTACCTCCAGAGGTCTCTTCCAACCTCAACTATTTTGTGGTTATGTGATAACCTGATCTTTACCTGATCCCTCATCCCATCATTGACCTTAACACATCATACAGCAGCCACTGACATCCTAGCGAAGCTAAAAAAAGTAAATGCAAGTCTAGATGCTGTTTATATAAATGACTTTTGGAGCAGCAGATACACTGGGTGGAGTATGGCTGTAGGAGTTTAAGACTACTCAAGTTGTATGTCTTTTACTTCAGTGGCCTCTGGGTCTGCATAGCCTTTGTAACTCTTTAAACTCTTGCTCTCATTGCAGCCACCATATATTCTAGGAAAAGAAAATACTCTTACTGAAATTATTAGAACTATTACTACTAGTGTTTCAGTTTGTGCAGCAAGACTTTTACATATCAATGTTAAAAAATTCTGCTGTGCTATAGATTATGTTATTGCTTTTACTTGAAGTTATAGTGCAAATCCAGTCTTTTATAAGAAAGCATTATCCTCCCCACTCTGAAAAGAATCTATGTTCTTAGAAAAGATTCGAAAAACACATATTTATCATAGTTTTGAAGTCTAATCCATTAAGAATATTTTCACAAATTTGCATTTTGGTGAATGTGCCACTGACAGCAACCTGGCAAAACACTGAAAATTAGAAGTTTGCATGTGTTCAAATGAATCACCCACACCCATTCATGTATAATAAGATGATTATACATGAGATGAAGCAAACTCAACAATCACACTGGGCACTATCAATGGGGTTTTATTCTGCTGTATACAGTAATTTGCTAATAGTGTGATATATACCTGCAAATGAAAAAGCAATCATGAATAGCTGTCCAATTAATCTTTTTCTTAGCTTTCAGGTAATTTTGTTGTAGCAGCCTGAAATGGTGGGGTTTTCTGTGTGTGTGTGACTGGACACAATTATAAAGTATGGAAACATATTAGTAATTGAAAAACTGAGACACAAATCTCAAAGATTATAGGGTTTTAGATATTAAGGTTTTTAAATGTTTATCTGCATAGTTAGCTATCTAATGTAATAATTTTGAAATCTTTCTAGTTGTCCTAATGTCTTTTTGGCACTTTAGAACTGATCCATAGATATCTACTCAGAAGACTCCGTGACAAAGCACCCCCTAAACTGGGAAGAAGTATACAGAACACCTCACTCAGTCCCTGCTTTAGTCCTGGTCCTCCTTGTCCAGCCTGTTTGAACCTGGCTTAACAAAGTTGTTTCACAAATCTTTACAGTATCTTTATAACTGAATGATTATAATTATGACAGTGGAACAAACCAATGAATCACCTAGGCCAGCTTTCTGAGTATAACAATTTCCAAGTGTCTCAGTGGATAGCATAAATTAATTTGTGCCATTTCAAAGGCACAAAACCATGGAAGAGTTTAACCATGGGAGAAGTTTTTCTTAATGCCAGCTGATTATCGGCTTTGTTTCCTGAGACATGAGGTCTGTTTATCTCAGGTATAGATTTAAACTGAATGACAGAGTACCCTGCCTCCCTTTCATCATTCAGGGATGACATTTTGTGGCACCTGTGGAACAACCACTTTAGTCTTCGGCTACATGCTGACTAGGTGTGTATGACAGTGATACCCCTGTGCCTGGGGTCTCTGCCATGGAGAGACACAATCTGTGTTACTATGTCTTCCTCCCCCAGCCAAAACTTAACTCCCTAACACTTAAATCAACAGCATCCAACACAATTACAAATATTTATACTGCACCTGATAGATTATTTTCATATGAATGCCCAATCAGGCCCTGAGGTATGCTGCACCTGGAACTCTAAGAGTTTCTTCTTGAACAAACACCACAGCTGTTAAGAATAAATTCCACTTGCTCTGGTCACAGTATCCTGAAACTCTCTTCCTTCAGTCTTTCCTGTTCTTTTTTAACTGCTTGTATCTCTTTGGATAAAAGGGTAGATGTGAAGACCTTACTGTATTCCTTCAGGGTATTTCAATAGGTAAAGTGAAGAAATGCCATTGTATGTCTATGTGTATGAGTTTTGCCATCCCCTGACTAACAGTGAGAATACTGAAGTCTGCATTTTTTTTTTTACTCATAAAAGAAATTAAGAGGTCTTTTCCATGATGGACAGATTAAAAATTATCTTTTACTCTAGCTGTTTTGCTTCATATACTACTGTATTCTCTACATATGCTCTGCATATTCTGTCCCCTGTGTCTTACTACAAGTTGGTAACTGACATCAGCCTTTAAATATGTAGTTAATATTCCTTGTCCTCACATTCTGGTCTCTAACGCACGTAATTTTCCTTCTTTTATTAGTAACACTGTTTTGTATTATTGGTTGCATACCCATGTCCGGCTGAAAATTCATGCATAATGTTTGCATTTAGAATGATATTTCAAAGTATAATTTTGACTCCTACTGCAGTATCCACCTCTTGAAAAATTTACCTGAACTAGTGATGCTTTCATTCTCTTTGCTCATTTTATTGATGCTTGCAAAATTATGTTTTGCATTTCTTCTCATGTGCTGGCTACGGTGCTGACTTTTGTTGTTTGCAGTAGCGTGTGAAGCATAGAATACTACCTGTTTAGTATTTTTCCCTATGATGTGGAACTCCTAAAGCCTTTGCCTCTTGTAATATTTTACATTTATTAAAAAGTATTCAGTGCCAGAGCACTGTTGGCTTCCATAAGCATTGGCCTCAGACTAATGACTGCCTCTATTGGTTTACACTAGTTATTCCAGTAGTTACTTCAGATCTGATCCCTCCAAACTGCACTATTTAACCCTTCAGCTTCATCTACTACTGCCAAATATGTTCTTTCCTTTATATCCTCTGTTTGACAGTATCCCACTCATAAACTCATATACCACTTCTGATAAATTGATATATTACAGTTTCCATAGTCCTGTTTAGAGAAGTTGAATGAAAACTTAGGCAGAACTGAAAGAACACTTAGAGAACTGAGCTCTAAATAGATACTATCATGTTCCAACTATTCTTTTGCTTTCACTTTTGTTTGAAAATATATATAAGAGTCCTATTTATATATGCCTAAACAGCCTAGTAGATACTTTCTTGGTTCATTTGACCCTTTGTAGTGTTAAGGGATCATTCACTGCTTAAGATACTTGCAGGAGTTATGCTTTATTATCTGAAGATAACAGACTTCAGCTGTGTGTGAATAATAAAAATTGCTTTGTAATGGCTTAACCATGGTTTCCCGGAGAGGCTTAACTGTTCAGATACAGTTCCAGTCTGTAAGAGAAAATGCCAGTCTGTGGTCTGTAAAATTCTTGCAAGAGGAGTTGTTGAATAAGATCATAATCTTTGATATGTTAAGGAACCAAGCTAAACAGAGGTTTAAGATGAATGCGTTGAGATCATCTCCCATTGTGAGAATAGAAGGCTTTAAAAATTAAAAAAAAAATTATAAAAATAAACAGTAGGACATTAAAGTTTTGGAAAAGAAACATAAAATGTAAGAGGGAGACAGAATAAGTTTCTTTTTAAAAATATTGTTTATATACAGCTTTCCCACTTCTCACTGTGGCCTAGCAGGTAGGTTCCATGCTTGTTTTTGGTTTCTGAAACCTTCAGAGTTTTGGTGGCACTGCAGCCTCCTCCAGTCACTGAGACATTCTTTCTGTCACATCTGGCTTATGTGGTTGCTCACCCAGCCTTTCCCAGGTTGCTCACGCTCCCTTCCCCTGCAGCCCCCAGCACTCCCTTCCCTCCCTCTTTCTAGGAAGGCTCACCCAAAGGCTTCTGAAAGGAACATAGCTCAAAATGAGAACTAAACCCCAACCTACTGTCCAACACGGAACCACTGCCTGTGACTGAGAGAAAAGTGACATACAGTTTACTGGCACAGTAAATTGCTGCAGTATTTCATTATGAAATGCTCACCCAGAAACTCTTCATGCTGGGATCTGCTCTTCTCCCCAGACTATTTTTTTTTATTTCCTTTTATTTCCTTTATTTTTTTTAAGTGAAAGATTCCTAAAATGTGGATTACTCAGTGCAAATTCAGTTTGACCTTCAGTCCACATGCTGAAATAAAAGTGTTATCTTTCCAAGTACACAATTGTTTTTAATTACCTCGCCAATGAAGCTGAGCAAACAGCTGTCAGGTCACACTGTCCATCATAGCTCATAAGTTTTATGAGCTGTGTTGCACACCACAATGTGTGCAACTGCCTTTCACGAAACGGCACACAATCTCTCAGACAGATACTGCTTTTACTCTGGATGGTTCCAACTACATATTTTCTTGCAATGGCTGTTGTAGAACTTCAGTATCTGCCATTATCATTGTTAGCAATGAATTCAGGTTGCCATTACTACGACTTTGTCCTGACACTCTTTATCCCTAGCATACATGTACTGTGTACTGAGTGACTTAATGCTGTCGGTTGAAACTATAGTCAAAATATGGGAGAACTACAGTGGAAAAAGCCTCCTATCTCTTCTGCCTGGGTTTATCCTGGAGATAATTCCAAGGTGGCTCACACTTTGTTCCCAGGTTTGAGACAGGCCTTTCATTAGGATGTGTCTCCCAGATCCCTGGCATTATCTTTTTCCACTCAAATACTTCCTCAACTTGTGTGGGAGCATGTTGTTCCTTGGGTCCCCAAGGGATAATTGGTATTTGAGTTGTTCATAGAAGCATGTAACTCTCATGAGGAGTGTTTGACAGCTAAAAGTGAGAAGTGTTGCCACCAGTTGTTACCTTCCTATCTATATTTCCATTCAAAAATCGATTTTCAAAGTGTCTCTCTGTTTTTCATGTAAGAATTGCTTATAGTGAAATTACTGCTCAACTTCAAATGTCCTGCCAATGAGTGGTGGGGGGGTAAGAAATCTTCTGATTTTGCTTTTGGGGGAGGGGGGTGGGAGGTGGGGGTGGAGAATGGGAGCAGAAACAGAATTAAAGGAGATTGAATTTTCTGCTAACTCTTGCAATGTGCTTGGATTTTAATTTACGAGTATGGTGAAGGCGTCCAGAGGGGCTGCAGTGGAGATCAAGCCATACTGCTAGGCAACACATATGCAAGCAGTGTATTGGTTGTGCTACAGACAATCTTTAGATTCTTTCCTGGGCATAGGTCTTTTGGTGATATAATTCAGCGATCAGGCTGCTTCTCACTTCTAATTTAGCTGTCCTGGTTCCTACACAAAGGTGTTGGAACCTTGCTGGGGTGCACATTCAAGGAGGTGAATGATGTCCCATCAGTCCTAATCCCAGAGAGTGATAAAAATAAAAATGGCATACGAATGTGACAAGGGAGAAAGATGGGAAACAGGCAGGAAGAAGAAGTGTATTGAATTAATTTGCCTGTGGGAGTTTTGCTCAATGTTTATAGACACAGTAAGGCAGTTAAAAGAATGCTGCAAGGATCAGCTAGACAGGGAGACCCAGGGGAGTGTGAGTACATGGGAGTGCAAAAGACAGTATGAAACGACCTTCCAAATCAGTAAATGCAGAGGGCAGCGGGATGCTGACCTTTTACTGTAACCAATGCAGCTGCAAGTTGTAACTTTGTGCTATTAGTTACAACTGAGCATGCTTGTGTGGCTTTACTGTTGTGTTTCTTCTGTTGGCATTAAAATTTCCTCTTTTCCGCTCTCTTGCTCCACTCCAGTCCTCACCTCCTGAAACAGGATCAAGTTTCAATTTGCACTCTGAGAAAAAAATAATGAAAAAAAAAAAAAGGAAAAAGAATAATAAGGAAGGGCCCTGGAAGGGAAAAAATAGTTATGTACATCTTGTGGTGCTTAGGGCCTCCTAAGGAATTCCCAGTCCCGGCCATCACCAATTGCAAATGCCTTATCTATGAATGCAGACTTTATAGTATCAGTTCTAATGTTATGTCTTTGTAGGAAGGGTTAAATCACTATTCAGTAGAAAAAATGCTGGACAATTCCTGCTTGAGTTATTTGTAAATTTGTACCTCAGACAAAGAATGAACCAAATGATTTGGACAGAATCAAAAGGAACCTGTAGTTTTAACACTTTGAACCAAATCCAAAGTTCAGTCTGAGGTTTGAGTTAGAGATGTACCCAAAGCATCCCCCCTGCTATAAATAACTGCTCCTTTTAGAGATGTTTGATGTAGGTTTGGATCTGACTTTGGGGTTTGGACTCATTTCAAGTTTGGATTTTTGTAATGTCAAATGTGTTGATTTTCTGAAAAAGCAAGGAATACTTCCTTTGCACGCAGGCAAATTCAGTGACACTTTTAAGTACACAAATTAGCAGCGGTTATAGTTTTTTTTTCTCTGATTTATTCTCAGAATCAATAACACTCCTGTTAATCTAAAAGAGGAAATATCTAATTGTATTAATGGAAAAACTTAAGAATAAATAACATTTACACAGCACCAGACCTGTTAAACATTTGATTTCCAATTAAACATTTGCACACCATAATTGTTTTACAGGGCCAGGGTGTATGCCAGTCTGTTTTACGTCCCACTGAGAGATAAAGAAATTTTGATTTTAATTGATACGAAGATTCCTACCTAAAGGGTTCATCTTGGAACCCATTAGATGTGAAAACTGAATTTTACTGTTTCTGGTACTCACTCAGAGTTAAGCAGAATCATAGAATCATAGAATAGTTAGGGTTGGAAAGGACCTTAAGATCATCTAGTTTCAACCCCCCTGCCGTGGACAGGAACACCTCACACTAAACCATGTTGCCCAAGGCCCTGTCCAACCTGGCCTTGAACACTGCCAGGGATGGAGCATTCACAACTTCCCTGGGCAACCCATTCCAGTGCCTCACCACCCTAACAGTAAAGAATTTCTTCCTTATATCTAGTCTAAACTTCCCCTGCTTAAGTTTTAACCCATGATCCCTTTTGCTATCACTACAGTCCCTAATGAATAGTCCCTCACCAGCATCCCTATAGCTCCCCTTCAGATACTGGAAGGCTGCTATGAGGTCTCCACGCAGCCTTCTCTTCTCCAGCCTGAACAGCCCCAACTTTCTCAGCTTATCTTCATATGGGAGGTGCTCCAGTCCCCTGATCATCCTCGTGGCCCTCCTCTGCACTTGTTCCAACAGTTCCATGTCCTTTTTATGCTGAGGACACCAGAACTGCACCCAATACTTCAGGTGAGGTCTCACGAGGGCAGAGTAGAGGGGCAGGATCACCTCCTTCAACCTGTGGGTCACACTCCTCTTGATGCAGCCCAGGATAAGGTTGGCTTTCTGAGCTGCAAGTGCACACTGAAGCCAGCTCATGTGCATTTTCTCATCAGCTACCACTCCCAAGTCCTTCTTGATCTGAATCTCTTCTCTGCCCAGCCGGTAGCTGTGCCTGGGATTGCTCTGACCCAGGTGTAGGACCTTGCACTTGACATGGTTAAACTTCATGAGGTTGGCATCAGCCCACCTCACCAGCATGTCAAGATCCCTCTGGATGGCATTCCTTCCCTCCAGCATATCAACTGAACCACACAGCTTGGTGTTAAATAGAATCAGAATAGTTAGGGTTGGAAAAGACCTTAAGATCATCTAGTCAGCCATGGGCTAGGACACCTCACACTAAACCATATCAACCAAGGTTCTGTCCAACCTGGCCTTGAACACTGCCAGGGATGGAGAATTCACAACTTCCGAGGGCAACCCAATTCCAGTGCCTCACCACCCTCACAGTAAAGAACTTCCTGTACACTAAAGAACTTCATTGGCAAACTTGCTGAGGGCAAACTCAATCCCACTGTCCATGTCAGCGACAAACATATTAAACAAGACCGGTCCCAACATCGATCCCTGAGGGACACCACTTGTTACTGGTCTCCAGCTGGACATTGGGCAGTTGACCACAGCTTGCTGCATGCAGCCATCCAACCAGTTCTTTATCCATCATCTGTCAAATTGATGTCTCTCCAATTTATAGACAAGGATGTCATGTGGGACCGTGTGGAACAGTTTGCACAAGTCCAGGTAGATGACCTCTGCTCCACCCCTGTCCGTCAGTTCCGTAGCCCCATCATAGAAGGCCACCAAATTGGTCAGGCAGGATTTCCCTTTAGTGAAGCCACGCTGGCTGTCACCAAGCACCTTGTTGTTTTTCATGGGCCCTAGCATGCCTTCCAGGAGAATCTGCTCCCAGATTTTGCCAAGCACAGAAGTTAGACTGACTGGTCTGTAATTCCCTGGGTCATCCATTTTCCCCTTCTTGAAAATGGGGGTTATATTTCCCTTTTTCTCGTCATCAGGAACTTCACCTGACTGCCATGATTTTTCAGATATGATGGACAGTGGCTTTGCAACTTTATTTGCCAGCTTCCTCAGGACCTGCAAATGGATTTCATCAGGTCCCATGGACTTGTGCACATTCAGGTTCTTAAGATGGTCTTGAACCAGATCCTCTCCTACAGTGGGCCCAAAGTCTTCATTCTCACAGTCCCTGTGTCTGCCTTCCAAGACTTGGGTGGTGTGGTCAGAGCATTTACCAGTGACGACTGAGGCAAAGAAGTCATTCAGAACCTCAGCCTTCACCAAACCCAGGGTAGCCAGTTCTCCCGATAGCTTCCAGAGGGGGGTTACATTGTCCCTAGTCTGTCTTTTGTTTGCAATGTGCCTATAGAATCCTTTCCTGAATCAAGTCATCAAATTATAAAATGCTTTTTGTTTTGCACCTTAGAATTGGAAGAAAAATGTTAATTTAACTGTGAGCTCTATCTGAGACATTGAATGTCTGAGCCTTATCAAGTGTTCAGTGCCTGGCTGCAGGGTTGCAGACTTTAAGCACATTTTAAAAGTCTTTGTCAAGGTATCTGAAGTTGGACACTACAGGACACGCACTCTCCCAGATACTTTTAGCTAGAAGATGTGCATTTTGTTGAGGCACTTCAATGATATGATGCTGATGCATTTGTTTATAAGAACAAAGAATTTTTCCTTTTGATACATTGTTTTTTACTGTGGGAAAAGAAGCTCTTAAGTTAAAATTGACCATGTCATTTTGGTTGTTTGTTTGTTTTCTTTTTTTCTACCCACAGTTTGCCATTGTAATAGTCATTAACAAGAAAAATGGCAAAAACAACATTAACTTTCTTTGGTCTTTCTCTGTGTGAAGCCACCTGGGGAACTGCTTTCACAAAGATAAATTAATTAAATAGAATACCCCTTTAAAACATTTACTTCCATTCTACTGGTGTTTGGGTTTCCTAACTTGGTTTTGGTTTTTGATTGATTGTTTGCTTGTTTGTTTGTTTAGCACAAACAAATCACTTTGTTATTGCACACAAAATGTCTGTATATGGAACAAATGCAAAAAGAAAAAAGTAATAGATAGGTCTGCTGGGAAACCTGAATAGTTGAAGGGGCTAAAAACCCAGTAGCCTGCTGAAAGTAGCTTTCAAGCTGGCTCACTTTCTAGAAGTGCCTCAAAACTGTACAGGCAAGATACACATATTCCCCCTGTTTAGTCCCTTTCCTGCTTGGCTGACTCAATATGGAGGATTTGTGGAGGGATGTTTTTAATGGCAGGATTTCATATGGTAAGAATGTCATGCAGGAAACAAAATTTGGCATGTTGGCATCTGCTAAAAGCATTCAGCCCATCTTGATGTATGAAAGCCTGACATGACCACAATGATGCTGTCTCTTACAATTTTATCTTAGAGACTTAAACTGGTCTGTTGTTGTAAATGTTTCTAGGGATACAAATCTCCTTTCCATGCTGTAAACGAAAGCTGAATGTGACAACTGACAATGATGTAAGTGTGAATTTTAGGTAGATCAGAGTCTCTCCTGAGCACCTCAAATAGTTTCCTGTACTAAACATTCCAAAAATCAAAAAAGTCCAGATCCCAAACTAAACTCTGAAACTTTCTGCCTGGGTTTGAAATACTGAATCCAAATGTCTACTGAAAAGACTTGTTTACAAAATGTTACACCTGCTCATTTTATTTCATCACCCAGTTTATACCTACTGTGTGGTTGTCATCAGTGTATTAATTCATTGTGCATATTGTCCTATGGAAGAGTTTTCATTCCTGACTACTTGATATGTTAATGTTGCTTTTGTGTTAACTTCAGTTTTAACTAATTTTCACTTTCTGTGTGTCAAGTATATACCAGCACTGTAGATGCGTAGGCATCTACATGTTCATCATTCAGTCTTGGAAATAGATTGTAGATATACAGATTTCTGATCAGAAAGAAACTTTTACCAGTTCAGACATACAAATCTGTGTAATTTCTTTTCAAATTGATTCTATTTACTTCAGATAAATTTTTATTGCCAGTTACTGCTGTTCTTTAGGAGGATTGTGCACTGCAGAAAATGCGCTTTTGTCTGCACTGTTACATAGCAATGTTCAGATTCTAAAAAGGCCTTTTGACATATTGCAATATGATAGCAAACAGTGAGCTTTAAATCTTTGCATGTTTATGTTGCTGTGTTCTTTCTAGAAAGGAGAGTATCAACTTGTGTTCCACACCAAACAAGTCTTAAGAAACCCCCAAAACTTGTTTTATTTTTCTCCATTTCTTATGAGTGGAGTTGGAAAAGCTGAAGTTGTTTGAATTTTCTTCTGGGCTTATCTGTTTTCTAGTGTACTGCAGGCTCTTTCTTTGTAACTATTTGGTTACAGTGCTAGTAAAGCATGGAAAACGACAGTTTCCATACAGGCTTATGAATCCACTGATGAATTCCACTTTGTCAGCAAGCTGTTGTAAAGAGGGATGATAAAGACGGATGAGCTTATGTAGTTCCTCTATTGCCCCCAAATATGAAGAAGCATAATATGGCCATATGAATGTTGAATAGGGAACCGGGTTACTTTAAAATTAGAAAACTTTAAAGAAGAAAGGAAGGATTTTATATAGGTTCCAATGTGTATATCAAAATGAGATTTCACTTTCATTTTTCTATATTTTGCAAATTATTCATCTATTTTGCTTAGAAGTGTTTTTACTGGATTATGAATAATTTCCTTCTGAAGTATGTATATGTGTGTGTTTTTAGAGGAGGTTGTTTGCAAAATATGTAGTTAAGGCTTATTTTGCAGCCAGAAAAGGATTACTTAATGCCTATCGCTCTTAATTAATTGGCTAAGCTAATTAGCTTTTAAACAGGTGAAGCCAAATTTGATCCATTTCCAAAGAGAGGTCTGAAATATGAAGGAGACAAAAATCTGCCTTCTGTGTGTGCTTACAAAACTGTAAAACTGTAATGCAAGTAAGGTCAGCTGATTAGATTATTTTTTTTACAACAGTTCCACACCTGAAACTGAAAAAAAAAGTAATTTCTTCTATATCAGAACCTATTCTTGTGACAGAAATTATTGAAATAAGTTTAGATTTTCATCAGATTTAACTTCTATACAACATTATACCATCACCATATCAGGGTTGGCTATAATGGAAGACAAATGTCTAGATTTTTTTACTTTCTATTGCTTTTAAGATGATCAATTAACTTTGTTCTGATCTGGAAGGTAAGCAAATTTAAATGGAATGAAACCACTTTTTTAGTTCCCCTAAAACCACAGATCTTGAACCAGACCAGCTGGCATGCTTTCACCTTGAAAGGTGTCAGCACATCTCTTGGAAATCTTGGGTATCTACTCGTACAAATAAGCACTTGGATCTATCACGCACTTGTATCAAGCTCCATCTCATCTTGTGGTCTGACAGCTGTAATATTCTCCCCATCATGTCTCTCCACCCTGCTTTGCTGAAATGCCTTAAGGATATTGAACTAGGGTGAGCCAGGTGCATCTATTGACTTCTCCTTGGTTTTGGAAAGTGAATATCATGTTTTTTTTGTAATTGCTGGTTTTTGTAATATGCTGCAGGCTGACTGGATGGAAATGACAAATGATTTTATGATAGTTCATGGCAGGGGTCTGCAGACATTTGTGGCAATGCCGTCACACTTTAAAATGACTCTGCTTCCTAGTAAACAAAAGGCTTTTTGAGAGTGCCTGAACTATTCTGTGCTCCTCAAAAGATAGAAATATACTGGCTGAATATACTATACTTGAACAGTAATGAACCTGTTAAGTTCAAAAGGTCTACTGCAGCACCATTCCAGGTGTTTCAGTGGTATCTGATTAATTGATTTATAGTATCAATATGCTATCAATAAGCTGTCATTAGTAGTAATAGTAAGAAACCCACCCAAACAAACAACTTGAGAATCAACTGTGAGTGTAAACATGTACTAACAGTTAACCTGAACTTTTGACATGCACATCTAACCTGAATTAACACCCAAGACTATAAATGTTTCCACAGCAAAGCTCTCCCTCTGATACCACAATGTTTTACTCTTGATCTATTTGGGCTTGAGGATAAGGCTTTTATCCTAAGACATCACTATATTTTTCCCTGATAATTGCAGCAGCAGTTCCTTCTGGAGGAACTGTGGAAAGTAAACTAGAAAAGTAAACTAGATGGCCATCACCATTTGAGTGATGGTTATTACTTAGCTTTTCTTACCAAAGGAACTCCTGGCCCCTAACTTGCACACCAGTCTGATAGGGTAGCTGATACTAACAAACCTCTAGAGTATGACTATTTTCTAGATGTATGACACAGGGATAGGTAGCAGACAAATGCAGACTTTCTGTTGTCTCTCACAAGGGAAACTGCTTGCCAGAAAGACGTGAAGTGTTACAAATCCTCCACCTTCCAGGAACCATGCCTGATGGTGTATATTGGTATCTAGTCTTTCAGGCACTTAAACATATTTTGACGAATGCTGCAGCACCAAAATGGTCAAACATACAAGATATTCCCTTACTAAAGAGTTGTTTGGTCTTGCCAGTAGCTCATATGGAGTCAGATTTGAGATTCAATTCCACTCCTAAAGCTTTAGGTTATAAGGAAGTTTCTTATTATCTACAGCAGGAAATTGGAGAAGAGCTATGGGATACAGTGAGATGTAGAAATGGGAAGCACGAACTGTGGGTGCAGTGAAGAGACTGGTATTCCTGGAGTACACTGAAGAGATATCTTTTTGCAGCACTAAGAAAGGCAAGGAAGACCTACCAACAGGTTTTGGAAGCCCTAAAGCAATGTTTAAATGGTGCTAGTCTGAGTTGAAATGGCTATGTTAAGGTGCTTAAGGTGACCAAATACCCAATTATGACACAGCAGAAATAGACTTGTGTGGAGATTTTGGGTGAGAAGTGAGTCACTTCCTTCTAAAGTCTTTTCTACCTCTTGAATGAATAGTAGTTAACATCAGAAAGTGTCATATTGGGCAGTATCAAATAGCTGACCGAAGATATGAAGTTTTACAGCTCAGCTGATTTTTTTTTTTTCTCAAAATTTCCTGTCTCCTATAGCAATCATTCTGCAAGGAAGGAATAAAGTTGCAATATTTATGTGTGGGATTCATGGTAATAGTTTATTCCATTATAAAGTGGGAAGATGGTTTTAAAACCTTTTTCATGCTCTATTAGTTAATTGCCTAGAAAATTATTTGAGTTGCAATTTCTTTTACCAATCCCTTGTTTATGATGCAACTTTGGACTCTTGAGATTTAGACTTGACATTTGGACAGACTGATTCTTCAAAATATCAAAAAGTACAGTTTTTCTTTTTTTACCATGGATTTTCTATCTGTTCTCTAGAAATATCAGCTGAACATTAGCTTTGCTTCTCTCCTAGTTCCATGCTACAATCTATGATACTACAGTCTAACAATGGATAACAGATTTTCTTTTCCTCAGTTAACTTTGTTGTTTTGTTCCAATCTTTTTTGCATCTGTTACTTCTGACCTGTGTGATTCTATTCTTTTTAGGGGGTGAAAGTCATTTGAGTGGCCTGTGTTATCAGCTGTTGCAAATGAAATGACACTAAAATGCACTAGCCCAAATTTTTTTTTTTCCCCTGTTTTCAATTCAAACTCAAATTAGGTATCAACGCAAAATAAGCACAGCCTGATTTACACCTTCCAATTTCTCACAGACAGTTCCTGAGCAGCAGTCCTGCTGTGTAGGTTCATGCTGACACATGCCCACCTGTGTGCATTTTCCTGTCTAAAACAAGCGTATGTACCTGTCTGCTATTTCTTCGTCACAGACAAAATTCTCAGGCAATCATAAAGTTTTTCACAAACCAGGCTTATTTTGTTTCTTTTGTCCTTACCACAGGCCTTTTCTTTGGTGTTCAGGAGGCCCTTTATATTTAATTCACTTTTGATTTGGGTGGTCATAGAATCATAGAATCAACTAGGTTGGGAAAGACCTGTAAGATCATTGAGCCTAACCATTACCCCAGGACTGCCAAGACCATCACAAAGCGAAGCAAGATTTCAAGTTCATTCAGAAGAAAACATGTCTCTTAATTTCTATGGTTGATCATGGAGACATAATATATACCTTCTAAAACTCATTTATGCTGAATGGAGGAAGTAGCAAGAGAGCACTGCAGTGTACTAATAGCAATAAAAAATGAAGCAATGAGGATTGAAGGGACTGGAGATGAAGGAATCTCATGTAGTTCAACAAGAGGAAGTAAAAGGTTGTGTACCTGGGGAGGAACAACTCAATGCACTACTCTATGCTGGGGGCTCCTCACCTGGAAAGCAGCTTGGCAGAAAAGGACCTGGGTGTTCTGGTGGACACCAAGTTGAACATGAACCAGCAGTGTGTCCTTGCAGCAAAGGAGGCAAAGGGGATCCTGCGCTGCATCAGACAAAGTCTTGCCAGCAGGTTGAAAGAGGTGATCCTTTCCCTCACCTCAACAGTGGTGACACCACACCGGGAGTCCTGTGTCCAGTTCTGGCCTCCATCATAACAAAGAGACATGGACATAACTAGAGAGAGTCCAGCAAGGTACCACAAAGACAGTGAAAGGACTGAAGCATCTGTCTTATGAGGAAAGGCTGATATTGCATGATAATATTTAGGAAAGTTGATTGTTTAATCCTGCTAAGTGTTGGAGGGCTGAGGGTCCTCAGTCCTGCAGTTTGGGAGAAGACAAGCTCCTCTGAGCTTTTTACCCCACTGGTTGCACCCTTTAATGTTTTCACATTCTGTATTTGTTGCAATGCTTACTGTACAAGACATAATGTGGGAATTTATACAAAGCCAATGTTCCTTTGACCAAAGGAGCATCTTTAGGTAAGCTTTACCTACCAGATTCCAGGGTAGCTTGGCACTAGATGATATGTTACCCCCAAGAAAAATGAAGGCAGCTGTAACTTTCAGTATCTCTTTGCTGACCAGTGTTCAATTCTTCTCTCTCTCAGTACAAATCAGATATTGATGACACACAAATAGGTGACTTTCCTTTTCTGTCAGCCTTAGAGGTTTGAGAAGATTGCAATTTGCTCATAGTTTACTTGTAAACTAGGCTGTGTATGCTTTCAGCAAGACAGTCTTACTTGAAATCCCCTTGGATTCCTTGAACAAGAGAACTGACTTGCAAACATATTTTCATGATATACACTCTCCCTCCTCAAATGTGTAGCAAAGGGAGCATAAAATTTGTGAGTTTTTGTGGAGATTTTTTTGCCTCATGAGCTATTAAATTGCAGCCATTAATACTGAATGAATTTACCTCATGTAGATGAAATCCTTGTAATTGGTGTGAATGTGATTAAAGAAATCCCTTACCCCCAAGGCTTTTGAGTGAATTTGCTTCATTTTGCTGACTGATAAGGGTGGTCATATTTGATCTAACATCAAAAGTGTAGAAAAGAAAAGCAGAAGCAAACTGAACTGTAATGTTTTGCGTTTTTTTTTTTGAGGTTGAGTAGGAAATTTGTAAGTTACGTGACTACAAATAATTATGCCCCTTCACACTGTACTTGTTCAGATGTAGAGGCTTTTTATTCTTGCTAGATGTTGAAGAAACAGTTGCCACCATCAAGGTGTATTCCTTCGATAGGTGGCCCAAATTCCATGGAAAGCACATAGCCCACAGGTAAAACTAAAGGGAGCAGAAACATTTATTGATTTATCTTAATTACAAGTACACTCATTTTCCAGTCTTGGCAGTGTTTAACAGTTTTTTTTTAAGCGCTGTAATTCACACATCTATGCATACATTTGGAGGGCTGCAAACAGAAATCAGGGTTTTTTGCCCTTTACATTCACATAAAGGAGAATGTTTGTTTCTTTTTTTTCTTGAAGTCACTATTTTTAATTATGGTTAGGGGTGAATGATAGAGAGATAATAACCATCTAAAATATATAGGCCAGATTCTCACATGGTGTCACTTTGAATTAGATTTTCTCAGTAGAGAATCTGACTTTTATGATATTAAAGTGATTGAAAGTGGTGGAATTATCTAGCGTCATCAGCTATGCCAGCTCAGAGTATGTACAGTAACGCTTCTGAAAACAAAGCAAAATGCACAAACATAGAAAGCAGAGAGGATTTTAGTACAGATAGATTGAGGTAGATGGTCCATCTACCCTCTAAAATTCAGGTGTCAAAACAGGATGATTTCAACAGAAGATTGGGAGCAGAGATTTCTTATCTTGAGTGCTGTAATTAATTATGTTTATTATAATAGAGCCTAAAGGGATTTAAAAAAAAAAAAGGTCTACCCTCAGAGTTGCTCTGGATTAGTTGCAGAGAAAACGGACAAACAGGACAGAGAAGGCTCACCTGCTTTAAAGATCATGAACAATGCAACAACAGCAGCTACCACTTTGGTGTGATGACTGGAGAGAGGATGGGGTGAGGCAAAGATTACTTGAAGAAAGTCAGATGAAGGGAAGGGAAAGATGTGGGATTAAATAAGAAGTGGATAGATGGGCAGCTGTAATTAAGGAGAAGAGGTGTCTTGCTTTGACCACTTTTGCAACCACTCTTTCTCCAAGGTGTGTTCCCTGAGTCCAAAGGCTTCCCTCCAAAATATGAAAGGTTCTGGGGGGAGGAAGCTGAACTTTGCCTTGACTGATTCCTCTTCAATCTTCGTTCTCCCTAATTTTGCTGTTGCTTTTAATTTGGCAGTTTATCTAATAAAGAGTCTGTTTCTCCAGGTGCAAAAGCGGCTATCGTCTGAAGATGAAAAGTGCTATAAAAATGCTCAATCGTTCTTCTTCATGTCAGGCTTTGCAATGAAACTGGTTTTCCACTTGTCACCTGTCTGTGCTTGTTCTTCATAATCTTTTAAATGAATCTGCTATCATCAAACTGAGCTCTGAGATGAGCTCAAGAATATATATTATCAGTTTTAAAGAATTGAAGGCAAGGATGACTATACAAACGGAATATTTTTAACATTTATTATTTTGAAGGGCCTTCTGTGGCTATGAATGTTGTAAGCTTTAGGCCAGATTGATCAGGATGCAGGTGCTGTTCTGCCATCTAACCTTATCTGAAACTGCAGTACGATTTAAATCAGAAAGACTAATTTTGAGATAGATATTTCCCTAAATTCTTTAATGGTTTAAGTCAAATGCATGTATTTAAAAACTCCTTTGGTCTTCTGATACAAATAAAAAGTGGTAACAGTTTTCTAGGTAAAAGCTTGTGGCAAAACCATTTAATCTACAGCAAGTAAGCATAAAAATGCCATACTAAATATGCCTATGAGTAGATGACAGTTAAAAAATATTATTAATTTCACAGCTTCAAAGAAGCCTACATTTCAAGGCTTTTTTTTTCCTGGAAATACTTAATAAAGCATCTTTTTCTAGTGCAAGATGGGATCACAATTTTTTTGAGTGTGATCATTGTGTGAGACAAATTCCCCACGACTCAGACTGAATTTTAAAATTATAGAAAAAACTGGGATAGAAATAGAGGAGCAATTTTAACTGCTATGATTGTTGGACTATTCTAGCTTCTTATTCCTTGAGTTTCATATTTTTCCTTTATCAGCCTCTGAATAATATCAGACTTTACCTTGATGTATCTCTTTTTTTTTTTTTACTTCCTAACTCAAATTACAGCACTAGCTATGAGAAGAAAATTTTACATTTGGAAAACTTTAAAGCACAATTAAATTTTATCAAGTATGTCCATTTACTCATCATAAACCACACACTTAACTGACTAATCCTTAAATTCTGCTTGTTTATTATGCAATTTCCGAATTAAAACTTAGTGATGCTTTAAGAAGAAATGCTCCAGTAACTTAAAAAAGAGATAGACTTAAGCCCTGTGAATTTTCTAGTTTATTTGGAATGGTGCCAAAAATCTTAATTTTCTGGGATTATGATGCACATTTGTAACTCGTGATCTGCGCTATACAGTCAATTGCTTAGAAATATATCAGGTTTTAGTGTAAAACAAGTTCAGAAAGTGCCTTCTAGCTGGATTTATGGCATTGTCCACTTCAAGTAACTGACTCTGGGACAGCAGGAATAGTTTGCTGGCAATGCTCTTTGCACGGACAACATTTGCTGCATTGTTTCAAGGCTGAAGAAACTGCTTGAAAAACAGAAGCTACTAAAAAACAGCAATTACCTCCCTACCTGTTTTACTTGGGTGGGTAACCATTGCTTTTCAACAAGATGCTTTGTTTTTGTAGCACACCCAGTACAGACTAGACTCAGATGATTAGTGCATTGTTCTATTCTTTGCATAATGATCCTGTATTATTTGAACACATAAAAGCAGGGAAGGAGGATGTGTTTTGTTCTCTGCTAGAAGATGACATTGTTCATCATGTCTTTCATTAAACACAGAAATGTGACAGAGCATGAGACACCAGCAGTACTGTGGAATATCAGTAGTGGAGGCAAAGTGAGTCCAAACTCTTGAGTGCTGTCCAAGTGTCAATGGTTAAAACTCTGGAGTGATTTTTTTTTTACAAAGAGAGAAAGGAGGAAGAGTGTATTCAATTTATATTACTTATATTTATATTTAAATATATATAAATTGTTCTTCTGTCTTCAGAAAAGTTAAAGAGCTGAGTCCTAAAGAGTTTCTTTAATTATATTTTTTTCATATTTTTATTACTTGCATTAACATAGTTGCCATGTGGAGAAGTGGATGAACTGCTTAGTGTGCACACACTTATGAGGACAAAGTTCTTGAGCCAACGTCTTTCCACGCAAGAAACACAACAGCAGAAGAAATATTTCATTATTTTCATACAGCTAGTTTTCTGCAGAGGCCTGGAAGTCTGCTGGAAAGGTAAAATGTGCAGGTAGTGAAAGTTGATGTTTGTGTGCTATTTATGACTTTTCTAAACACACATAAGATTGAATTTGCCTTGGACTTTGAATAGCCAGCTTGACTGCTCTTTCGTTAAAAATCTCTTCTGACACAAATGAAGAGCCAGTCTTGACACTAAAACTCTTTTTGTGTTTGTGTTTGTGTGTGTTTTAAATACTCATTCTTAGCATTTAATGGCTAGGCTTTCTTTATTTCAAGCTGATCTAGCTTGTGTTATTTTTGAATAAAAAAAAAACCCTGGAAAATCCTTTAAAATCTCAGTATCCTGAAAAATTATTTTAGTCTAGAGAATGAGTAAGAATCAATATAAGGGTTTGGTTTTTTGTTTTTTGGGGTTTTTTTTAGTAACAACATTGTGTACTTCTCTCTTCATATACCAAGCAACATCTCCATCAACCATCACAGAACGGCCATACAATAAGAGACTTAAGAATATTACCCTCCATGTACTCCAGCTCTGCTCTTATCAAACAGGCCATTAAAAAAGCACAGGACTGAACTGTAGTAAATGTGTTATTTTATATTTTCCTGAATATAATACTCAGATTAACCTTAATGAAAATCTGAAAAAATAAATAACACTTTTAAAATGCATATTTAGTACCAGAATTGAAGCAAAATATGATAAGCATGCTACTTTGTCCATTTAAGGTGTCTTCTGAAAAGGGGATTAATATGTGACCTCAGCTCTGAAGACTATTTTTCTCCTGTTCTCCATCTTCCCTTTTTAATCGTCAGTATTTAAGTGGTGGACTGAATTTTCACAATGCTAAGAGTCTTGTGGAATTTATAAACCATAGATGCTGACTGCATGCAGAAACCTGGAATAAATTTGCATTGTTGATACAGCTGAGTTTCTCATCAATATGAGATGTACTGTATCATCCAATCAGCTTTTCTAAGCTATTGTATGCCAAAATACCTTTAATTTAAATGTAGATGTAACATTTAGCTGACACAGAACTTGAGCACAACTTTTGAAAGCTGAGTGTTTCCACATATGAAAAAACTAAATGACTATGTTTCTATTCACTGAAGGTTATTTATACCTCAGAACTCACTGTCCTAAAAGTGCCTGTCCCGTTGGAAATATGATTCAGATGCCCCGAACTGAAGAAACATTTTCCCTTTTCCTGTGTAAAATACAAAACAAAAGACAACTGAAAAACACCTCATTAAAACAGTTCCTTTGTCCTTCTTTGACAAAGTAAATTGTCTTGATGTATGGCAGTTGCCCCATATGTAGGTGGTCTGTTTTATTTGCTAACCTCACAATGACCTCTGAGATACACTGTGAGTTATTTGATAGGTTCTGAGGATTTTTAATGTGTTGAAAATCAACATATTGTGCAATGACAGATTTCAGGTTTTCAGACTATTAAGAGACTAAGTTTCCAAGTGTGAGAGACTGCTTTCAAAAATATCCCTTGTCTTTGGCTGGTTCCACTTGCACCCGGGCTAGGTGAATGTTTTATCCAGGATGACTCTTCCTTACTGGGCCATGTTGTCTTAACCTTTCAGGAAGACAAAAGTTTTCACGATCGGTTGCAGGGAGCTGATCTCATCGATGTGTACTCTTAAAATAGGCTCCTGGAGTGACTACCACAGGTAGTTTTTTTCATGTTTAGTAGTCTTTGTACATTTTATCATCCTTTTCTTACAGGCTGAATATCTTTGCATATATGGAGGCAGGCAAGAGAAGATTCTTTTGGTGAGTAAATATAGACACTGTGGGCCAAATCTTCAGCTGGTATAAATCATTCTTCCTCTACTGAAGCCATTAGAGGCACACTAGCTTACTTACAGAGGAAGCAGCCATGTGTTCTTTATGACTTTCATTTTTAGAAGTATCGTTATAGATTTGCAAGTCTGTTTCATATCCTTGGTCCTGGGAGGGGAGCAAGCCAACACTTGAGTACATTACACCATTTTAAATACAGTAATTTAATGATGCCTGTTAATCAGTCAGTTAACTGGAATGGAAAGCCTTTACAAATGAGAAAATATAACTTTCATTTGTTACTGATTTTTTTTTTTTTTTTTTAGTATAATTGGTCTCATTTTTTTTTCAGTGCCAAGTAAAAGCAGAGGCATTTTCCACCCTCTAAATCTTCCAAACTGTCACTACCCATAGTCTAAGACAGTTGTGAGAGATGAGCTGAACTGCTTCAGGGTTTAATGTGGTCTCTGTGAGGGCTGGGTTTGTCATTGCCCCATGATGTAATTTTATTAGTTTGTATAAAGTGGTTGGGCTGGGACAGTTTGCTTGCAGATACTTTCCTACTACTTATGTAAGGAACTAATTTTCAATAGCAGATAGCAAAGACAGGATGGAAATGTTCTTGCTTGAACCGGTGCCACATGACTGCATCAGACCATTGAGGGGTGAGCAAGGGACAGGATCTCTGCAATCTTTCATCAGTCTGACATAACTGTAGTTTATCGGCACACAGAAATACTGCCAAATGAGCAACAAAAAGGGGGAAGCCATATTCCTGAAGGTATGATTATGAAATTTGTTTTCCTGAGACTTATTTAATAGACCATGCATAACCATTAGATCATCCTAGCTCACCTTCTGTATAAAACAGGTTATTATAACCTCACTTACCTATCCCTATATTCAGCCCCAAAGCTGCCAGATGGATTAAGAATTTCTGCAAGGGTGTCCAGAGAAGGAGCAGGAAGGACTACGGTACTGCCAACACCTAAAGCTCAAGATGTTGCAGTGTATTGTGTATGTTCATTTCAGGAGATGAACCAAACTCTATGTTGCAAAATAAGGTTTAGAAGTCCCAGAAAAAAATGGACCTGTTCTTGTGAACCTAACATCACAAGAAATTCCTTCCACATATTTGAGCTGACAGCTGTGATGGAGCTGTGGATGAGAATGAAGAAGTTCAAGGTTATTGTCTGATGAAAGGGTCATTCTTTAGAAAACCCACAGTGTGTCTGCTAGGAACAACTGTACTTCTACTGTGCATCAGTGATGAAGCATACCTGGACCATCGCTGTATCTTCATAGTATGGTAGAAAAAGACACAGAATAAACCATTTAAACTCAAGTGATGTTCTAGCTCTTCCACAGGACAGCTATTGCTAGAGTTGGACTGTGAAGAACACTGTTTTATAGATGTAGGTGTATACCATATGAAGGACAGAAACATGATTAGCTCTGTGAAGGGAATGTTAGATGCTCTGATTTGCAGTCAGGAACAGTGACTTTACATGTTTCTCTTTGCTAACAGACTCTTCTCAGTGAGATGTTATGCTCTTGTTTGCTTTCTTTCCCTTTCTGTGCTCTACACTAGTTTTGCAGCCTAGTCAAGTTAGAACAACTAGTATGGTGTGGGACAACATACCATACATCATAGTCATAGAATCATAGAATGGTTTGGCTTGGAAAGGACCTTAAAGATCATCTGGCTCCAACCCCCCTGCCATGGACAGGGACACCTTTCCCTAGACCAGGTTTCTCAAAGCCCCATTCAATGTGTCTTTGAATACTGAGAGGGAAGGAGCATCCACAACTTCTCTGGGCAACCTATTCCAGTGTCCTACCACCCTCCTTCTTCCTAATATCTAATCTAAATCCAACCTCTTGCAGTTCAAATCCTTTGCCCCTTGTCCTATCACTACATGCCCTTGTAAAAAGTCCTACTTCAGATTTCTTGTATGTAAGCAGATATAAAAACAGAAAAGAAAGAAAGAGACAAAAACCCCCAAACAAACCAGACAATGCCAAACTGCATCACTTTTAATCATACATTTGGAACTTGATGATCTTAAGGTCCTTTCCAATCCTAACTATTCTATGATTCTATACATCTAGATTACAGGAGCTGAAAATGGTTGTGTCCAATGCAAATCTAAAAAAATCCTTTATGTGGGCAACAATGTAACGAAGCAACAGACACTCTGGATTGAGAAGGAATTTCTACTAAATCTTGTGCTGCTAAAAGAAAACAGAAGAAAGATGGGGTATGGCATGGCTAGGTAGCAAGCTGAACTGGTAAAGAAGAGCTAATGTGAAATCATCAGCTCGTGAGCTAAGTCCTTAGTGACCCTTGTTTCAGTATTGCTTCTCTTCACAGAAAACAGTCACTGAGTGACTAAACCACAGTGCTTTAATGAATATGGGATCATATTGCCTTGCTTCCTGCTCTATTCATCACATTTTATACTGCACTTACACTGATGCTTGTAGCACCCTACATATGTGCTCTGCAGAATCGAGTCCACCCCATTAAGTTTTGGAGCAACCAGGTATTGTTTGTTCGCTATCAGCTGCTTCAGTATTTTATGTCAACTGAATGTGAACTTCTGCTTCTTAAATGTTTTCCCACATAAAAAAAAATCAAACCAAGAATATACATTTGTATTATTCTGTGCAAAACATATGTTGTAACTGATATGTTAGGCCCAACATGCCTCCTGTTGTTTGACTTCACACTGCAATATGGCTGTTAGGTAGCATTTTGAATTTTAGTTCTTAAAAGCACATGAAATGCAAATTAATTAAGATGGCTTTTTCTCATAATACAAACAATTAAAGACTATTAAAATATCCCTAATGAGGATAAAACATTTGAGTGATGTTCAAAGCTACTACAGCACACTGTAAGACTAATGGGTAAATGCCAACTGATTACAAAGGACAAAATTATAGAGGGTTAACAACTATGAAATTAATAATGCTTGTTAATCTTTAGGTAAGGTTTAATAATCACTTGATAATTATTTAATCTCAATAATTCTACATATTAAATCTAACTGAACGGTTATGTTCCCAATATGATATTTGTGGCTTTAAACATCCTACTGGGAGTTGAGCAGCTGAAGCCTTGTTCTTAGTGTTGAGACCATATAATCTGAACGGGAACCTTCATTAGGTGTTACCAAATGTATTTTACTTGGCAGTAGAAGGAGAAAGAGGAAACACTGTATCTGAACAGAAGCCTCTCATCTACTGGCAAGTGGATGTACGTGTTCAGGGGGAGGGAGTGTTGTGATCCATGCTTGATTTGTTTTGTTGGAATGAGGTACAGCAGCTAAGATCAGATATCTGCAGCTTGGGTGAACCAGCTAAAGAAAAAGTTGTGGGGTGGAGTAGAGCAAGAGAGAGGGAAAGAAGTCACTAGTTCACTTCAGTGTCATTCTGTTGCCTTTGTCATGCTACTTAGCTTGGCTGTGAGCAGATTCTGGTTGCAGATTGGATTTTGTTTTCTCATTGCCATACTAAACGCTCAGCAGTAATATTAACTGGGTGTACATTATCCCTTTTCCATTAAAGAGGGGATAGAGTTAAAAAAAAAAAGAGAAAGAATACAAAGCATCTTATTTTAAACATCTGCGTTTGGGAATCCCATTTCTCTGCTTTGCTTACCAGCTCAAGCTTCAGTTTTGGTAGAACCAGTAAAACAATTGGGTCATGACTGAATACATTTATTCAAACACTGACAGGGACTGATGTCTCTTTTGGCTGTGCCAGGATGTTTGAGTACTCCTGTCTTTACTCTAGTGCTTCAAGTCCTACTGCAGTCAAACAGCAGAGCTTGGAAATTGGAAATGAATTCTGTACTGCTTCTTGCATTAGCATTTTGCCAGCTCAGCTTGATCTGATAGTCCCTACCAAAGACAGAAGAAATATTGCAATGCATGGAATGCAAAGTCTGGATTCTGGTGCCATTAAGTTTTCAGTGATGGAAATCAAATTTTGCAATTTCACTGTATTGCAGAGCATAGATGAAAAGAAGTAATCCTGAAAATTCTACCCCCCCCGCAACATTTTTTAAGATGCTTTTTCATTTTTTATGCATTGCAAAAAGCTAAGTATAGATTCTACTCTATTATTGCCTTACTCTTTTATTGCAGCACACTGAAAATATATGAACCAAAAGTAAGCAAGTATGTCACCGAACATGAATACAAGCAAAACATATTACCAGTATGACATTCTTTATCGGGCAAGGGATATCTTTACATATTTTCTTTTCTATGTTTTGTGGGTCTTTTATAATATGAAAAACTATCGTGGTTTAAATCCAGCTGGTAACTCAGAACCACACAGCTATTCACTCACCCTCTTCACCTTTCCTCCTCTGGGTGGGATGGGGAGGAGAATCAAAAGAATGTAAAAACCATGGGTTGCAATCAGAACACTTTAATAACTAACATAGAGTAAAATATAATGAAAAGTGATAATATAGTGATAATGCCAACAATAGCAATAGTAATAGGAAACAACAAAAAAAGAAAAGATCAGAAAACACAAGTGATGCGTTGATAAAACTGACCACCACCTGCTGACCAATGACTAGCCTGACCCCAGCAGTGACCTGTTTCCTCTGGGTGACTGGTCACGAAGTGTTGTTGTATGGAATATCTCTTTGGCTAGTTTGGGCCAGGGGTCCTGTGTCTGCTTCCTCCCAGCTTCTTGAGCCCCTCCTCATTGGCTGAAAAGTCCTTGATCAGAGTAAGCACTACTGAGCAACAGCTAAAACATTGCTGTGTTATCAGCATTGTTCTCAGACTAAAGGCAAAACCCAGCACTGCACCAGCTACTAGGGAGAAAATTAACCATTACAGCTGAAACAAGGAAAACAGCAACAAAAAGCTAAATAGTTTAAATTACAGAGTGATTAATTTTGGAGGGATCTTTTGTTGCATGCAATCTTGTAAGTAAACAACAGAATACAGCAAAATCTTGTCATTGTTATTTCAAATTAAAAAGTTGCCATGTCATGGAATTACAGAATAAGATAAAGAATAAGTTTGTTGAGACTTTTTTGCCAACATGTAACAAAAATATTTTTATATTATCCAGGAAGACAATTTTTTTCTCTGCCAAAATTCCACACAAAACTTTTTCCAACTACTTTGTTTTGGCTTCCTGCTAAATATTAAAAAACAAACCCCAGTAAAACTACTCTTTTATATAGTAAAAGATCTGCCAGCAGCAAAAAATTTGAAGAGTAGATGAAATTAGCAAGAAGTCTTAGTAATTAAGAAGGAGTAATAAAAATACCCTACAGCAAATTGTTAAATTATTCCAGGCTAATAAGAAAGACACACCCTTTTAATTTTATTTCAAGAAATTGAATGAATACTGCTAGAATTCTTGCAGAAATAAACTTGAAAACCCTGCAAACTAATGGCAATGTATTTGAGAAATGCAGGTGAATATGGCTTCTGCATATCGTTCAAAAAATAATAGCAAATGTTTTTTTCTGTATATTACTAAGTATCAAATAAATCACTTTGTTCTATTATGATTTTTTTTTTCATTGGCCTTTGCAGTAGTTTTTTGTAATGTTCCTCCAGAACTTCTGGCTTAAAAATCGTGAAATGTTTTAAAGAGTAATTGAATTACGCTTCACAGTACCAATAGCATTAATACATTTTATAGATGGGGAAAGTAATTTAGCTGGGAGTATGGTTTGCCCAAGGTCACAGAGCACCCTTGTTAAAACTATCCATAGTGTTAAAACTATGGATAGTTCTTTGTTCATAATATTATCAGTTCTAGGCTGTCACACTAGACCAGTTAATTAACATTCAGTTTCCATATTGTTCTTGATTGATAATAAAGAAGCAAATAGAAATAGAGCTTGACAATTTTCCATGTGGAGTTTGTAATAAGAAATGTGCTACAAGGAAAACAAAATGAGTGTTAAATCAAGAAACATTATTTAGGAACTTTGAAATAAACAAAACAAAAATAATATGCGAAATTCTCTTTAATGTTTTTTTCAGTGTACAAATCTAGTACTTACCGTGCCTCATCCCCAGTTATGAGTTTGGCAGTGTTGCAGGACCCATATTTTTCACACAGAAGAACTCCCAGTTTCAGCAATGAAGCAGATTCAAGAGCCATCACTGTGGGTTTTTTTTTAACATTTTACATACAGTGTAGTTATTGAGTAAACTACAGAGAAAATTCTGGTTTTCCTTTGCATTTGACTTATTCTGACCATCTTTTAATATCCCAGACCAATAGGCAGGATATGTAGTAAGATCTGAAGAGAGAAAAGATGTTTGCAAACGCATTAACAATGTCTTCCTTCCGTTGGATAAGTGAAAAAGGACTGAAAGGCATATTAGCTATATTAATACACATGCTATATCTAGAAGTGGATTTGGTAATAGAAGCTCAGAAACACAAAGATATAGGTTTTCAGCATATATTTTTTGAATACTAGGACTTAAATAAGATATCATTTGTCTCTTTTGACCTCCAAGAATACCATACACAATGTCTATTTACAGAGGTATTAGACGCAACAGAAGTTTAAGATTTGTGTATCATATCCTAAAGGTTGGTTAAGAATTATACTTTATCACTCCCACAGATTTTAGGAAATTTCTAGGATTTAACTGGTGGATTGCTTTTTATTTGCAAATTATTGGGATTTTGTTAGTATCTGTCTAATTAGTTTTGATTTGAAGTGATAATTATGTCTGGAAACCATGGGTTAGGTACTTGCATTATAAATGACAAAGAATTTAAGTTGCTGGCTTCAAAATCAGACCTGAACATCCTCAGAGCTTGGGATGCTTAGGTTTTGTCAGCCTGGGCCTAGTAGAGGGTTTGCACTTTGTCAGTGTTTAGGATGATTCTGATAGGCAGTTTCATATTCCTGCATGCCCAGTTGTAAAAATAGATTCACATACATCTGTTCATGTTTCTGTCATGGTCTCTTAGTCAAAAGGCAAACCGAGCTGCCCTTCATGCCTTTATTTTCTGTTCCTGATGTGCATCTTGTTCAGAAGATGCTTAAAACATCTTTTTTTTTTTGACATTATCACTTTCAGCTTCTGGGTCTTTGGAATCATAGGATGGATTGGGTTGGTAGAGACCTTAAAAATATCTAGTCCAACCCCCCCTTGATGTGGGAAGGGACATCTTCAGCTAGACCAGATTGCTCAAAGCCCCATCCAACCTTGCCGTAAACACTTCCATGGATGAAGCACCCACAGCTTTTCTGGGCAATCTGTGTTGTGGCTCACCACCCTTAGTGTAAAGAACTTATTCCCAATATCTAAATCTGATCCCTTACAGTTTATAAACCTTGCCTGTTGTCCTGTCCTTACAGGTCCTGGTAAAAAAAAAAAAAAAAACCCTCTGTCTTTCTCATAAGCCCCCTTTACATATTGAAAGTCTGCAGTAAGGTCCCTTGGAGCCTTCTCTTCTGCAGGCTGAAAAACCCCACTCTTTGCCTTTCCTCATAGGAGAGTAATGAAGGAGGAGAATCACTCACCTCAACCTGCTAGCCATGCTTTTTTTTTATGCAGCCCAGGATATCGGTTGCAAGCCATTTTCTGGGCTACAAGCACACATTGCAGACTGTATCTAAGCTCTTATCTACCAAAATCTCCAAGTCCTTCTCCACAGGGCTGCTCCCAGTTCATTCATTTCTCAGTATCTGGTGCTATTGATGATTGTCCTGACATGTGTGCAGGACCTTACACTTGGCCTTGTGGAGCTTCATGAGGTTTGCATGTGATGTGGTTTCACAGTGATGTTCCTAAATGATCACGAAGATAAGGGCTGGGAGTGCACTAGAGAGTGTAATGACAAACTGGAACAACCTATTAAAAATGCTCAGTTTAAAAAGGTTTGGTTGTTGGTATTTAGTTTTGCTTTGGGGTTTTTTGTTTGTTTGCTTGTTTGTTGGCTGTTTTTTTTTTTGTTTTAGACAATGTCTCATTGCCTATACTGGAAAACTGAAACACAGATCAAGAAACAAAACACATTTCTATTTTCAGTATGTTCAGTCATGTTCACCAATATAACATTTATCTAAATGTCATAAAAGATAGTTGTCTCTTGCCAGTCTGGAGTTATGAACAAATAAGTCTGTTCACTTTGCTGGGAATACCCTTTCCCATGTTTTTCAACAATACACCTTCTCTCACTGGTCTTGTACCTGTTGGATGTAACAAGTTTTTGTTGGGCATCTGTATGCATAACACCAGGGACAGAGGGAAGAGTGGGAAGCCATCCTTATTCCAGTGCCAGAATGGGCTTCAGGGCAAAATGCTGCTTGTCTGCGGGGCACCTGTACCAGGGTGGAACACACCAGTGTCAGCCCTGCGCCATACCCTCATACCAGGGCTCTGGTTCTACACAGGAGCATAAACCTGGTTAACACAGAATTCTGAAACAGCATTTGAAAATAAGGTAATAACCATGAAAAACCCTTAATCGTTCTCTTTGAGTTCTGCATGTCTTCCATCTGCAAGCAACCCCAAAAGGGAATGAGCATTCTTTTTCTCTCAGTCTTGTGGTAACACTGAGATCTCATGTGCTAGAGATGTATTTCCTGTCCTGACATGCTTCTGGGGTGGTATTAATAATAACACTAATACAAGAAAAATATGGGTGGTATTACTAAGATTGTTAAATTAATCTGATCTGAAAAGGAGAGCTTGTCAGCCTTGACATGACAAAGAAAACAGGAAGTAAAAGTATGCAGAACAATTTGAGGGCATGTCTGAACTTTCCTAGGCAGCACTGTCATCCCACTCATCAAGTGGGAAGCAAAAGTAATGAAAGAGTATTCTTTGTTTCCAAATTCCAGATTGCGGGCTTTGCTTTTAAACATGTTTCTCCACTTATGTCTGGAAGGAATTTTTGTTCTATTTTAATGTATAATTTTCCATAACCATGTAAGTAAAAGTTTTCTGTGTTCAATATATAGTTCAAATTTTCACTCTGGTAAGGTATATAAAAAATGAGAAATCCCTGGCTACAGAAATAGAAAAAGTTCAAAGTTCATCTCATAATCATAAGCAGACGTCTCCCTCCCTCTTCTTCTTCATTCTCTCCCCCTCTTTCTCTCTCCTTCCTTCTTCCTTTCTTTTTTCTTTTTTTTTTTTTTTTCTTAAACGAGGTCAGAATTAAATATCCACTTTTTCTCTGTTCCTCTGGATGAGCTGTAATTTCATAATATGATAGTTTTATCAAGAACTAACAACTTTGGTTTGGCGTAGAACTATATAATTTTAAAAAATATAAAGTAATAGTTTAAAGGCTTCAGCTATGAAAGGAAGGAATACTGCAGTTTAGTAAAAGCATATGTTGCTTATGGGGACCTCACAACCACATTCAAATTCAGCTTTTGCCAAATCACGTTACATTGCTAGAACTCCTTCTTTAAATTTCCCCAGTGAGGCTCATATGGCAGGATCTATGTTCTTGCTATACCATCTTAAGGAGGTTATTTGGCCTCTCTTTGATTTTTTTAGAAAATAATTATGCCAGCTAGAAATTCACAAATTGAAAGCTCCTTACATCTTTGAGGGTTTCCTTTGTTCCTTTTTTTTTTTTTTTTGACAGTATGATTCCCAGCAGCAGAGTTTCTAAAAGTTGTAGTAACATGGCAAAAACTCCATCACATATACAGACTATTTTCTGTCAAGACAGCTCTGTGCTGGAAGCTGGTGACTTTGTTTTATAGTGAGGCACATGAGGTGTTCAGAAAGTATATTTGACTGCAATGGAGTTTGAAATCTGAGTACAGGAACCATGAGAGCTCTACAGCTCTGCAAAACTACTAGGTTTAGTTCAGAAAGCACTTGCAATTTCTACAACAGATCTATTAATGGATTTTTACAAGGAGACTTTTCCCAAGTTTTCTTAGATACAGGGTCTTTTAAAATTTGAGGAGGAAAACAAAGTTATGTTATTGTTAACTCACAGAAAACTTGTAAAAATAATGGAAATGTTTGTTTTCTTCACAAAATATTCTGAAGGATGTAATTTTCTGAGCTGATTTTGTAGACAGGATTTTTTTTTACCACATTAATAGTAGGAGACATCTAAAATGCAAATCTAACTGAAAGCTCAGAAGTAAAATTGTTTGGCAGTGTAATGTCAAAGTGGTGCACTAGCAGACTTGGAACAGGGACAGATACAGCTTTATGTATGCTCTGTGTATGCATACATAACATATATGCTCTGTGTATGCATAGACTAGTGTGTCTAGTGCAGTAAGAATGTCACTCTGATGAATCTGAGGCAATTTCAGACTGAAAACATCTAAAATTTTGAATGCACCATTAACTCTTTTTTAGCTAAATTTTTGCTGGAGGACTTCCAGCTCTAAGGAAGTCACATGCAGCAGGACATTATGCCAGGATGTGAGCACTCAGAAGACCTCTCCTGTAGTTTCTTTATGAAGTTTGGAAAGATATTGACAAAACATTTGCCTGGATCTAGAATTTTTGTGTACCCATTTCATTGGGTGATACTTAATAAACTGCCTATTAAATTGAAGATCTTTGTTGAAACTCCTACCCCATCACTGGTTAGTAGCACACAAATTTTAAAAATGGCAGAGTTAAATGTTTTCTGCAAACACATGGTGCAAATGATTCTGCACCTTCCATGGAAAAGAAAGAAGAAAGGGCAGAAAATGCCAAAATAATTTTTGTAGTCTTTCTGGAAGGAGTTTGAGTTGGTTGAATTATGAAAAGGCAAAATGTCTTTCAGCTGCATATAGATGACAACTTGTAAGTCTCATGGCTTTGCTGAGACAAAAGCTACCTTGCAGTGAAAACTTTCAGAGAACCCTATCCTTTGGCCTAATTTTTGTTTTGAGGTGTAAATGAGCATGTGAATTTGTGATTATGTTATATGTCAACTTAAAACCTCTTTTGTGGAGAGATGCATCAGCAGTGCTGACTTTTTATTTTGTGTTCCATCATCTTGGTAAAACCCAGTCTTTCTGAGTTTCTTGGGAAGCAGTCAGAAAAGGGGCATGCTCGTAACAGAAGGTGATTCATTGAATTATGTGGACTGATGATGCATATGGAAAAATCTTTGCAAAATTCACTTGGCTCTAGTTGCTACTAAGTGCGAACATTACTGTGGGACTTTGGCAACAGGATAGGAGTGGGGAAAATGTTCACTGTACCATGATAAATCCAATATCAACACACACTAATGTTTGCCCCTTTTTATTTTGTCATTTTTTTATTTTTTACACGTCTAGAGGTGGGGTTGTGATGGCAAAATGAAACAAGACTTGCTGTAATCTTTAATAAAATCAGGATAGTAAGAGTGTATATTTTCATAATTTAAAGTGTCTTTTTTTATAGAGGTTGTGTTAAATCAGTCCAATTCCATTCACAAAACCAGCATATACAGTAATTGCACTTAAAATTGATTATTTTTCTGGAGTTTTTCCTGTTTCTTGTAACATTTATCATCTTATATAAACTTCTAAAGTGTCTGAAGTGGGTGAAGTTTAAGGTTGCCTATTATATGCAGCTTCCTTATTTATAAGAAGTTTGATTGTCCCTTTTACTCATAAGGAAGCAAAAATACATATAAGGTCAAGAGGTGCAAAGATGTCTAAGTAGTTTAGTCATTTATTGTATATACGTAGGCTTAATTTGAGACATCTCAACTTTTTTAGTAGAAGAGCAAAAGGCCTGCCCTGCATTAGTTCTGACTTGCTGAGATTTACATTCAATGTTCTGTGTCTTCAACTGAAAGATGAAGTATCAGGAATACTGAAAATAGGTATATACTATACCTGTATGTGTCCTGATACTCTGCAAGAATTAATTGGTGCATTTCTAGTGAAAGAAAATTTCTTAGCAAGTCTAAGATCAAACATGCTCAATAAAAAAAAAGGTAAGAAATTATAAAATCATTATCAGGAAAGGTAAGAAATTACAAAATCATTAAGAGATTCCTAAATCCTGCATTTTCCACCAGTATTCCTGCTCTGGAAACTCAGCCAGGACTCTAAAACCCAACTCTTGTCTTTTCTATTGCACTCCTTTAGATCTAATACTGAACAGTCTGCAGCTGAAGGTAAAGTATAAACATTTCATCAGTAATATCTTAGCTAGAGTATGGTTTGCTCTCCCATTGCTAGATTGGCCTTGCAGAGCTAACAAAAATATAAAAAAATGGATACGTAGTATCAGTTTATAGTGATAAGAAAATAAATCAGTATGAGGTCAGAATGCTTCCCATGCAAAGACCTATTGAATTACAAGATGCCATTTTAAATAGTTATTATTCTGACCATAACCACACATAAAACAAATTCTGTATGTGGTTTAAAGAAATACACCACTAGCACAGATGTCCTTATTGAGAGTATAATTAACATCAAAGGAGGATGAAATGAGAGCTGAATACCACATCTTTACTTGTTCAGTGGTGGTGATGTGGGTTACTGAGTGCAAAGACACTTTCAGTTCTGCATCCACAGAAAATATGCAGATTCTATCCTGGTGCTTTTTTTCTTTACACCAACAAAAACCAAACACATAAGAAAACCTTACACTCCAGATCATTGTGGTTTAATACGACCATATAAACACGGTAACCATTAAAAAACTTGCTGTATTACCTTTAGCTGGAGATGCTTAATAAAGAGTAAAATATATTGGAAAATTATTTCTGCTTTGGAAGTTTTCAATTGAGTTCCAAATGATAACAGAAATATGTCAGTTATGAATTGCTATCAGAGGAAGTGCATTCTTCAGGTGTTCACCCTGCAAGGGTATAAATTCCTGCTGCTCAATGCTTACAACTCTCAACATGAATTCAAACTTGCTGTTTAAAACCTTTATAATTTACTAACAGGATTTCTTGTAACATGCGCCTGTTCCTAAAATTATAAAATATAGAATCTGAGAAACAAGAAAGGATTTCAAGTCAGTTCCAAACTCCACTTTTAATGTCCACTACAACAGCTGTTGTCTGTGGCATAGTAGTTTTGGAGACGTGGTTGGCCTTACAATGTTTTGAAAGGCAATGCAGAATACAGTTTTGAGTAAATGCTGGAGAATACATGCTATGGGAACATCAGCACAGCCTGTGGAAAGCTACCTCCTAAAGACTTTCTGGATTGGTTCCACATATTCAGAAAAAATGTAAATGTGATGTATATTGATTGTCATAATGAGTGACTGTCTTCTTTGGGTAGCAAAGCTGATAAGGCAGTGATATTCACAGAAAATGCCCAAATCATGTACTTTGTGCTTTAACTTTCTCAGTGGCTTTATTTCCATAAAGAATTACAGTGTTTTCCAGTGAACTTGAAAAATAACTGACAGCACTGGACTTGCCCCAGAGATTGTGCTATGAGCACCTGCTTGACTTTGAATATTATTCCAAACCAGTATTGCACCAATTTACATCCTGCTTAAAGGGATTGCTTGCAGATCACCTACAATCTTTGTAACAGGAGACAGTCTGAAGAAATAACTGAAACAATGCCAAGGCAGCTCTGGGTATTACCACAGATAAGGAGCATACTTTAGCCATCCAACTGGCAATCAGTTGTAGAGCAGACCAGCTACTCTAGCAGCAGTAGTTTGCTGCTGGTTGAACCCTGCACTTTGATGTAGAAAAATATAGATGACTCTGGATAATTAAGCATATGGGAAAGCTAACAATTTGCACAGAGCAGAGGCCTGTGGACGCTAAATTGTAGTAGAAGGATGGGAAAAGCTTGCTATGTCTTTTTGTATTTTAGCCAACCACTGTGAAAACTCAAGTACATAGTAACTTGTACAGATCCTTGTTTCTTAATGAGGTGTTTGTTTCTTCTCTGGGATCTTAGGCATGCAGTCACAGAGTTCTACATAAAAATTGGATAGCATCAATGAAACTTGCACAAACACATGTAAACAAAATGATTTTTCTAGCCTTTTCTAGCACAAAGAGACAGATTTGGCACTTTATAATCATCAAAGTAATTTTTTTGTTTTAAAGATGCTTCATCACGTTTTTTACAATACTTTAACTTTTACTTCAATATTCAAAGGATTTAAGGCCAATTTTATTTGGCCTTAAATAGATGAAAGCATCTCAGAGAAAAAAAGTTGATACTTTGGAGACTGAGCAAGAACTGGGGCCAAAGATCTCAACTTGAGAACTGTAGGTAGTGTAGGTACCTACGGCTATGTGTTTAGGACAATTTTTTATTGACTGAAGAGCACAAACTTTTGATGAGGTTTGTCCATGAAGGTCAATGGAAGACTGCAGTCAATAATCATGCTTACAAGCTGCAAATGTACTGAAATGCTAGTTTTCATGCAGATTATTCATAGGCAAGGATGGTTTGTAGCTCTCAGAGGACAGCTCCCAGTGAAATTGACTTTGTTCAGGTAAGTATGCCAGAATATGGCTACTTGTAGCCTGTGGGGTATTTAAGTGAATTGGAAGTGAATTTTCATGTATGTACAGATAAAGATATTCCTGGGTATTATAAGGGGTAATATTAGCTTTTTGCAAAATTATGTTGGATTACTTTTAAAGAAGATAACATTGAGTATGTGCTTAATATTTTTTATTATTTTTTAAAATGTATCTGATAATATTGAGTATTGGCATTATTTTGGTTAAATATCAAACAGAACCTTTTATCACAGAGATTACATTGAACAGAAAATGAACAACTTACTCTAGATGGCATGTAAGTCTTTACATGGAAACTGTATGTGCAGCCAGTCTGTGTCCACTATGTCTACTGTAGATTGCAGAGGGGAGAATGTGCAGCTTGAAAAATTGCTATTCTCTGAGCTATATATTCTTAATTTGTGAAGTTTTACATAGAGCTGTGATGGTCGTTACTTGCTAGCAGCTGATATCGTCTGCCTGCTCTGCATAGATTCCCCTCCATTTTCTGCTATGAGTCACAGATGTGTATGCTCTATGAGTCACACCTGCAGGACTTGAAACATCTTTTAAGTGAAAGATGTGTTCAGACTTGAACATGTAGAGGAGGAGGCATAAAAGCTACTCTTAAAGATTTTAGAAAGTTTTTCTTTGACTCCCAAGGTGACAGAAAGACATTTTAGTAGTCTTTGCATTAATTAGTATGTGAAGTGTTCTCAGCTCTGCTCCTGCATGTGTGTGTATAAATACAGTCTTTGCATGATTGTACACTAGATACTACACTTGTGTATGTGCTTTTTTCTATATGCATAACACAGCCTGGATATATCTTGCCTGTAGTTTCAGTAGTGCCTTTATTTCAAAATGGGGACAGCAGTAGGAGTGAAATGAAAAGCTTTATATCCTTCACACTGTCATGTATAGAACTAAATGCTACCAAACAGCATCACTTACACACTCCCTATCTGTCTTCAGGAGCATATAACTGAATCGTTTCTGAGCTAAAATATTTTTTCAATCCTCATCTGAACTAAACAAAAAGAAAAAATCATTTTAAGTAAGGAATTATGAAAAAATATAGTAGCTCTTTCAGTTGAAAAATCTTTAGCTTTATTGTAGCCATAGCTACAATAAGGTAGTCAAGATTTTGAGGTGTAAATGTAGTTGTTGCTGATCAGGTGTGTCTGATAGCAGGAAGTGCTTAAAGGATGTCAGAAGCTGACTATCTCACACAGAGTTGTTCAGGCAACATGGAAAGAAATTTTTGCTAGTAGCTGCCATTCTGTATATTGCACAATGGAGTGGTACCTACTTCTTGCACTGTGCACTTGCTTGTATCTTACTGCACATCATTGGGTACAGGTAGTTGTTAATAAGATGGGAATCTACAGAGGAAAATCTTTTTCCTGAAAAATGCAACTGTGAAGTAGTATCTGTGGATCAAGGCTTCAGACCAAGACAGGGGAAATGCCTCTTAAATTATGTCTTGTTGCTCTTTATTTGAATATAGTTGCCCTTCAAGTATATTAGGAATAGCAAATGGGTTAGCAACTTGCTGTACCCACTCTGCTGCTACACTGGTACAAGAGAGACACTCTTGATGAGGTCAAGAATATCTCTCGCTTTCACTATACTTAATTTGAAAATGCATAGGTTCTCTTGAGGATGCTGTCTGCTTAGAATAGATAAAAAGGTGTAATTTTTACGTAAAGAAAAGTAACTAAATCATGTGAACAGATAAATCTGAAGAAACAAATCTGAGAAATAAATCTGAAGTGAACGTGAAGCTACAAGCTGTTCTGTAAGCTGTGCAAACTGAATATCTCTGGATTTACTTTCTTTTTTTTTGAACAAAAAAATCTGACAGTTAAGCTGAGCAGGTACCAGTACTTGAGAATAGGAAGCTCTCGTTAACATAACGATAGAATTCTGAATTTAAGTACTCAGAAATCAAATACCAAAAATTTGAGTTGCTTTGGTATTACTAGTGCAGCCAGGCTGTACATAACTATTCTTCAATTCTTTTTTTTTCCTAGAAAAAAATCAAAAATAAGTAAATAGACAACATTTATTTGTATGAGTGTAAAATACATAGGGTAAGTTGGACTTGCTCAAACAGCTCTTATATTTGTATTTCTCTATAAATTTAAGGATTAGAGTGACATTATTTTAGCGTCCTGCTCAACCTGTAATAAGAATGATTATGAAGCATTTAATGCTATGCAGACAATGTTTATTGATGAAAAAATTAAATAGTACCATAATGTGGGAGTTCTTATTCAGATCGATGAAAGCTGAGAGTCAAGGTCAGAAGCTCACTTCACTCACAACCGTTCTGAATGTTTCTTAGTGTAAGGAGAAGATGCAAATACATAGCATTGTAAATGCTTATGTATTTAAAAAAACACATGTTTATGTGTCTTTACAAGTCCTCATTTTATTTTTTCCCTAGAATTCTAGGATACCAGTGTTGTGACCCAAAACAAAGCTTTGGCAATAGAGCCTCATCTGTTATATTGAAGATAAACATCTCATATCCTTGGATAAGAAACAGAAAGGCTTAAAAATTTTTTTGATTGAACTATGAATGTCTTTGATTTCAGCAATTCAGTAAATTGCTTAACTGCAACTTCTTTTTAAAATTATATATACTAGTACGTCTAAAAGGCAGTTTAAAAATAAATAACATTTGAATGAATAGCATGACTGTGATATATTTTACTACAAATTAAAAAATATGAGACTGTTGAAAACTGGACAAAATAACAATTTGCACATAAAAAATGTGCAAACTTCTACAGAAAAATTATGCTTGTCTTTCAGAGTACACCTAACAAATTCTCCATTAAGCCTATTTTATTAGTCACTGCAATGAAACAGTTAACAAGATTTGTAATGGAACCTGATAGTGAGTTTGATAGGGAGCGACTTTAATTTCTACTATGGACTCTTTTAGTTTTCCTTTAAAGCTGCACCCAGTCTGCAACCACATGGGAAATTCAGTATTCCTGAGAGACATCAGACCTTGAAAGTTTGTTGAAAGAACTCCAGAATTCATAAAGTTAATACATGCCTCTTTCAGTATGACTAACATATGGTTTTAGCAAATTTCACCAATCCTACATAAAGAGACCAGTTCCAGAAAATGTTTCTGGTATTCTTTCAATTACTCTGTTGGCTTTCCTTATGGCAGTAACTACTGTTAAAATTCAATTCTGTCTGAATTGCTAGTATAAAGCTAGCAATTGTTATTTCTACAAAGGGAGATGTTTTTAGATGCATAACTTTGCTGTTAGATTTGCAGTTCTCTCTTTCAAAAACAGGCATCACACATCTTTCTAGTGATGACAGGAAATCATATTTTCATTATGTGTCAGGGAGATATAATGCATTATGGGCTTTATTTCTCTTTAAAAATATTTTGCAGTCATAAAATTCTGTATTAACATTCAATGAATAACAATACAATTCTGTTTAATACTGACTTCCAAACAATTCCAAAAGCTTTAACATACTGTGGCTAATCCATTTCTGTTTAGAGTTACAGCGCTTATGGAAAATGAGTCAGAAATACTGTTATACAATTGTTAGATTAAGTTGTTAAATACAGTGGGATCTATTCTCTTGCACTGTCTTGAATAACCAGAATTACATCTCTCACTGTACATACCAGTAGTTCATAAAAGCACTTTTGTTCATTAAGTTAAATCCTAGCAGACAGCCTCTGGTTTTAAAAGCCATCTGGTGGCTGATAAGAAATGTAAAATCTTATCTCCTTTCCTAAGGCCAGTGGATCACAGCCAAATGGAGGATGTAAGCTCCAAAAATGCCACCATCTTGGTTGTAATCTGTTGTTCCATGGGGTCACTGAATCTGAGATTAAAAATGCGTTGAGAATGTTACAGGGAGGAGGTGTGGGAGAGGAGATGACCAGTTTTTTTTCTCTATGCAACCTTCTTTCTCTGCTTCTCTTCAGGAAGACATAATTTAAAAACAGAAAGACTGCCACTTGCTGTACTATTGGATAAAAACTAATTGCATATTAAGATTGAGTGCAAAGTTTGAAAGTAACACTTGAGAATGAAACTGTTTTTCACTGGTATGGTTACACTGGTATGTTTCACTTGAAAAAGGAGTAGTTAGACAATGTTCAGTAAAAGACTATTATCTGATGCCACCACCTTTCGATATCGGAAATCGTTTATATACTAATTGTTTTTAATGAATTAGAGAATGGTTTGGGTTGGGAGTGACCTTTAAAGATCACGTAGTCCAACTCCCTTGTAATGAGAAAGGATATTTTCAAGTATGTTAGGTTGAACTTCTTAAAGTTTGCATGAGCCCACTTCTCAAGCTTCTCCAGTTTCCCCTGAATTGCACCCCACCCCTCAGACACGCCAGTTGCACCACTCAGCTTTGTGTTGTCTGCAGACTTGCTGAGGGTGCATGCTATCTTGCTGTCCGTGTCACTGATGAAGGTATTAAACAGTACTAGTGCCAATATGTATCTCTGAGGGACTCCACTCATCACCAGTCTCCATCCAGACATTGAGCCACTGGTTACTACTCTGGATGTGTACATCCAACCGATTTCTTGTCCATACTTGTCCCCAGTCTCTGCTGGGAGATCTATCCACTTCAGAGGTGTGGGAAGAGATCCTGCCAGCGAAGACTGAGGCAAAAATTTGTTTTGTAGCATAGCCTTCTCCTTGTCTGTTGTTACTAGTTTGCAAGCTGTGTTCACCAGGTGTACACCTTGTTTGACCTTCCTTTCTGGCTGACTCACCTGTAGAAGTCATTATTATTATTCTTTGCACCCAGCTCTAGCTGTGCCTTGGCCTTCTGGACCCCATCATTGCATTACTGGGAAGTGTCCCTATAGCCTTCCCAGGATACCTGTCCCTGCTTCCCTTCCATATTTATTTCTTTATTGCTCTGTAGTTTGATCAGCAGGTCTCATCCATGTTGGCCTCTTGCCTTCCATTTCTGATTTCCTACACCTGGGGATTGAGAGCCCTTGCACTCTGTGGAAAGCATCCTTAAAGATCTCAGATCTGTTCTGCTCCCTTGTCCCTGGGGGTAGATTCCCAGGGCTCCTGTTGACTAACTCCTTGAACAGCTGGAAGTTGTTTTTCAGGTCCTGATTTTATGTTTCACCTGTCCTATTTCCCTCAGGACTGCGAACTCCATCAGTGCATGATCAGTGCAGCCCAAGCTGCCTCCAAACTTGATGTCACCAGTTAGATCAGTTGCATTGGTGACCATCAGGTCCAGTATCTCCTCCCCGTGGTAGGGCTATCTGCTATCTGGCTTAAGAAGTAATCCTCAATGCACTCCAGTAGTCTCTCAGATTGCCTACAGCTTGCTGTGCTATTTTTCCAGCAGGTGGCTGAAGTCCCCTGACAGGACAAGAGCCTCCAAGAGCGATGCCTCCTGTAGCTGGAATAAAAAGGATTCATCACTAGAGAAACCCTTTGATTGCAGGGCTTGTACTGAACACCAACCACAAGGTTGCCTTTGTTCATTCAGTCTCTCATACTTACCCATAAGCTTTCAAAATGATCATGCTATTCTTCAGAGACAGCTCTTCACAATCTACATAGATTTCTTGACACAGAGGGCAATCCTTCTGCTCCTCCTTCCTTGCCCGTCCCTTCTGAGCAGTCTGTGGTCACCAGTCTGTTGCACTTCAGCCATGGGATTTGTATCAGTAAGCTTCAATAATGGCAACTAGGTTGTAGCTTTCTAATAGCATGATGGCTTCCAGCTCCTGTTGGTTGCCCACTCTGGTGGTGTAGAGGCTCCTCATCTGGGCTGTCAACCATGTCACCTTTTTAGAGGAGCACACCTTAATTCCTGTGAGATATTTCACTGGAGTTCCTCTGTTGGCTTCTATTACCTCAAGACCCCCTGGCTCATTTCTGTAAGTCTTCAAGTGTCCCCCAGTGTATGCAGCATATCTCAAACAGGCTAAGGGTCCTCATTAATATCCCATCTCTCTAACCTTGGCATATCGTTCCATATCTTGTCATGGGCAAGACTGACATTATTCCCTTCCCCCTTCAGGTATAGTTTAAAGCTCTGTAAGTAGACCTTGTAAGCAAAGACCCTCTCCCCCCTTTAAAAAGATGAATCCTATCCAATGCCAGCATTCTGGTGCTGAACCAGCCACGGAACCATGTGTTAATAGGCAGGTATATTGTTACTGGTATCAGTGTACATGATGCTAGTTAGTGTGCCAGAAAGGAGGGACTTCTGAAACATTTTATTCACCTTCTCTAAGGAAGACTCAAGGCTAGGGGCGTAAGTCAGCATTCAGTTACATACAGCTCTGGAACCAATCTGAACATCTGAACATAAAAAAAAAATGCTTTGTGTGAGTGTTGGTCAAACTTTAAACAAAAACTACTTTCTGAATTGAACATGTCAGTGTTGTTTTTTCAATAAGTCTGATGAGAAGATGGAGCAAAACATCAAGTGAAAAAATTAAAGTGTCCACAAAAATTGAAATCAGCTGTTACAGTGAGACAATAATTACAAGATTCCTCAGAAAAATAACCTTACTGTATTCACTGATTTAAAAAAAAAAAAAACAAACCAGTAGGTGTAGAGGCCCCCAAACATTATTTTTCTGAAATCTGTATGCGCACTCCAGTTGTCAACAGTATTTTTGGGAAGCATATGATTCAGTATTAGAGGAAGGAGCCTGTGTGGAACAAATTGACATACTAATTTTTTATGCCATTTTCATGTTGGCACAGAGCAAGTGGTAGTTCAGTAAAACCATAAGCCCTTCTTTTTTTCTGCAGTTTTTGCCTACTTGCTGTTTAATATTAGCTTGTTCCAGAGTCACAAAGAAGGGTGTAGGAGACTTCTCACTATGGTCCTGCACACTGTGGGAGTGGTCCTTGGATCAGATCCTGTACTCCATATCCTCTCCATTTACATCAACCACATCTGTCACAGCTCCAGAGTTTCCTCTTACAGTGTCTTTCCCTCGTTTCCATCTTCCCCCGTAATTTTGAATCCTTACCCTTTGATTTAGGTTTGAAAGTTTTGGGAGTTTTATGTTGTGGGTTTCTTAACTCTCTTTTCTGTTACATCCAGTCCCATTTCTAATCAAATTGAATCCAGCTGGGAAATCATGTGTAAAAGCCACCTTCCCCATGCAGCTTTTTAGTCTGGTGCTCTTCAGTGTCAACTCACATAACAAAAGTACATTTATTATGCAGGAAACAAGGTCTAAGCCTTTGGTTCTTACAGGATCCTGTGCTAATCTGTCCCAAGATTTAAATTTTGCATGCATTAGCCCTTCATCCTCAAACAGCTCCAGTCAAACACCAAACAAAGCAAATGCAGACTAATAGCAGAGGTGAACCTCTGTTTTATTGTTTTGTCCTCTTGAGTGATCAGTTGCTACTGGACATTCTCTCACATATTCTTTTCCACAAAATTGACTTCTGTGGACAGTAAAAATGACTAGGGATGAAAAGTAGACCTGTCTTCTTTTCAGTACATGGGACATCGCTGCCTTCAACACAACTCCAGCAATAGTCATGTCTTAGGCTTGAAACCTGGGTTGAGCGGAATCCAAAGGTTTGTAATTTGATGGAGACTGGAATTAAATTCCTTGCTCTACCATGGGCTTTCTGTGTAACTACGGATGAGTCATCTCGTTTCTCTCTGCTTCCATGCCTTCAAATACAGCAAGAAAAACAGTCCAAGGAAATTACAGGACAATGGAAGCTAGCAAGAAAGAAGGTCTCCAGCCCTAGCCCCTGGCCCTGCCCCTACCAGGGCACGCTCAGCCATGGGCTCAGACGAAGCTGCTCAGGACTTCAAGAAGCTAGCACTTGAAATGCCAAAGGCTGGAGACAGCTCAACCTCCCTGGGCCCCAGCCCCACTGCTGGACCTCATGGGGAAAATGCTTCTACTCATCTGGAGATGGAGCCCATTATGTTTCAGCTTATGCTGCTGTCTCTCACCCTCCTACCAGGCACCACTGTGAAAAGCCTGGTTGCATGTTTCCCATCCCCTGCCATCAGTGCCAGAGATGCTGTTGGGTGCTCCCATAACCATCCTTTCTCCCAGCTGAACAAGCCCTGCTCCTGCAGCCTATTCTCACAGGGCAAGGGTCCCAGCCTCACTGTCTCAGTGGCATCTCCTCACCTCCCATCATTTATGTGTACATTGAAAAGGTAGCATGACGACTGTTGTAATAAAAACACTAGATGATTAGATGTGATGTTAAGGGACATATGATGCCTAGGACAGGAAGAATTTACCAGATATTAAAGTAGCAATAATGACATCTATCATAGCCATTATAGTCTCATGTTCCACAAAAGTGCCCTAAATACCAGTAGCTTGTTTAATTGTACTTGCTAGTGAAATAAAAACCAAGATATATTTTTCCTAAAATATTCAAACTGATTTTGAATTTGGTATTCAGTAAGCATTTCTTCTTTATTTTATCAAGGCTTTTCTTCAAGGTTACCTGTAAATAGATAAAAGTTTTATAAAGGAAAGGAAAAGAACAGCAGTGCTAGAGATGAGGATTTTTTTCTCTAACAAGTGCTATGCCTTATTAATATGTTTACCAATTGATCTTGCTCAACAGGTAATTCCTTATGATAAGTCAGGTTTGGTTGTTTTTTTTTTTTCACTGACATATCAGCACTCAATAAAGGATGAAGGCAAAAGAATGTATGCAGCACTCAGGTACCACACAAACCTTGCTTCAATGTCTTAAATGGATCTAAATGAGTTTGCAGATATGGTGCTGGCCTTCTGCATTAGGGCTAATCTTACCAGCAGCGTGTGGACAATCTCACAGACCCTTTTAAGTAATTTCTTAGCTGCCTCTCTTGGGCCCAATCTTCAACCACATCTCCCGGAGGAGGAACCCTTCCCTTCCTCCCCCTTCTTCAAAAAATTCTCCCCACCGCACAAACAACCCCCCAGGCCTTTTCTCTTGTCTCTCTCCCATTCCCAGATACAATAAATATTATGACAGATTTGAGGAGACATTTGTTTGCAGTGACTGAGTGCTTCTTAGGAAGGAGCCCTTTGCTGTCTGTGTTCAGTCTCTCCATTTGGAGTTTGGAGCTTTTCAGTGTGTGAGTTGAATAGAGAAGTATAATATGTGTTGGATATTGTGGCTAGAATATAAGCATTTACATTCATTTAAATTTTGAGGAATTTGAGTCCAACCACAGTCCCAGGGGGCAACAGCATGAAAACTCTTCCTAGTTACACTACTGTATGCAGTAACCCAACTGAACAGTGCTTTGACAGCTCTGGGACTCTCATTCTCAACTTCTTGTTGATGCTGGATGTTTGCCACTGGAAATCCAACTTCATCACTTGTCTCCAGAAAAATCCTCCCCTGTGCCATATGTGGAAAATATATTGGACCAGGTGGGGAAGTCCCTGTTCAGAGGCAAGAGAATGCCTTGATACAGCATAAGACAGGTGGAGAATAGGAGCTGCGAGAAAGAGCACAGAGGGGAAAAGGTAACAGATTTATTTCTGAACATAATGAATGGGATAAGCTGTGAGAGAAAGTGGCAATGGATTAATAGACATTCTGAAATGTCCAGATACAAAACATCTGACACAAGTTTGTACAAAGATTTCAATTCCAGACATAGAAAGGAATTGCAGGAAATCAATAAAAATTTTCAGTAACAGATTTGTAGAAACTGGAGGTGGCAGACGCTCTGGAACGCATGCAGCCCATTTTCCTGGAAGCAGAAAAAGAGCAGTGGGATAAACCTTTGCTACCTCTGAGTACCTCTGGAGGGTGTTCAGGGGCAAAGGCATGGCTTCAGCTCATGTGGATGCTTGCCAGGTTCATCAGTGGATCTTGGGAGTTGTTGATGTAACTGTATTCTGGGCCTCCTCTCCTGGCAACAGCAAAGGAATAGCACTATCGTGCTTCAACAAGTTTATGCAAAAACCAAGCTGTAAGAAGAGAGGAGAAGGGTAGAGTTTAGGACCTTTGTCAGTAACTAATTTCTCTAATGCAGTCATATACAAACTGTCTTGCTACTTTCCTTTATGGCCATCTCTCCACTCCCTATTTTCAACTGCCTTCAAAGTTTTAATCTGGCACTTCAATACTCTTGCCAGCTGTTTGTATCATCTGCCTTGTGTGAATATGGCTTATTGTGATGAGGTGAATGATTGCTTTTCTGTGGGTATCCCTGGTCACACTGACTCTGAAAGCAGAGGGAACTGATGGCCATTTCTATGAAGTGTAACCTCACTAGTTTTCATGGAGCTGCAAAGAAGGAAAACACCTTAAATTTGGCCTCATTAGCAGAAATAACAGCTGACTTTTTGAATGAAGTAAGATTGCAATATTCAAAGTCAGGAATTATAGTATCATATGAGATTTTAATTAAGAACACATATTGCAACATTCATAATAAAACTGTGGAAGTTGACAAGGCCGGTTCCATTTGTGCTACCAGCAGCTTATATCTCTCACAGAGTAACAGTTAACAGTAAACAGAGAAGAATCACAGAACAGGGCATACAGGCTCCTGAATTGGAGCACTGAGAGTTTCAGTCTGTGGCTGTAAGTGCCAAGTTGCAGGGAAAGACTTCTAGGCCTGAAAGCTTTTGTATGGGTGGGCAGGTGGAAGAACAGGAGACATACTCTGCTATGGAGAGGTTTCCCGATACAAAGTGAAATTCAGAGACTGCTTAACTTTACAAGCTAACAATTACAACCTAGCAAAATAGACTTCAAGACTGAACACTGAGATGGTTTTGAAGCCAGACTAGAATTATTTTAATAGAATACCTATGAACAGAAAATAAACAGGGGACACCGTGATGTTATCCTGCAGATATAGTTTATCAGTGAATCTGTTTGGCGTAATCCTTAGGTATCATCACTTGAAAGCTTATCTCTACTGCTCTGGTATATACTATCAAATGCTATACTATGGAACAGGTTTTTTTCTAAGCAGCTACCTATATAAAGTGAGCTTTACAATGTAAAGTCTGCAAGATTTCTGTGTTTGTGCTTATGTAGTCAGGCTTTGGGTTATATATAGAAAGAGATATTTACAGAAATCAGCTTCTGAATTCACATAAGAGACAATTTATGATAGGTTTGTAGGTGTGTTCATCCAATCAAAGAACAGAATTGGCACTTCATACTGCATTGTAACAAATATGGCTGATGAGCTTGAGTAGTGCTGCATAAATAAAATTCATCTGTAAAACTCTAATCCCTCCTCTCCTGTCTCCTCACCTAACCTAAGTAAATCTAAATTTCTAAATTTGCATAACTGTCTGAACTGATTTGGGGATTTTTTAAAAGTACTTAGTCAGACTCTAGAGGTGAAGGGATTGTTTTATCCCATTCAACATTTATTTTTATGCTACCCGTTGCCTTTAGGAAAAATACTCCTCTCTTACCTTAGCCTCAAATAACAATGAGAAAATTAAAAAGCTAGACTGGTTGTTTTCCAGAAAGCAATTCAAGCATCCTCACCATCCTTTTTTTTTTTTTTTTAATTTCTTTATTCTCAGTGCAGCAGATCATTTTCTGTGGGTCTGAAGTGTCACAAACAAAAAGATGCTGAAAAGAATTTTGTGCCTTTGCATTGCTGACCACATCTATAGACTTTTATCTACCAGTGTGGAAGAATACTTGCTCATATATATAGGAGATTATTCCTAATAGAACATTTCTGTGATTCACTTTAGCATTAAATAATCAGCCTACTTACAGGAAGTTTGGGAGAATGAATGAACGCGGATGGGAAAAATTATAAGATTATGTTGAGCAACAGTGAACTATAGACCTACTTAGGCATATGAACACAAGCTAGAGGATGAAACTTCTGTAATTTTTCAGCTCATTTAATCTGAAAGGCCCACATATGGAGTTTCATAGCCAGAGGTAACATCTGCAATTTGGCTGGTACTTGCCTTTGGCGCTGGCATTAGCCCTCTGACCACAGTGGCTTCTATTGCTCAGCTCTTTTAGTGGTTTGGCATCTTTCATATTCCCTCAGGCTCTATGGTAGAGCAAGTGGACACCCACACTGGATGCCAGAAGAGTCATCTTAATGAATGACATATTATGAGCCTTGTGAACGTAATTTGCTTTGCTCCATGGAGTAGTTGGCCAACTTCCTATTACCGAATGTTCAGGCAAAATTCACCACTAAAGCTATGCAAATTCTTGCCTTTTGGGCAACATATCACAGAAACAAGTCTTATTCAAAGAAATTCTTGCCTTTATTTTCTGAAAGGAACTGTTACACTGACTTGGGGAACAGTTATCTACTGTGCCACATTACAGGTAATGAATTTACATCTAAAGATGTGTTTTATAGTAGGGTATGCCTCTTACAAAATGCGCAACAAAGATTTGGATAAAATCTTATTTTCTGGCCTATGATTTGTTGAGAACCACTGTTAGCTGTCAGATGCTGACAGTAAAAGTGCTGAGAGCATGGGGTGGGCAGCTCACCCCTCTTTACTTTCTATGGCTTTACTTTCTTATGAAAAGCCTCACTTTTTCATTTTCAAGAGATGGAAGCATCATCTGAACACAGTAATTCTCTGACATGTACAAATTTATGTCCTGCAGTCTTATTACTTCCACATCTAAAACTGAACAATATTTTCTTCTCCAAAATCCTGTTTCAGTCACTTACTGCTCTGATGAAACACTCATCTTCTAGCTTTTTTAGCTTTGCCTGAAATATCTGCCTTCTGCCTTTGCTCCCCAGACACTGATTCTTCTGAAACAAATGCATCAGAGGGGAGAGCTGTATGTATGTAAAAGAAACTACCTTTTTTCTGTCATGAATGTTAGGCATGAAAACAGTCTGTGTAGCAGGGCCAGTGAATGCTTATGACAAAAACAGGCTTTGAGTTGTCTGAACTCTGAAGCAAATAGCATTCAGTGCTGCTTGTTTCCCGCATGGTTCCCAGTCAGCTCACACTGTGTGTGTCTGAGGATGCTGAACTGGTGAAACCAATTTATCTGGGTAGCGAAAGTGTAAATAAAGTTCTCCGAGACGAAGCCAGGACCTTCATCTTGTTCATTCCTGAGGGCATGGTAGGAAAGATTGCTGCACTCTTCAAGGTAAATTTTACACAGGCTACGTCTTGAAGGCATTGTGATGCAAAAGAATGATTTTATTTTTACTTTGGAGTAAAAGTTTCTCCTTCACTTAAATCTAGTTTTAAACTTGTCTTAAAGCTCAAATATTACTGAATTTTTGTCCTACCATTTCTGTCATATTAATTATTTTAAGATTTGTTGAAGGTCAGAGATGGTTAAAATGACATTATTTTCTTGATTGTGGAGGAGTTTTTTTAATGCCCTCCCCTTTACTGCAACATAGTTTTCTGAAGCATGTTTGTTCAAAGTCATAGAATCATAGAATCGTAGAATAGTTTGGGTTGGCTGGGACCTTCAAAGGTCATCTAGCCTAAGAAGTCTCTGCAATGAGCAGGGATGTCTTCAGCTAGGTCAGGCTACCCAAAACCACATCCAGCCTGGCCTTGAATGTCCCCAGGGATGGGGCATCCACAACCTCTCTGGGCAACAAGTGTGAGTATTTTAGCACCCTCATTGTAAAGAATTTCTTCCACATGTCCAGACTGAATCTCCCCTCTTTTAGCTTAAAACCATTACACCTCAACCTATCACAACAAGCCCTGCTAAAATGTCTTTCCCTGTCTTTCTTACAGGCTGCTTTTAAGTACTAAAAAGCTACAGCAAGGCCTCCCTGGACTCTTCCCCAGGCTGAACAACCCCAACTCTCTCAGCCTTTCCTCATAGGAGAGGTTCTCCAGCCCTCTGATCATTTTTGTGCCTCTCCTCTGGACCCTTTCCAACAGGTCCATGTCTTTCCTGTGCTGAGGACTCCAGAGCTGGACACAGCACTCCAGGTGGGGTCTCACCAGAGCAAAGGGCAGAATCACTTCCCTTGAGCTGCTGACACATTCCTTTGTGTGCAGCCCAGGATACAGCTAGCTTTTTGGGCTGCAAGTGCACACTGCTGGGTCATGTCCAGTCTTTCATCCACCAGTACCCCCAAGTCCTTCTCCTCAGGGGTACTCTCACTCCCTTCATCCCTCAGCCTGTATTAATACTGGAGAGTGCCCTGACCCAGGTGCAGGACCCTGCCCTTGGCCTTTTGGAATCTCATGATGTTCACATGGGCCCACTTCTCAAGCCTGTGCAGCTCCTCTGGATGGCATCCCATCCCTTGTATATGCCAGCAGCTGTACCACTCAGCTTGTGTCATCTGCAGACATGCTGACAGTGCACTCAGTCCCACTGTCTATGTCATTGATGAAGATATTAAACACTACTGGTCCCAGTATAGACCCCCTGAGGGATGCCACTTGTCACTGGTGTCCATCCAGATGTTGAGCCATTGACTATCCTCTGGATGTGACCATCCAGCCAATTCCTCATCCACCAGACATTCCATCTATCAAAACCTTTTCTCTCCAGTCTATAGAGAAGGATGTTGTAGGGGCCTGTGTCCAAAGCTCTGCAGAAGTCCAGATAGACAACATTTGTAGCCCTTCCATTGTCCCCTATGTAGTCACTCTACCATAGAAGGCCAGTAGGTCTGTCAGGCAGCACTTGTCCTTGGTGAAACTGTTCTGGCTGTCCCAAATTCCCTCTCTTTTCTTCATGTACCTTATCGTGATTCCTAGGAGGATCTGTTCCATGATCTTCCCAGGCACAGAGGTGAGGCAGAGAGGTTGGTAGTTGCTAGGGTCCTCCTTTCCACCCTTTTTAAAAATGGCTGATCTATTTCCCTGTTTCCAGTCATGAGGGACCTCAGCTGACTGCCATGGCTTCTCAAATGTCAAGGAGATTGGCTTGGCAAATACATCAGCCAATTCTCTCAGTTATGTCAACGTGAACTCCCTAACAGACAGCTTAATGGGAAAATGATTTATCATTGTAATTCTGAGATGAATGGACAAGAATGGGAAACAAGTAAGGCAAAAACTAATCAGTACTCATGAAATAGCATGGGGAGTCCACATATCTGCTATTAAAGGGGTTAGAGTATTGTGCAGGAAGAAGAGAAGTAAGAGTGGTGTTGACTCCATGCTTCACAAAACAATTCTGCCTCAGTCCTTTACACTCTTCTGGGATTCATTGCTGATTCCACAGACATAGTGTTAAGGTGAGCATCCAGTTTGGAGGCAGGATGATTAACAGCCTTTTCCAGTACAACATGAAGTGACAGTGATTGTGCCAGGCCACCAGCTGACAGCAAGATTTTCAGTACAGAGTAGTATAAAAGAGTGTTTTATGCACCTTAGTAAAATAAGTTGTACACTCATTGAAGAACCAATGAATGGGCATTGGCAGGTTCAAACTTCACAAACAAATGCATGGTTGTGAAGACAGACACTGCTCAAATGTATTTTTTAGAAAAAAAGTAGAATTGGTTCGGCTTTCCCCAAGGTTATGTGACATAGCTATTATTTTAATACAGACTTAGTAACTTTATAACAGGTTATACATTTAAAACCATGTAAATATTAGTAGTGCTGAAGCTATTTTGTCATAGGAGTTGCCTGTAATTTTAGTTCTATCACTAATGTACAAGGGTCTGAATGCAGACATATGGTCACCATCAGCTTGGATATTTAATTTTGAGATGACACTTCTATTAATTCATCTGAAAAGGGGGAAGCTACCATATAACTGGCTGCAATTAGCCAAACCACAATTTTCTCTAACCAGTTCACTCTAAACCAAAAGCCAAAATGACATTTTAGAATTATAACATCACTCACAGATTTTCATCTCCTGATGAATTCCCAATGTTAAGATTCAAGCCATACTGTAAAACCAACCCTCAATTATACCTTTTTAGAGAGGAAGACCAGTGACAGGTGGTGCTTGCTATAAAAACCTCATTAAAGCACCTTCTGTTTGGGTATCACAAAAGGGAGTCACCAGATGGAGGCACAGCTCCACATGGTAGCCTTACCTCAAATGAGAGTTTCACCTGACACTTTGGGGACAGCACATTTTTTTTTCCCCTCCAACTAACAAGCCACTGAGGTTCAAGAGAGGATTTATTAGGATTAATTGCGCTTGATCACTAATCCATTGTAATGCCATATGCTGAAGGCGTTGTTCATTGTCAAGCCTAGAGACAGGTAGGGCCCCTCTGGTAATGTAAACTGTCCCCATTTCCACAGAGCTAATCTAATTTCACCTCCTTACAGACCTCAGATTCCAGTAAAGATACTTAACTCTTCCTGCTTTGTCTCCTGATGCATTTTTGAATGGTTGCAAATCTGATACAGGAGCTAATGATGCTGAAACCTGCTGACTAATTGGAAAATTATTTTTCCTGGTGCTGCTTGCTGAAATGAGCAAAACATTGAAAGGGTATTTACTGTATTGTGTACTCAGCCTGTCAGTTCAAAGGCCGAGTTCTTCCCTCATCAGCCACACAGTTTAAATTCTCACACCTCCTCCTTCTGACAGTCCTAAAACACATTGAAAGAATATGTGATTTACTAGATGAGAACAATTGGCTGGCTAAACCATGTGAGTAAAGTTTATGTTTCTTAGAGGAGGCGTTGTCACCTTGTGTAGCCCTCGGAGTGGGAGGATTTTTTCAGTGGCTTGTCTTTGGGATTGATCCAAACCATTAAGTGCCAAACAGCATAACTAGAGCATTTTTCTATTGTGTTTTGTGTTAAGCTACTTTAAAAATTGCCACCCACCAATCTTGTTTCTTAAATCAAGGGGGTCAGTCTTATTTAATATGTAGTGTGTACACTTGTAAGAGGCAGAAGAAAGGCAGATAGGTGTATAGCATTCACATATTTTTACTGAGTAATATGTAACATCCTATGTCCCAGAAGAAAAGGAAAAAAAAAAAAAAAGAAAAAAAAAGAAGAAAAGAAAAAGAAAGAAAAAAAAGATAAGTAGTTCTCTGTCATAATTGTACTAACTATTAAGAGTCAAAATATGTTTTTATATTAATCTGATTGAAAGGCTGGTCTACTTAAATTGAGAGAATAAGAAATGAATAATGACGTTAGTGTCTAACATCTTGTCTTGTGCTATAGACTACTCTATACTTACAAAATGCCTTCAATTCCAGAAAGGACTCCACATGTGTTGCCAGCTGTATGCACTTAAAGATCAGTTCAACCACCACTGAAATGTAACCATCTCTGGGGTGGAACACAGCAACTTCTCTATTCCAGAAAAAAAACAAAACACTGTTTTCAGGAGGAGGAAGTGAAAAATAACAGCTCCAACTGCAGTTCTAAAGGAAATTATGCTGTCAGAGTACAATTATCCTTGTTGAAAGTTGGCCAAGACACTGGGCTTAACATTCTCCACTCCCAGAAAAGGTGTCAGGGGATCTTTAGCAATCACAGGTGCTCAAGACCTCAAGTTTGCACTGAGTTCAAAAGGCATTGGCTGACATACACGAGAAAAATCTTCCTCTCCTGTAAGAAGAAAGCCAGGCATCTCTGGCATTTCCTTCCTGTCCCTTCCCACCCCACTGCCCCCCCCCCTCCCCCCCTTCCCTTCTCTTCTTCCCACCCACAATATCTTTGTTACACATTGTGAAAGGTGATGGACTCTTGCTCTAACCAGAGGAAATTCACTCAGGACAATACAACTATTGGTGAATAAGGTTATCCATGGGAGAAACTGTTTACTGGAAACCACCAAGATCAAGTCCCTCTAGTCTACCTCTAAGTTCTTATAAGTTTAACACAGGTTTAGCTTCCTTTTAAATTAGGATTTTGATGGCAATTCCAAACCAGTATAAACTTACTGTGGTTTCCCTCTGCTTCCCATAAAGAAATCCCTTCCAGTTAATTTGGAATTCCCAGTTAATTGGGAACATGGTTCCAGTGTAGGAAGGAGAGAGAAAAAATTAAATTTAGTATCTGAAAAGAGAAGTTACATAAGGTACAATAGTCCCAGATTCTCATTTGCTTTCTATCCTGCCTGGATTTGGACTCAGCAATCATATGTTACTAATTAACAGTAAGCTAGTCCACAACCTCCACTATGTGTGTTGTGCAATAGGGGTCTTCATAGATCTGTCTATTTATCTATCTACCCACCCACCCACTCACCCATCCATCCATTCATCTGTCCAGTCAGCTTTACTTGATAAAAGAGGAATGATTCTCACATAATTGTAACAAATAACCTCCAAAACTAAACAGATGACTCTGTTCTCTAACGAAAGTACCGAGTTCAGTGTATTCTAATTAACTGAGGTGAGTTATTCAAGGGTGTATAGACTATCCTTGGGTACTCAAGAAAAACTTTGAGATTCATAAAAGATTATTGAGATTTACCACAAAAATATGCAAAACCTATAAGTGTGCATTGCTTTAGTATTAGTCTGTTTTAAATCTAGATAATTTAATAAGAAAACAAAAGACTGATTTATCAGATGCACAACGGAAAAAAAACCCACCCACAGCTATGTCACAGAATCACAGAATCCCAAGGGTTGGAAAGGACCTTGAAATACCATCTTGTCCAACCCAACTGCAAGAGCAGGGTAACCTTGAGTACATCACACAGGAACTTGCCCAGGCGGGCCTTGAATATCTCCAACACAGGAGACCCCACAACCACCCTGGGCAACCTGTGACTGGTGACTGCATGTGTAGTTTTTGCCTTCTGAAGGTGAGATGGGGTATTTTAGTAATTAACTTTCTTGTAAATTTAGTGCTTTGAAAAACTGCTATGATATCACTGTTATAAGTTCCTTAGCAGTGACATTTCTGGCTGTGTATTATATTCCTGGAAAGTGAAGACTTTCAGAGAAGTTGCAGGTGGCTGTTATTCTTCTTGTTGAAGGAATATGACACAAGAGAACTGGTCTCAAAACACCAATTATGCCTTTATGGTATCATAGAATCATAGTATCATAGAATAGTTAGGGTTGGAAAGGACCTTAAGATCATCTAGTTCCAATCCCCCTGCCATGGGCAAGGACACTTCACACTAAACCATATCACCCAAGGCTTCATCCAACCTGGCCTTGAACACTGCCAGGGATGGAGCATTCACTACCACCCTGGGCAACCCATTTCAGTACCTCACCAACCTCACAGTAAAGAATTTCTTCCTTATAGCCAATGTAAACTTCAGCTGTTTAAGTTTGAACCCGTTACCCCTTGTCCTATCACTACAGTCCCTAATGAATAGTCCCTCACCAGCATCCCTATAGGCCCCCTTCAAATACTGGAAGGCTGTTATGAGGTCTTCACACAGCCTTCTCTTCTCCAGCCTGAACAACCCCAACTTTCTCAGCCTATCTTCATATGGGAGGTGCTCCAGTTCCCTGATCATCCTCGTGGCCCTCCTCTGGACTTGTTCCAACAGTTCCATGTCCTTGTTATCTTGAGGGCACCAGAACTGCACACAATACTCCAAGTGAGGTCTCACGAGGGCAGAGTAGAGGGGCAGAATCACCTCCTTTGACCTGCTGGTCATGCTTCTTTTGATGTAGCCCAGGATACGTTTGGCTTTCTGGGCTGCAGGCGCACACTGAAGCCAGCTCATGTTCATTTTCTCATCGACCAACACGTGCAAGTCCTTCTCCGCAGGGCTGCTCTGAATCTCTTCTCTGCCCAGCCTCTAGCTGTGCCTGGGATTTCTCCGACCCAGATGTAGGACCTTGCACTTGGCATGGTTAAACTTCATGAGGTTGGCATCAGCCCACCTCACCAGCATGTCAAGATCCCTCTGGATGGCATTCCTTCCCTCCAGCATATCAACTGAACCACACAACTTCGTGTCATCAGCAAAGTTGCTGAGGACGCACTCAATCCCAGTTTCCATGTCACTGGCAAAGATGTTGAACAAGACCGGTCCCAACACCGCCCCATGAGGGACATCACTCATTACTGGTCTTCAGCTGGACATTGAGCCTTTGACCACAACTCTTTGCATGTGCCCTTCCACTAGCCCAGGTTGCTTAATGCCATGTCCAACCTGTCCTTGAACACTTCCAGGGATGGGGCATCCACAGCTTCTCTGGGCAGCTTGTTCCAGTGTCTCACCACGCTCATAGTAAGAACTTCTTCCTAATATCTAACTTAAATCTACCCTGTTTTGGTTTAAAGCCATCATCCCTTTTCCTATCACTACATGCCCACATAAAAAGTCCCTCTCAAGATTTCTTCTAGGCCTGCTTTAGGTATTGGAGTGCAGCAGCCTTCCAATATGCTCAGAAGGCTAAGAAGCCTTCTCTTCTCCAGGCTGAAGAAGGCCTGATAAAGATGTTAAACAGGATCCTATCCAGCACTGACCTCTCGGGTACACTGCTAATTGGTCTCCAATTAGACTTCACTTGCATCGGAAACAGTCAGCTGGTGCACTGGTACAGAACATCTCTACTGGTGCCACCAGGAAAAAGCGGTGGGTTGTAGTAGTAGGGGACTCTGCCTTGAAAGGGACAGAAGCGCTCATCTGTCGGCCTGACCCGGTCACAAGGGAGGTGTGTTGCCTACCTGGGGCACGGATCAGGGATGTTGCAGAGAGGCTGCCTGCTCTAGTAAGTCCCATGGACTATTACCCGCTTCTAGTGATACATGTGGGTGCTAGGGGTATAGATAGTAGTAGACTGAGGAGTATAAAGAAGGACTACAGAGCCCTGGGAGAGGTGGTCAGGGGTTCTGGAGCTCAGATAGTCTTTTTGACAATTCTCCAAGACACAGGGGAGGACCTTCCAAAAGCAAGGAGGATTGGACAGGTTAATAAGTGGTTAAAAGGGTGGTGTCATAGTCAAGGGTTTGGGTGTCTTGGACATGGGGCCCACATTTGTAGGCCAGCTCTACTGGGGGCTGGTGGAGCTGCTCTGATAAAGAAAGGGAAGAGTGGTTTTGCTGGGAGGCTTGCCAGACTGGTCAAGGATGCTTTAAACTAGATGTGTTGGGGGAGGGGAGCATCATTCCATCCCAACACACCCAGTCAGTTGACAGCACCTATAATAAATACTCTGAGCAATGCAGTGATATTCTAGCTGCTCCAGCCAATGAGCGGACTTCATTTGGAGCTCGGATGAGGTGCCTCTATACAAATGCCCATAGGATGGGGAACAAACAAGAGGAATTAGAGATGTGGGCACATCTACGGGGCCATGATATAATAGGCATCACCGAAACATGGTGGGATGGCTCCTTTGACTGGAGTGTTGGAATGGAAGGTTATAGGCTTTTTAGAAAAGACAGGCCCAGTAGGAGGGGAGGGGGAGTTGCCCTTTATGTTAGGGGTAGGCTGGAGAGTATGGAACTCTGTCTGGGGACAGGTGATCAGTTAATAGAAAGTTTGTGGGTCAGGGTTAAGGGGAAATCGGTGATGGGACACATTACTGTGGGGATATGTTACAGACTGCCTGATCAAGAGGAACCTGTGAATGAAGAACTCTACAGACAAATAGGAAAAGCCTCACGCTCACAGGCCCTTGTTCTCATGGGGGACTTCAACCACCCTGACATCTGCTGGGGCAATGGTACGGCCTGGCACAAGCAATCCAGGAGGTTTCTCGATTGTGTGGAAGACAACTTCCTTTTGCAAGCAATAGAAGAGGAGAGGTGCCCTGCTTGACCTTGTGCTCACCAACAGGGAAGGGCTTGTTGGAAATGTGACTCTCCAGGGAAGTCTTGGATACAGTGATCACGAGATGGTCGAATTCGAGGTCCTCAAGACAGTGAGAAGAGCGTGCAGTAAGCTCACTGCCCTGGACTTCAAGAGAGCAGACTTTGGCCTCTTCAGGAACCTGCTTAGCAAGGTTCCATGGGATATAGCCCTAGAGGGCAGGGGGGGCTCAAGACTCTTGGTTAACATTCAAGGATCACCTGCTACAAGTTCAGGAGTGTTGCATCCCGACTAGAAGGAAGTGCAGCAGGAGGGCCAGGAGACCTCCTTGGATGGATAAGGAGCTGCTGAGAAAAATTCACAGGAAAAAAGAGGCTTATAAAAGGTGGAAACAAGGACAGGTGGCGTGGGATGAATACAGGGATGTTGTCCAGGAAGTAAGGGACCAGGTTAGGCAAGCTAAGGTCCAGTTAGAGCTAAACTTGGCAAGGGATGTTAAAGATAATAGGAATGGATTTTATAGGTATGTAGCGGCTAAAAAACAGACTAAGGACAATGTAGGCCCCCTCTGGAAGCTTTCGGGAGAACTGGCTACACAGGACTTGGAGAAGGCTGAGGTTCTGAATGGCTTCTTTGCCTCGGTCTTCACTGGCAAAGGCTCTGACCGCACCACCCAAATCTTGGAAGGCGGAGGCAGGGACTGTGAAAATCTAGACCTTGGGCCCACTGTACAAGAGGATCTGGTTCAAGACCATCTTAAGAACCTGAACGACACAGAAGTCCATGGGACCTGATGAAATCCATCTGTGGGTCCTGAAGGAGCTGGCAAATGAAGTTGCAAAGCCACTGGCCATCATATTTGAAAAATCATGGCAGTCAGGTGAAGTTTCCAATGACTTGAAAGAGGGAAATATAACCCCCATATTCAAGAAGGGGGAAATGGATGAGCCAGGGAATTACAGGCCAGTCAGTCTCACCTCTGTGCCTGGCAAAATCTTGGAGCAGATTCTCCTGGAAGGCATGCTAGGGAACATGAAAAAGAGAAATGTGCTTGGTGACAGCCAGCATGGCTTCACTAGGGGAAAATCCTGCCTGACCAATTTGGTGGCCTTCTATGATGGGGCTATGGAACTGATGGACAGGGGTAGAGCAGTAGACGTCATCTACCTGGACTTGTGCAAAGTGTTCGACACTGTCCTACATGACATCCTTGTCTCTAAATTGGAGAGACATCAATTTGATAGGTGGACCACTCAGTGGATAAAGATCTGGCTGGATGGTCACACTCAAACTGTTGTGGCCAATGGTTCAATGGCCGGCTGGAGATCAGTAACAAGTGGTGTCCCTCAGGGATCGGTGTTGGGACCGGTCTTGTTTAATATCTTTGTCGCTGACATGGACAGTGGGATTGAGTGTGCCCTCAGCAAGTTTGCCAATGACACCAAGCTGTGTGGTTCTGTTGATACGCTAGAGGGAAGGAATGCCATCCAGATGGACCCTGACACACTTGTGAGGTGGGCTGATGCCAACCTCATGAAGTTTAACCATGCCAAGTGCAAGGTCCTACACCTGGGTCAGAGCAATCCTAGGCACAGCTAGAGGCTGGCAGAGAAGAGATTCAGAGCAGCCCTGTGGAGAAGGACTTGGGGGTGTTGGTCGATGAAGAAATAAACATGAGCAGGCTTCAGTGTGCGCTTGCAGCCTAGAAAGCCAACCCAACCAAAAGGAGCGTGACCAGCAGGTCAAAGGAGGTGATCCTGCCCCTCCACTCTGCCCTCGTGAGACCTCACCTGGAGCACTGTGAGCAGTTCTGGTGCCCTCAAGATAAAAAGGCCATGGAACTGTTGGAACAAGCCCAGAGGAGGGCCACGAGGATGATCAGGGGACTGGAGCACCTGCCGTATGAAGACAGGCTGAGAAAGTTGGGTCTGTTCAGCCTGGAGAAGGCTGCATGGAGACCTCATAGCAGCCTTCCAGTATTTGAAGGGATCCTACAGAGATGCTGGAGAGGGACTCTGCATTAGGGACTGTAGCGATAGGACAAGGGGTAATGGGTTGAAACTTAAAAAGAGGAGGTTTAGATTGGCTATAAGGAAGAAATTCTTTACTGTGAGGGTTGTGAGGCACTGAAATGGGTTGCCCAGGGTGGTAGTGAATGCTCCATCCCTGACAGTGTTCAAGGCCAAATTGGATGAAGCTTTGGCTGATATGGTTTAGTGTGAGGTGTCCCTGCCTATGGCAGGGGGGTTGGAACTAGATGATCTTGAGGTCCTTTCCAACCCTAACTATTCTGTGATTCTAAGATCACCTAGTTCCAAACTCCCTGCCATGGCAGGGAAGCTTCACACTAGACCATGTTGTCCAATGTCCCGTCCAGTCTGGCCTTGAACACTTCCAGGGGTGGAACATTTACCACTTCTTTGGTCAACTTGTTTCAGTGCCTCACCACTCTCACAGTAAAGAACTTCCTTATATCTAATCTGAACTTTCCCTGTCGAAGTTTAGATCTATTACCCTTTGTCCTATTGCTACGATACTTGAAAGGGAGACTAGTTGGCAAATCTTACACTTCAAAAGTCACATGAGACCTACTTAAAGAATTTCATTTGTAATCAGGGTTTAGATTATTGATCAGTTTAGTTATTTCAGTTCTTTTCCTTAAACAGAATGAGCAGAGCATTTTGAGCATCCAGGTCAATTTAATTTTTTAATTGGGTAATTTTTATAAGGATGCCTGATAAGGACGCCCGGACAAGTTTCTGTGTGATGTGCTCTAGGTTACCCTGCTCTTGCAGAGGGGTTGGACTAGATGATCTTTTGAGGTACCTTCAAAAACTTGGGATTCTGTGATTCTGTGATAGATACTTTATTTTTTTCCTCATAACAGTTGCAAAAAATGCATCAGTAATATCATGTTTTCCCGTATCAAAACTGATCTGCACCTAGATTGTTACACTTAATTGGTATTTCAGACTGCAGTCTATGACTGCTTTTCGACACAGAATGGGGAAATGCAATAGCCCACGTATTAAGCTAATTTTAAAGGGGATGTTGAATGTGGGGAAAAGCTTTGATGTTGCTTTAGCCCATACCAGTGTTATTTCTCTCAGCATAACTCATAATTGCTTTAACCTCCATTAGAAAGTATTTCAAGACTTCCTCCTTTCTGCATTTGTGTGCTGTATGGTTTTTCATGTTCAGCCATTTCCATAGTTTTCATATGCCCGTTTCTCAATTTTGACAAAAAGACTGGGGTAACAGCGTATTGTGTTCAGTTTTAGGAAATGGAGATAGACAGATTTTTGCAGATCCTACCTGATAGTATTTGCGTCTCCAATAGGTACATATCTTTAAGATTACTACATTAAAAAAACAAAACAAAACCTATTGTCCTTTGCAGTAATTATTTGATTGAAGGTATTTATAGTCCATTCAACTGATTTCACTACTGTCACAAATTTTATATGCCTGTTTCTGGCATTTTTAATTTCTGTGTTCATCCTTTACCCTCATCTTTTACCTTACATATCCAAGAAACAGAGGCATTACTGTTCCAACTACTTTGTTAATCCCATTAAAAAACACATAATGTTCCTACAAAGGACAGAATTGCAAACATTACTCTGCCTATAGGTATTATTTTTTATGTCACCTGTGTCTGAGATAAATAAATCTTGATTTTTGTAAATGCAGAGAACCTAGAGTCCCCTTTTATAGAATCATAGAATAGTTAGGGTTAGAAAGGACCTTAAGATCATCTAGTTCCAACCCCACTGCTATGGGCAGGGACACCTCACACTAGACCATACGATCTTCATTTGATATTTTTGGTCCTCAAGCATTTGTATTAATAGAAGACTGATGAACACCCCAGCAGATGTGAGAGTTGTGAGGTGATGGCAGAGGTTTCCCAGAGAAGCTGTGACCACCCCATTCTACGCAGTGCTCAAGTGGAAGGCTTCCCTGCCTGTGGTGAGGGGGTTGCAACTAGATGATCTTTAAGGTCCTTTCCAACCCAAAATAATCTATGATTTTGTGATTTCTTACTTCTCACATTTTCTGAAAAAAAAAAAAATTGTGATCTAGTATCAAATGTAAAAACTGGCCTTCTGCTAACAGACTTCTGTGTCCTACTACTTATGATCTGTCACGAGGGTGAAACAAATAAATACACATAAACTGTGTGTTGATAGCCAGTTCATTTGAATAATGCTTTTGTACTGTGGATCAGAAATGAAGCTGATAAATTGAAAGTATTGTATAAAAAATTTAGATCAAGCTAGCACCTACCTTGGTCTGGGGTCCTGATATATGTCTGTATCCAATGAAGATGCAGCAAACTAAATCACTGGAAAGAATAAACCCACAGCTGATTAGTGCCTTACTACTTCTCCTGCATTACTGTCTGTCTCCCAAAGCAGACTACATGGCTCTGCAGTGCCTTGTGCACTCTCTGTTTTTCACCGCAATCTAGTGAAAACAAAGGATTGCATTGTCACTACAAGAGTTTTTGTTCCTGAAATGATTACTCATACTACTATATTGGGGTAAATAATTGGATTTATTATTTTTTCTAATGCTAAAGCAGAATACTTGTAAACCTGTGCTTGTCAGAAGTATTCATATACTTGTACTGTTATGCAAATGATGAGCAAAATAAGTTACTGTGTTTTCTCATGTAGCTTCTTTTTTTTTAGTTCAATTTTTTTCCCTTGTGTTTTTTTTTTTTTTTTTCATGATCCTTTTAAACCTCAGATGGAATTCATGTCATATTGGTTGTTTTTTGCAGCAGCCTTATGGCCTTTCATGGCTTTCTATATTATCCTTCTTTTTGTTTGTTTTATGTGCTCTTATTAAGGTTGTTGTTAGCTCCATTCCGATGTTTGTAGTTTTTAGAAATCTGAATTTTTGTTATTTATGTTATCAGTGATCTGACCTGGGTTGCCCACAGCAATGTTCCAACTGTTCTCAGGTCCTCAATTACTAATTATGCAGATGAACAGATTGTGCAAACTCTTTCCTTATGGCCACATTCTGGAGGAGTTGTTTTTACTAAATTACTGCTGCACTTGAATTTTAAGGAGGTGCTGGCCAGCTCTTAGTGTTTTGTTTTGTTGTTTTTTGGCTTGAGGTTTGGGATTTTGTTCTTTTTTCAGATATCCTGCACATGTTTGTTGCAGTAATCTATTAACAAGTGATAGTTATATACATACACACACACCAAAGAAATCAAGCCTGGGACATCTAAAAGCGGCTTGGTTGCAAGAAGAAGTAAAAGACACAGATTAAAGCCAGATATCTAGAGGAGCAGCCTCTTCCTGAAGATCACCAGGACAGTGGACAGCCTGCCAGTATAATACTCAGAGCTGTTAACATTAATGAAACAAAGTAATCACTAGTGAGCATTGACTGATATCATTACATAAGGGATGTTCAGAAAGAATTGACTTTTGAAGTAAAAGAATTCTGCTATGTTAATAATGCTTTACCAATTAGATAATGCCACAGTTTTTGAGGAGCAATTCACAGTGTGACATTCTGTGAAAAGAAATGATATCTTCATGGATATTTTCATCAACGTCAGTAACATCCTAAGAACACAGAACTGATTCCATCTTGGAAAACAGCACTGGGCTGTGGGATTATGGTCAAACCGCATCTTTTTTAATGTGCTACAGTGGTGGCCAGAATAAAATGTCTATTCCTGATAACACTGTACACTCTTGTTGATCATTTGAAGTCACTCACCCACTTTGACAAGTGCAGCACCCTTGACCATCTCTTGCCAGTGTAAACATGAAGTCAGATGCCCAAGGAGCCATCTTTATCTCAAAAGACAAGCAAGGCTATCCAGATAGCATACCAGAATATCAGTCATTTTCTTTACAGAAAAGACTTTTGGAAATTAGAAAAAAAAAATGAGTTTTTCTTTACCTTGCTTCCTTCCTACAGGGTTGTGCAGGGTGGAAAAGAATGGGATGTATTTAGAACAATGGAAAAAGTGCACACCAGAAATCAGAAGGAAGTTTTATATCTGTGAAATCTTAATACCCAAGATTTTCAGATAAAATTTTGGGATGAGATTCATGTTGCCAGTAAAATCAGCATACATCTCCAAGTGACTTCAGTATGGACAGATGCCAGTCTTAAGTATTTTGTTGCATGCCCTAAATGGACACTCAAAGTTTATATATAATTAGACACATCAACTGAAAAAATAAACAACGAAACCAAAAATACAAACCAAACCAACCAACTAGAAAAAAAAAAAAAACAAAACAGGAAAACATTTAAATATAACAGTTAAACTTTCTTCTAAGCCTCATGTTAATCAATGCAGCCTTGCTGGCAAATTTGGTTTTTAAAAAAACCCTGATTTTTCCTTGTCATGTGTATGGGAATTTTCATATAAACAGTGGGGCAAATTGATAGAAATGGGAATCTCTGACAATGACTAGAACCATCACAAGCACAAAGGTGCTATTTGTAACAATAAGAGGTAAAAGGTTCAGAGAAAGTGAGATCTGTAAACAACAAGATACTTTCAAGCAGCAAATATTAGCAGTTAGTAATGTAAATAACTTCTACCATAAACGTAATAGTGACTGTTTTTTATCGACAATTTTTATCAAATGCTTCTGAAGTATTTTATAAAGTTTCGTCATCCTCAAATTACAAAGAAACAGAGCCATGGGTAGGTAAGGTGATCAGAATAAATTCATCAGGCATCTGATAAGAAGAAAACCCTGAGCTGAGTTGTGTTTTCTGCAGTATTTACTAGAGTGTAGACCCTTCCTGGAGAAGTGCTCCTGCATCTAAAATATAAAATAAATCTGTGTAATAAGTCTTAGACACACCCGTTACTAAATTCAGCAACAAACTCTTTTCTTGCCCTCTGAAAATATTATTTTTTCTTGAATTGTGAAATCATGTAATATAATGATGATCTGGAGTTAGCAGTGTGTATTGTGTGAAGAAAACAGAGAGTTATCTTTACTTCTGCACTATTTTTTTTTCAGTGAAGAAGCTACTGAGCCATATCATGCTTTTGTAGAGTAAATAGAACATATATACAACTGCCTGCAGAACAGCTACACATGAGTAAACAGCCTTTTGTAAAAAGACAAGGAATTGTTATATCCCAGCCTTAATAACTGGTAATCCTAACTGAAAGAATAATAAGTGAATAAATTTTTAGAGAAGATAGAGTTACGACTCAAGTGGCTCCTGGTGTGAGAGAGGATGATGTTATGTCCCAATGCCACCTTAGTCTGGGTTCCAGGAATAGCCTGAAAAGAAAAGCAGCTCTTTCTCCTCCTTCAACATTCTCCTTCCACTAGGCAGACACCTGTAAATTCTTCTAGTGTGGTATCAGATGGAACACTATAAAACAGGTCAGATAGACTGATAAAGTAGGATAATCTGCTTTCAGTTTTAGTTGCCATAAAACCAAACCCACTCTTATTTCCTTTTCTTGTTTTTGCCTTCTAAAATATTCAACACTCCTACTTACTAACAGAAAAGCAAAGAACAAAATAAGCAGCATCATGTTGGTGAGTGCAGAGGAAGAAGGGTGGGGAAGAATACTTGTCAAGAACTATGGTGGATTCTCATAATTTTGGTAGAAGGTAAATTCAGAAACATTGCCCAGGACATATGTATTCTCATGTTTAACTGATGTGCAAACTTGTAATCTCAAAAGAGTTGGGATTGTATGACATGAAGCCAAATGTACTTTTCTTCTTTTTTTTTCTTTGCTTGCATAGATATTTGAAAATTCTAAAAATTATTAGAATTCCTTTTAGAAAAAAAGGAGAAAGTATTAACTCATTTATTATCACTCAGAAACAAAGAAAACCAAATATCATAGGTGAATCTAGGAAGATTTAGGTTAGACTTGAAAACACCCCAAGTTTTAGTGATTAGGAGAATGAGGCATTCATTGCCACGGTTCTGGACTTTCCCTTACATGGAGTCTGTAAGAGCTGGTTTCCTTAACTTTTTTAGAAGTGACACTCTGACAGATGCTTTTTAATTATTTGTTTGCTTGTTTTGGTTGGAAATAGGGCTAGGAGAATGAACTGTTTCCACATGGTGTAGTGGTATTTGTTTGAGAGACACAACATCTGGCTTCTCATCAAGCATGAGCATGCACTAAATCTGCCATTGTTTTTAGACTTTCATACTTAGAGAATGAGGTTTTTGTAATGCTGCAATTTGTATATACTGTTGTATGGAGACATATCATAAAGAGCCCTAGTTGTAAAATAAATTTATGAAATTCTTCATATAGTTTAGTAGTTTTGAACTGGTAAAGGATGATTTTTTCCTTTCCCCATCAAAAAAAAAAAAAAAAAAAGACGGAGTTTTCTATGTTTCCTACAGTGATAATTTTAAATTCCGGATTTTTTCCATTTATCATGCACATACTATCTGAGTGCCACACATACCTTTGTAAGTACCGGACCCCTTTCTGTATTCCTAATATTATATAAATTGTTATTTAAAAGAGTTGGATAGAAGCCTCTATCAAAAGCTCTGGCTTTAGGGTAAATGTAGGCCTGCACTTATTTTCCTGCCTCCTCTCTGCCTGTTAGGGTGAAAGAAAACTTCGGTTTTGAACAAGAATTCTGGGGTAACTTGAAAATGAAGTAGGATTTTCCTGGCTGTACTCAGGCTGGTGTTCTAGCTCTCTTTATCTTGAGGTAGTACCAAGCAAGTTCTGTGTGGCCAGTTCCTTCAAGACAGAGGTGATAAGATTATTCCCTGTCAAGTGAAAGCTATAAGCTAGTTTTAAAATAAAGCAGAAAGTTTTTATAATAACAAGGAATCAGGAACCAACAGCTGTCTTGATGCTAAAGAGAAACAATTCTAGAAACCTGTTGCATACTACATATGTATACTTTACTTAGCTGAAAAAGTACAAAGGTCACTTTAACAAAGAATAAACTGTAGATCTTTAATCTTTAATGTTCTGCCCTCTGTTCTCTGGTCTACTTTGTATCTGGCTTTAAACTGCCAAAATAATTTGAGGAACACTTATTTTTCTTCATGTTATCAGACTGTTCAGACACAGAAAGTAGCAGAAAACTCAACTCATTGTTTTCAAACTTTTAAGTTTCTTTGTTTGATTTTTTTTTTTTTGCCTAAAAACCTACCTAGTACAGATACATTAAGGTAAACATCAAAACTGTACAATTAGTCTTTGAGAGAGGTTATATTTAGGGTATATTTAGATGTAGACAAAATAAATCACAGTCTTCCTAACAATTGTTTCATAAAGAACAAACACAGTCATATTTCTCATTGACTTACGGTTTCTAGTACCTTGAACTTTGATGTGATGTTTTATAGTTCCAGACATACTCCCTTAAATTATCAAATAGCATTATGTGAGCAGACACACATTAAATATAACTTCAGATTTTGTATCAAAACCAGTAGACACAATTGTCTTCAATCTAGAAATCATACATGTGACTTTTAACTCAAACTCCCACTGAAGGCCCTTAGGAAAAGCTGGATTTCACAGAACTTGAGACATTGCATTTATAATACAACATGTTCTTAAGCAGCTTCTCTAGGGAGAAAATGTTGTGGTACATGCGGGCATGCCAGAATTTTTCTCTCTCATTGCAGCTTTGCAGCTGGCCAGCATTCCTGAAGCATCCTGGAATAAAATGTTTAAATCAACCCTGGGGACCTCAGCAGGTTCCAAAAATGTTTTTATTAGTAGTGAACTTGATAAATGTCCTAACAGTAATATATTAATCTTGATGAGAAATATGCCTTTCATTTATAACAGCAGTTTGGTTTGAAATGAAATTTTGAGGGTGGGTAGTAGGGATGGAGAAAGATTTCCAGTCCTTATTTCTATGAATTCTTCTACATGACCAATTGAAACTATATTGACATCTAATTTAGTTTCATTTTTCTTTTATGTCATATTTCTCTGTATCTATCTAATTTTATTGTTTGACCCCCAATTATTGTCATATGACATTAAACCCCTTTAAACAAATGCTGAGCTTTGTATTCCAGTTTATCCTTGCTTTTCTTGGTAAAACCTCCTTCAAGAAGAGCACATGGATATATGAGTTAATGAAGAGAATCTGATATCAGAAATTAAAAAAGAGGTGTTGGTTTGAGTAAAAAATATTTTCCTTCTGGAATGACATGGAATCTTTGAATTTTGTTGGGGTTTTAGTTTGGTTTTGTTTGATTTTTTTTTTTTGGTGGGGTTTTTGTCTTGTTTTTTGTTTTTGTCTGGGTTTTTTGTTTGTCTGTTTTTCCTTTTAAACAGACTGCTTTTTAGCAAAATCTGTAAACTAGCTCAGAAAATACTTGCAGGTAACTTTTGTAAATCTTGCTTTAAAAGAATTCAGACTTTTTAAAGCATATATCTGAATAACAGAAAGATGCAGCGTTTCTCTCATTTTAATCCATGTGAAGCCTTCCTGTGGCCTGCTTGGCTCCCAGAGGTTAGCAGAAGAGAAAAATGGTACACTCACATGTGCTATCTCTAACCCACCTGTAATTAAAAAACGTTTTTCCAACCAGTCTGTGCATGTATTTTTCTCAATCCCTGTTCTGCTTGTAGTGTGATTCAGTGGAGCTTTCTAGAGATGAGACATCAGGTTTCCTGCAATGTGGACAATGGCACTTCTCTGAGCTTCAGAGGTTTATTAAGGTCCAGTTGACACAGTAAAGTTGCCTTCATTCTTGTGTAAAGCATCCATTTAGATTTTTTTAATTGCTAATAGTAGTAGTAGTAAATTATTTATTGCTATTTTAGTCTTGTCTTTGGTAGAGCAAAAACCTTCTGCAGGTAAAAGTAAGGCCATTTTGAGGGAAAGTTGGGAAGAAACTGATGATCTTCCTTGAATTTTGTTCAGATCAGGTGAGAAGTCTCCATGTAAATATCTGAAAGAAGGTGCCACTGTATATTGAAGATGCTTTCCAAGAAAATAATCAGTGTTTTAATGAGATGGAATGAATAATTTTGTGCAGTTAAACACAAAACCATTAGCAAACCGAATAAGATGTGTGTTAACTCTGAGCATAAAAAGGCATGCACCTTGCAGGCTGTACTGTGGCAGGGTATTAGAGGACCTACTTTCTTTCCTGAAACAACAGGGAACTTTGTTTTGTTCTTCCTTAGCTTTTCAGATGCTTGCCCTGTTTTTTTTTTGTTTTTTTTTTTTTTTTTTTTTTTTAACTGTGACACTCACAGTAACTTTGGCAAGTATTTTGCCTGTGGTTATATACCCTGGACTGGTGTGACTATCCAACTTCTTCAAGAGAATGAATCCCTAGTCCTTGTCCTGAAAAAGGGCAGGTGGTTTTACTGTGAGCAACATTACATCAAGAACCAGGAAAGAGACTTGTAAATGGAATGTTCCTGAAATTCTCATGGCTTCTCTGCAGTAGGTCCATAAATTTTGAAAGTTTGGAAGCACCATACCTACTGAGTCTTGAGGAAAGTTCTTTTTATTTTTCTGGAAACTGAGCAAGAAGTTATTTTCTCAGACCTGAAGATACACTGACCACCATCTTCTTATAAATACCTTTAAGCAGTGGTGCTTGCTTTCTAAGCCAATCAGATAGTCACATATTTCAGGCATTAATTATTTAATATTATACCAATATTTAAGTGTTTTAATGATCAAGAGAGACATTGTAGTCTATTGATCTTACAGATCCAGTGCATCCTCAGAATTTTGATGTTTCTCTTACTACTTTGCCTTTTCAAAGTTATTTTTATAACATCATGATCTCTCCCAGCCCTTCAGATATTTTTCTTGTAAAGATGATTAAATTAAGTGAATTACTTTTTAATAAAGGAAAAGAATTAAACATTTAACATTTAATAAAAATATTTAATTGCATCAGGTTCCTAGTTTGCTCATTTTCACTTGACGTAAGCAATAAAAACACTCTAATCAGATTTCAGTACTATCAATGCTACTAGTGCTACCACTTGAGCAAAATCTTTTATCATCTGTATTCCCACCCCAAGAAATGCCTTGTCATAACATTGACTTTGCCATATGCTGTCATTCAAATTGTAGTTGTCAAGTTATCAACGACATGGGTATTTCAGAGAGTATATGCTTCTGAAAACATATACTCTCCCAATCACATGGATTTCACAGTGATCAGTGTAATGCAAAGGTAGAAAGTGCTGGGAGCTCTAAGTCTCCCACAAGATTCACTTATTCAGTTGCTCTTCCTCCTTCATCCTCCAAAAGCTGTATTAGAGATGCTTTTTATTTGCGAAGTGATACCTTAAAGCAGATAATTCCTTCTAGCAACAACTGTTAGTTCATTCATTAACGCCCCTAGCAAAACACCATTGGAGCTGACATGCACAACCGAGGGACTGACATGCATGACTGACTCCCTTAACAAATAGGTCAACTTCCAAAGAGAAATTGTATACCTCTAGCTCTGTTTTCAGCATTGTGTGAGTCTGAATCTGTACAGATGGTAGTGTAAGTATTTTTGTACCACCTTGATCCTGCTTGTGTATCAGTTTGGCCTAATGTGCAATGCAGATGAGCCAGCCTGATTCTTGCTTATGCTGCAATTCCTCTGTTTGGTGCTTCTTTCCTGTGTTCTTTGCATCTCTAGTACAATACCAAGGATTCAACTGCAGTTGCTCAGAGATCTGGCTTTGAAACCTGTAAAGGTTGGAAGGTTCTAAACAGGAATATTCCTGCCTCTTAGGCATCTTGAAGCTGAACAGAGTCGTGTAGGAAGACTGGTATTTGATGTTGTAATTTTTTTGTTTTCTACTTATCAGTAGAGTCCCATAAAGTTTTTTTTATAAATTATTCTTGTAGCCACAGGTGGTCTAAAATGGTAATGACCTCAAACACATTTCATATATAGAACTTCAGGTGATTTTTTAAACTGTAATTCCTATTTCTTTTGACATTTTTACTGTGACTAATCCATTGTTTTCCCCTTAACTGACTGTATCAGAGTCCAACCACAGTAATGTTAAATATTGTAAAATTACTATGCAAACATGCAACGTGACACAATTATTGGATGGCTGTCTTCTCCATCATACCTTAGCCAAGAGGTGTCCACCCAGGAAGTGGCATTTTTCAAAGCCTAGTAGTACATAATTTCTACTTTATATCCCATTTCTTAGTGTATTGATGCATGTTTTATAAAACTGCCTTATTTAATATTGCACAACAAAGCCAACTCATCTAATATCTCACATTCCACTAGAGAGTGGTGTAGTCCTGTGGCAATTATCTATTGTCAGCTTAGAGTCACTGACAAAGCCAAGTGACAAGATTCACATTACAGCCGTTGGCACCATACCTGAAGCTGCAGATACAAAGCAGAGAATGCAATTTTCTGATGCTGCAACTAACAGCTCTGAGCAAAATTACATACTTGAAGCACACACCCAAGCATCTTTTCCTGTGTATTGCATCTTTAAACTAGAGGGGAAATGCAAAAATATGTGCAAATATAAATACATACATATGTTTTTCATATTCTATCTAAAATTAAATTAAAACTTTGTTTCGTAATACTTTTACTGTGAAAGCAAATCAACTTACTTCACTGTTTTACATGAAGCTAAACACATTTTAAATATTGCACGTATGTGAAATGAAGTGTTTTGCTACTTGTATTACAGCACTAAAAATACTTAGCTGTTTTTTATTTATAAATCATGTCCTATGAAATTATTTCCATTTGCAGCATCTTGTCCTCCACAATGAAATGAATCTTCACCCACATACACTTTTTCTTCAGCTGTTCAAGTTTGATTTTTGTTTCATTTTTATAGATCAGTAGAAACTGATCTAGCTTTCTTATATGGTGCTTGGTATGGAGCTGTTGGAGAAAAATATCTGCAGCTGAACTACATTAAACATGCATATTGATTAGAAAGTGTTTAAACTTCTTCATCAATTATTTTGGATCCTCATCTTTCAGTGCCTCATATGGTCTGTATAATTTGTGAGTGATTGTTTGTAAAAGGCATTGCTCTGTTCCAAAGCAAGGATAAAAATCAGGGTAGGATTAACAAATGGTTTTTCTTGGTTGGCAGATTGAGTCATAAGTGTACAGTGTACTGGGGGATCTTCTGTAAGTCAATCTGTTGGCAAAGAGATCTCTTCTTCCTGCAGTAAGTACACACATGTTTAGCTACCTACATTCACACAAACACATACTTATATAGAGCTACTTCTTTTCTCTTGGTATGTGCCAAACTATCGGGATACTTCAAAATATTCGTTAAGAATTTTAATGAACTTGATTATGTGATATGTATATTTTGGAGGTTGCTGTAAATATTTTCAGTTCTACACCAGCTTTTATGTTTTTGCTTTTCATGTTCAGACTCCCTGCACCATGCTCCAGTCAAAGAGGAGTGATTTGTCTGACATTGTGTTAGAAAATATGATGGTGCTGATGAAGATGTCCCCAGAGTTTCTAATTATATGCTCAGAGAAAAGTGCAATGGAGATGAGAAAAAAAGAAGTAATGGAAAAACAAAATTAGAGGGAAATATTATTGCAGAAATTTGTAGTGATGTAATGAATCTAAAAATAAGATGAAGATTTGCTTTGTCTAGATAACCCAGTCCGTATAAAGAGATTCAAACAGATTGCACAGGAGTTGAATTGGTCAAGGGAGCTGGTAAAGTGTTTCTGGTAGACAGCTGCTTATGTAAATAAGGGTGAAAGAAAATGCAGAAATTCATTTTTTTTGAGGGGATAGGTTAACTGAACTAGCTTTGTCAGTCTGGAAAACAAGTATGCAATCTTCTGAGGTTTGGGTTCTTCTGTAGGAGTCCTGGAACTTCCTTGTTTGATCAGTTCACTTGACAGCAAGAATGAATTTTCTTTCAATGTTCTAGTTCCAAAACCGATCAAAAGAACTGAGATATCTGAAATACTGAAAAACATAAAAGCAGAAGAGCTGATTTTCCTCACTTGACTCTGGAGGGAGTGGAAGAGAGAACCTGTGTGAATAATTCTGTGCATGAGTAAAAGGGATGAAGGGGAGAAACACCACCATAGGCTGCTCTGGGAGCTGAGTGCTTGAGCTGCTCTCCACATTGACTCTACTTAATACCAAATATACTAATGGCACCCTTGGCTCTGAAGCAGAAACTTCTGGTTATGTTTCTACAAAGTACAACTCTACTTGAGCTCTGAACCCTCAAGTTACTTGGGATGGTTTCAGTTTTATTTTATGTTTAATCAGTTTAATCATTTCAAGCTTATAGCACACACTCCAGGACTCAAATGAGTTAGATACCTGTGGATTTGCCCCTCAGTTTGGCCACATGCAGGCCTTTGCAATGGGTCACATGCAGGTGTTTCAAGGGGGCCCCACTTAAAATAGAGTCTCACACAAAGCCTGTAGTAAAGGGCCACAGGAACCTGCAGGAAACCAAGAGCAATACAAGATGGAGACTGAGTGGGGAGGAAAAGGAAAAGACAGAAAAGGAAAGCACTAGTATAATGAACTGGAACATATTATAAGATCACAGAATCAGTTGATAGGTGAGAAGGCACCTCTTGAGCTCCTCTCATCTAACCCCTTGCTCAGAACAGGGTTAGAGGAGGCTGTCCAGGACTGTCCAGCCAGGATTTGGATATCTCTGACAACAGAGACTGCACACAGCCTCTCTGGGCAACCTGTGTTAGTTTCTGACTGTCTCCACAGTAAAAAAATGCTTTTCAGTTTACAGGTGGGATTTAATGTGTTTTAATTTGTGTCCATCATCACCTATCTTGTCCCACCCATGAGGCATTTATACAAATGGGTAAGAGCCCCATGCACTTTCTCTTCTTCAGACTGAACAGTCCCAGACCCCTCAGCATCTTACAGTGTGATAGATGCTCCAGTCTGTTCATCATCTTTGTGATTGTGCTGGACTCACTTAAGAATGTCCATGTCTCTTGTACTGGGAAGCCAGGTACTGAAAAATGTAATTTAGATACAGCCTCTATTTACTAGTGTTGAGTAGAGAGAAAGGATTAAGGTAGAAAAGATATTAGGAGGGTTATGAGGGGGGAAATGTGGGAGGCAGGTTAAACAGAGAGCAAAACCATGCCATATTGAGCAGTTCCAGGACAAGCAGTGTAAAACCTTGTGGAGTAAGGGTACAAGATAGCAAGAAAAGGAAAGAACAAAAGTAAGACAGAGTATTCACCTGGAAATATTTCTTGTTTTTATGTGCAAAAATTGATTAAAAACATTACAACAGAATCATGTCTCTTGATATGTACAAGAATGTAAGTTGGTTACCAAAATCTGCCATAACCCCAGCTAATGGATTTAGTCATATGGTCAAAAAATGCTGAAGCAACTATTGCATGAGTAGCATTAATTACATTTTCTCTCTTTTATTTATGATATAGTCTACAGTTCACAGAATATTTGCCATACTAAGAAAAAAGCATGTGTACACATGAATGTCTTTGGGGAAGACCTGACCTGCTGTGTAGAGAATCATAGATCTTAGTTTTAAACTCCACCTGGCATTTGGAGATACATCTAAGTCAGTTCCTGTGTATAGAATATAATCAATTATAGCAATAGTTTATCTCTGAAATGAAGAAATAATTTTTAAGTAATTATTGGACTAGGATGAGTTTGAGAAAACACACTGCTTCTAAGTACAGTCTCAAAAAAAAAAGTGCTGATTTATGTGGGTTTGAAAATGCCCATTATTCTGGAGGATTGGACCCACTAATAAACATAATGAGCATTTTAGGCAATAAGATATCCATAATGTCTTGACTTTATTGCTACATTTCTAATGTAAAGCCTGTTCCAAGAAGATACTGCCAGACTGGAAGTTTATAGTATACTGGGTTTGAATCTATAAAACTGCTTTATAACTCCTGTGCTGAAGCTGCACTAGTAAACTCATTACCCTAGGGAAATATGCACACTGTATATTTAAACAAAAGGGTAAGTGATTTTAATATCTAAGCTTTCTCTCCATCCCCCTTCCCTTTTTGCCCTCCACCACCCACTCCAAATGAATGGAGTTTGTGGAGGAGGTGAGCGTTCAACACCATGTGATAATCATGAAACCCAATAAAATTCTCTTCTCCAGATGAGCATTAGTTGTCAGGAGTACCACAGCACAGTCTTTTCTAGTCCATGTCTCTTTAAGGTCTCTGTAAATAAACAGACTAAATTTATGGTGCTGAGAGAGGTCAGAATAACAATATTTTCTAGTTTAATAGTCCCCCTTTTTCTCTTCAGCTGGCTGGAATTCACATTGTTGTTAACCACTTTTTAATAAATTCCAAGTTTTGAACACTGTGCACTTCTATACAGCTTGCAGCTGGAAATAAACAGACTCACAATGGCTGAAGGTAATTCAGCAAGTTTAAGGTTTTTACAAGGATAATGAAGTGAGAGTTTCTGGAAAAAATATCTCTGTGAACCATTTTTTTTCCAGAACGTTCTCCTTGTTTGGAGGATAATGTCCTCCTCTTATAACAGTTATGATTTTTCGTTAGATTGCTTCGTTATTTTTTTCTGTTAAAAACCCCTGCCATATTAAAAACTTTTCATCTGTTCCCCTACTCCCATTTCTTTGCTGTTGATTATAAAGACAGATCACATGACAGCATGAATTATTTTAGCAGCTATTCAGTGAGTGCAGACCCTGGTTTGTGTGCAACAGCTTGCTTTTACTGGTTTTCTGCACTGGCTGTGTTTCAAAACACAGGCACTTCTGTATCCTGTTGCTCTCTGCATATTGCGTTGAGCACTGCCTATGCTTTTCTGATCAGGTAAAAGACCTTCTAGACTATAATTTAGCATTCAACATTTTTGAGAGAGAAAAGAAAAAATGTTGTTTTTTTTATTTGTTTATTTTTTCTGTGGTTGCAAAAAATGTGTGAATTCCTCTACTGTGCAGTTACTGCGATATTTGAGGTACAGCTGAGAACCATGAAAAATTACCCTCGTGTGTGCAGTTCTCTGACAATATCTAACAGAGGAAAACAAGACAATTAATTGGTTTATTTATGCGTTTCTCTCCTGCCTCTGGTCTTGTGCTTTTCAGTCCTACTGATTTCATAAATATACAAGAGATAACTCTCTTATTTGACAGCAAGATATGTACAACGACATGAAGGCATTACCATTGCAAGGTCTGGGATATTATGCCTTCATGGACACCAGGCTCTAAAGCTAGGATAGAAAGTACTCCCAGATTCTAGAGTTTTACAAATAGGGAGGGATCTATGGGAATAACCAGGGTAAAAAAAATTCATTCTTTCAGCTGTTGTGGTTTCCCACATTAGTGCTGATTCCCACTCAATTTGATAAACCCTTTGTTTGATTTCTTTTTAATGCTCAGCAGTTATAAACTATCTCAGGAACCTAGCAGAAATCTTTGTATTTTTCTGACTTGGAAGGAAGGTTTCTAACAGATTTCACTGACCAGCCCTTCATCATCTGAAGGAAAGACTGGGTTACATTGTAGAATGGCACTTTCCATAGTTTCTGTTTTATTCTAGAATCTAAAATTGTTTTATTAATACTAGAAAAAAGATGCCTGGGATTCAAGTGAATATCAAGCTTATTTTACTGATAAAAGTAATACCACTACTTGTGGAACACCAGTAAATAACTTTGGACTGGGACTAGAAGCTAAATGCCCAAATCTCTTCAAATGCAGCTCAGGATTCACATGCCTGTGATGATAAAACTTGCATTAAGAGAAACCAAAGCTACCTGAATAGCTGGGAAAAGCCTCTTTCTTTTTCTGATCCATTCTCATAGCCCCTCATTCTTCTCGTAGCCCCTCACAGCCCTTCATTCTCCTTCAGACCTCTCATCAGGAAGAGAGGTTTCCAGCAGTGATTAGGTTTAGGAAGTTGTCTGGTGGTGAAGCATTTGGGAGTATACTTCAGAAGTTATTTTAACTGCCTTATGTCAGCAGATCTTTCATTGGATTGTTACACCAATCCCTTGGAACTACATGGGGCATTCATGAATGCTGTCATTGAACCAACATGGCAAGGTCAAGCCTCGCTCTCACGGTGACCCTTGAGGATGCCCATGTGCTGAGAAATGGAGTGGGGAACAAGAACTACCCATGTAGGTTCTGCCTGACTACAGTTAGGGTCCTGCCTGCTGGGCAGCTGCATCAGGCTGCTCCATATCTCAGCTAAATAGCCTTCCCGAGAATTGTGCAAGCACAGAGGAATTAAAGGAATACTATAACAAAATGGCCAGACTGAACAACTCCAGTGTTGAATAGCCATTATGTCAGTGGAAGCACATTTTGCAACTCAGTGCTTACCTTTAAATGCAGTGCTTAAATTTACTTTGTCTTTTCTTAAACTGTTGGGCTTCCCTTAGGGGACTGGGATTTAGGTCTTCCTGTTGGAATGGTTGGAAGTCTGTCTGTTTTCCTCCCCTTTCGCCCGCCTCTGAACTCCGGATACAGTTTAAATGTCATTTGCTGGAAAAAAAAATCCCCTATTCTGGACCCCTTTTCTTTTGTGGATTCACTTAAGTCTACAAGCTGAACAATTGTAGCGATGGTAGAGAAATTTACTCTGCTTTCAACTATAACATTTATCTGGACTGAAGAGGAAAAACAGTTGAGACTCAGCTATTCAGCAATAAGTGCAGAATGCTAACTTTGTAAGATTTTCTTCACTCTTTACCATGCAATGGCTTTTAACTATGAAATGGAGGTTGCAAGGTGTATAACTTAAGCTCTGGAGACCAGATTTTGTTCAGAGAAGCACTTAAAATTTGAGAAGCTCTCCTGAAATTTTTCCAAACCTCTTGGTTTCTCAAAGTTGTTCTCACAGTATTGCTATCACAGGCTCTGCTTGTTAGTTTTTGGTCATTTTTAATTCTACTTAAGGTGGAAGTTCAGTCTTTTACAACATATTTTCTCACATCTGCTTACGATTCTAGAGAAGGAAAAAGGAAGCTGACAAAGCTTACCAGAGCTGCAAGAATTTGGGTTCTCAGTATTTTTTGCTGAAATATTTTCTCTAATCTCTCCTCCCTTCCCTCCATAAGATTCTAGCTATGCCTTCATCCTCTGGTGTTTGCAGGTGGATGTAATAAAATAAGGTAAAAACTAGTTGAAACTGGTTGATTTGAGCTAGTTTGATGACAGTGACAGCTGCTTCTTCATCTTTTTCTCCTCTTCTGTGCCATATTCCTCTACAGAAAATGTTCTTCTGAGATGTTAATAAGCATGATGAGATGCAATGAACCCAGCCTGCTGGGTCCAGGCAGCTAGCACTACATAGTCACAGTGAATGTTTTCTGTGTATGGGATTGTGTTTCATGCCTTGAGGAAGAAAAAGTATGTAGTAAAAACAGGAGTAAGACAGCAAATTGGTAGGCAATAGTGTTATTTTTTTTCCTAGTATCTTCTTTTGTTGGTTCCTAGTGTATTGTAGGACAATGGATATTACAGTCCTATCAGCATCTATTAAATCTTTTGTCAGCAGAACACAATACAATAGACACACACGTGCAGGCTGTGTCAGGTCAGATGGAGATGACTCATTCTTCTTTCAACAAAAAGCCTTTTGCTTTTCATGAAAAATGCAAGATTTTTTTCTGAAAAGGGAAAATAAAAATAAATTATTGAAAGTACCCTCTTTTTAACCCTTGTTTTCCTCCACCACGCTCAAGTCCTTTGTGATTTCAAACATCCTTAGCTTTACAATTTACACAGTGTGAGCCAGTTAGTCTGCTGGAGTCAAAGAACTGTAGAATCAGCTAGGTTGGAAAAGACCTTTAAGATCATCAGTTTCAACCACTACCCCAGGACTGCCAAGTCTACCACTAAACCATGTCACTGGGGACCTCATGTACAGTTTTTGAACACTTCCAGTGAGTCCATCACTTCGCTGGAAAGCCTCTTCCAATACCCGATCACCCCTTCATAGAATCATAGAATAGTTAGGGTTGGAAAGGACCTTAAGATCATCTAGTTCCACCCCCCTGCCACGGGCAGGGAAAGTTTTCTTAATATCTCACCTAAACCACCCCTTGTGCAGCTTGAGGCCGTTACCTCTTGTTCTATCACTTGTTACTTGTTAGAAGAGACCAGCCACCTCCTCTCTACATCCTTTGTAGAAGTTGTACATTACATCCTGGGTATGACGTGCTATGGTATGGACTACCTCTTTGGCTAGCCTGGG